>NW_020454427.1:1178493-1355223 GCF_003342845.1 Nothoprocta perdicaria | reverse complement strand
CAGATAAGCGGCTGAAATGTATACAGCAGCAAGCATTCTAGTCAAGTGAAGTCCATGTGAGCATATAAATGATTGTGAGAGTTTTATAAAACATGCAATACCATAATGAAATCCTTTCTAGTGGGAGACTGAGCGACCAGGAGATAGTTTCCCTCTACAGCAGTGGCATGATGGAAAGGAGTTATCTGTTATTAGAAAGCAGTAGGCAAGAAATAGAGAATCAAACTTTTTGCACAGCATAGCAAATTATAGGAAAATAGTGTGATTTAATTTTCTTATGTATAAATGACTTTTAACCTTCCCTGCTGGGTTGTTATGTAGTTTGTTTTTGAAATGTATGATATAGCATGGTTATATTTTATATATACTACTGTATAGTGGATTGCTGTATTCTATTCCTGGAGTTAAGTTCTGTTCACTTAGAAAATCAGCATTTCAGAAATTCTCACATTAATTAAGGAGAATCTGACTGTTGGACTGATTGGCTGGCTATTGGTTATTCTATCACTAAACAATATTAGAAAACATTATGCCTTGGAAATTTAAAATATCATATAAATAGTTCTGGAAGAATACCAGCAAAAAAAAGCAAAAGAAATTAAGCTTATGAGACCTTTAAAATGTTARTAATTGTAAAAATATAGGTGATCTGATCTGCCCATTTAAGCTAWAATTGACAGAGCAGTTGCAATGTGCTGAAATGCTCAACTTCCATTCCAATAACGCTTGAATCCAAGAGTACTTGGCTGTGCCAAGACAACATTCATCATAAACTTAGCTATTTTCATAATAATTTAACCTTAAATGTTGGCAGTATAGTTAACCATGCTTTTCTCATTAAAATGTTATTTTCTCAGGCTTCCAATTTTGTTCGTGTGATATTTCTGTTAAAACAGTTTATCAAATCCTAAAATATGTCCAGTACATTGTGTGGCATTAAATAGCTGAGGGATTCTGCTGGAGGAGGAGAGAGAGAGAGAGAGAGAGAGAGAAAAAAGAGAGAGAGAAAAGAAAGGCATCATGCATATCCAACAGGAAGATTGTATATCCAAATCACAGTGTTAAAAAAATTGGATGGAATTTTCAAAGGCATGTAAATATATTGTCACATAAAGTCTTCTCARAATGGTTTTATAAGATATGGCAGAAGTGATATTAAGGTTATTCTGTACATTTGACACTGGTTTTATTAATTTAAACTACTAGAAATCTGCTAAAATCAGAACCTTTTAACCTGGGGATCTCTTTTGCTCTGTTCATCTCATCAGATGATCTATTTTTGCTTCATATAGCACCGCACTGCTGAGCAAAGTAGCTAGAAAATCTGTGCTCACAAGGTAAACTTTATATGTCCATAATTTCATAAAACTTTGAAACTTGAGGGAGGGCAGCATGTGAAGGAGAGCTCTGCTTCAGCCCATGCACAGTGCAATTGCTAGGAATAGTCTCAACTGCTACACAGTTCCAAGTTATTATCTCATAAGGTTTTATTTAGGACGTTTACCCTTTCAAAACAGTCACTGTGATAGATAACTAAATAGCCCTGCGATGATTAGGCTTTAAATATATGGAATTTTGTTTTTTCCTTGTTCTTGTCACTGACAGAGTGCTCACCCAGTCACTTCAAGTGCAGATCTGGGAGGTGTGTCCTGGCATCCAGAAGATGTGATGGTCAAGCTGACTGTGAGGATGATAGTGATGAGGAAAGCTGTGGTAAATATTCAATGAACTAGATTCTTTTGAACAGAGAAATGAAACACCAGAAAAGCATTTTTGTTTTTCCTCAGTTAATTTGACCATGGTGTGACAATTCAAAGGATAAATCCCATCTTCTGTAAGAAGAATGAATACTTCATCTTGATTAATATCAACATCATTTATGATATTTAATATATTAAATTTTGTTAACTATATTTTGGGTGTTTGAATATGAATTTAATAYTTGAGATTAAAAAAAAATGGAGATTTGATTCTTTTTGTCCATTGATATTGATTGAGATTCCTTCTGTGCTGAAGCTTGACCTTCTGGCAGTTTAAATGTTGAATTTGTAAATGCAGTTTTAAGTGTATATACAGCAACATTCGCATTTTGATGGATTGACACTAAATCTTGTTAGTGAAGTGGATTTCTATTGCAGTTGTCAAGAGTTAATTCTTTTTTTTCTCCATGGTCAATCTTTAGCCATAGGTGCAGGATACCCCTGAAGTGGTTTATTTGAACTTTATTCCCCAATACATAACAGATTATTTAAGATAGAGAAATTCTTGACTCTTAACTTTGGGAGATACACTGGGTTTGAGAAAAACCAATAAATCTCATGAYCATGTATTTACTGGCAGGAAAATTCCAAGGAGAAGGGAGTTTATAATATTTTCTTATTTGGCTCTAGTGTAGCCTTTCTGAAATTGTGCATGTTGTCCAGACTTCCCCAGGGCAAAAAGAGTAAAGATAAATCACCAAGYGATATCTTATCTAAATCAAGGGATTTAGATCTAATCTATCTAATCTATTTTATCTAAATGTAAATTAGAGGTGTAAATATCAGTAAAGGACTGAAAAACCTCTAGCAGTGTGGGACTAAGGGACGCTCTGTTTTGCTTATCAGAGATAAGTTAAGAGGTGATGGAAGCATAGCTTCCATGGGCAATAAAAGACTCTCTGAAGCTACATTAAATTCAAGTTTGTCAGCTCTATAATATGAGAGTTTTTCTTTTTTTTTTTTTTTTTTTTAACAGGAAATTTTTTTAGTGATGGATTAGCCAATGATATTATATAGCTATAGGCATAATGTATAAACCTTGAAGGAGTGATATATTCTCGACTACTGGGAATTTTCAAATCATGATTAATTTTATTTATTCTACCTGCCTCAATCCCTCTTTCCCTTACCAGAGAGAGAGAGAGAGAAATGCATACTCATAGAATAAGAGTTAATTTTCTGTGATTCTTTTTTATATATTTTACATGGAAGGCAGAACTGATTATTGTAGTGACTCTTTTAGAATTTATAATTACTTGGCCTCTGAATCAAYTGTCTTGGTTGCCCTTCCTATCAAATATTTTTGTTGCCACTGAATTCCTCAGAAGAGTAATTGCTGCTCATCTTTAAGGATAATTTTATACTCCTGGACATTAGCATATGAAATATTATTCTGACACATAAAATTAATTTCTTGAGTAGATCTCTCTGTCTAGACAAAATGTCACGAGCAATCAATGGAATTTTATCAGCTTCTATAAATATGGCAGGCTATATCTGTTAGGAAATTACAGCTGTCAGAGTGACATTACATTGACCGTGGGTAATGCTGTTATAGAAGAACAGCCAGTCCCTGTAAAGCAGCAGAAGTAACTGCCTGACTTATTCATATTCTTATTCTTATTCTTATTCATGTGTGCAGGCCAAAATCAAACTTGTTAATCCTTCCTTGTGTAAAGGGCTATTTAATATTATATTAGATTTATTCTTTGAAAGTGTTTTTGTGCTGTTAAATAACAGTCAATAATAATAGTACTCTGGCCAAAAGAGTCCAAAGGGACTAAACTCCATTCTGCCCATGCAAAGCAGAGCTGTGCTTGATGCCAGCTGTGTGCTCCCTTCAGGAACCTTTTCCCATACTTTCACATGATCCCTGTGAGGGAAAGCTCATCCATGCTGTTGCTATGAAATCCAATTGTGAAGTGCAATTTAGAGCAGAATTTGAGGAGAAAATTTTACCCAGAGTTTTGAATGTGAGACTTTGGAGTGCATTCCACCAAAGTGTGAAGAAAATAATTTCTGAAAATTAATATCTCGAGAGAAGTGAAGGGAGTTTGTGATGTTAAATATCCCTATTGAACTACAATGTTTCTGGCAGAGAGCAGAAGAGGGTCATGGAAGATTATTAAAAGAATTGAGGACAAAGCATTATGAAACAGTATTGTCCTCCTCTGCTTTCTGCAATCTGAGATCTGAGTGTAGTATTTTAGCTGATGTAGTACTGTCGTGATCTAACAGTTAAAGACTTTAAAATAATTTCCTGAAGAATTTATTTGTGTATAACATAGTAACTTATTTCATATTTTGAAGAAGAGTGAAGGTAAGATCATATGGAAATCTCTATCTCTTGTCAAAATGTATGTTTGATATGGGAGTAATATAAAAATAAGTTTTCAAACCTCTATTTCCACTTTAATTTCATTCTCATTAAATTAATAATGTATGTTATAAAAGTATTTTGGAGAAATAGAAACACTCCCGAATTATAGATGGACTTCTCCTGAAAAAAAYACATATATTTAAATATAGATTTCCGTGTTGTGAATTTTTCCTAGAGAGTTGTGACTGTGTCTCCATTGCACTTAATTTCGGAGAGTCATGGAGAGCTTCACAATAAAATGCGATRAAGTGAGATGAAGAGAGAAAAAAAACACAATTAACTGCAAACACTTRAACTAACAAACTGCAATGGTTCATAAATTAAAATTAAATTTTTATTTTGCCTTTATATCAAGTTTCTATCGTGATTGACTTTCTTCTTTATTAAATAAAAGTTTTGKTTTAGATTCTATTAATTTTTTGTTAATGGTTATTGAAGTAACGCACAAGAATGTTATTAAGAAAGAAAATCCTTGGATTTGCCTTAGAAGTTTCCACC
Organism: Nothoprocta perdicaria; assembly: GCF_003342845.1. Lineage (NCBI taxonomy): Eukaryota > Metazoa > Chordata > Aves > Tinamiformes > Tinamidae > Nothoprocta > Nothoprocta perdicaria. Next base: position 1,350,585 of record NW_020454427.1, on the reverse strand, counting down.
AAACTCCAAAGAAATCCTGTTTCCTCCCAAATAAGCCTAACTTTTATGTTACAGAGAGGTCTGCTGTTGTTATTTCCAGAAATGCAGAGATGTAGAATTGGATAAACAGCTTAAGCATTTTCTAGTGGAGGGAGATATAAATCATGCATCCCTGTTGCAGCCTAGACTTGTCTATCTGCCTAAGAAATTTATTAAAGATAAGTAGGCAGGAATATCAAAAAATCATCTTGTAAGCTTCTGGCACCTCTCCCCTAAGCATTAGTCTTTGGAAATAAATCTGTATGTATATAAAATGAATTAAATCTAACACCAGTGATGGTAACGTGGCTTTCATGAGTTCCACCTTGCAATTATCTTTTATAAAAAAAATTCTCTGATTTAGTAGTGAGTAGATGAAAAGGAGAATGAATCACTAACACCTCTTTCCTGGCCGTCAAAACGTTACTTACTGACTCCAACACTCCTTACCTTCTCAGGGACTATTTATTTCTCTGTGTGCGTAACATTTTTTGCATGTCCTGATTAATCTAAGCCAAATGAAGTTCTTTGCACATCCACATTTTTATGATTAAAACCCAGCTACATTTTTCCTACAGTTATATGAGCTAGTAGTGATTCTGTGGTTCATGTTTGTAAAATATTTATTTCTGAAATAATACTTCATAGATATAGGATGCTGTTTTAATAATTTATCCCAGATATGCTRCTTTAGTTCCAGGTCTGGGAAAACTGCTTCAAATGCAGTATGTGAGCATATACCCAGGCTATTTTTCTGTGTTTGTATAAGGGTTGTTACCTGAACTTGAGCTTGGATTAAAATGAAAACTAGCACTTTTGGCTTTAGAACATGCCAGACAAGACAATGAAAACTACATCTGTTTGGGTCAGCAGGACGTGAGAACTCTCTATTTTCGCATTATGGCTTCCAGGAAAACCACAATGTCAGATGCACAGGACAGCATGTCCAAGAAGTTCATTCTTAAACTGATATCATAGTGAGGTGCTTTATTAATTGTGGAAAGCAAATAGTGCAGATAAAACAAGAGAATACCATTTTTATAAAATGTACCTCAGGCCATTCCTAATTTTCTCTAGTTGCTTAACAGCATTTTTACAATCAAAGCATTTCGACACAGTTTTTAAAGGATTCCTCTTGAAGACATTTTGAAATCAGGGCTGTTGATTAGTTGGCCTTTGAAGAGACAATAACTTAGCATGCTGTGTGCCTAATAATAAACCCTTGGAGATTCATACAGGTCTTTACAATCTTTTACATCTTGTTTGGTCTCAGATTACTGGGACTAAGAAAATTTCATTCATGGTCAATACTTAGAGCATCTTCCTACCTTTCACTTGAATTTTCATCAGATTCTGTGTCAGCTCCATCAAGAAATAAAAGTATTTTCATTACGTTACTTCGTGGAGATTCCATGCGCTTTAATTCTGTATAGTATGCTTTTAAAGGAAACTCYACAGACTTCAGCATTACAAATATTTATTATTAATAAATGCATTTCAAGAATATTTGGGTATAGATAAGTATTTGAGCTAATGCCTAAATCAGTGTATATAAAATAATATACACATTATAAAAAAAAAAAAAAAAGAATGTATTACGAAGTATTATTGTTGAATACCCRTTTGAATGACTTTTCAGTGTAATAGCCTTAATTCTGTTTCCCMGTTAGTGCTTGATAAGTCTTAAATTCCTTAAAAATTATATTGCAAGTGAAAATATTTTGAATGTTTTAGGATTATTATGAAAAAAAAAGTTGACATTTGATATTGCATGCAAGTATTTCAGAACTGTGCTTCTCTATCTCCAGGTTGTAGGGAAAGGGGCCTTTGGGAGTGTCCTTTGAAGAAGCTTTGCATCAAGCACACTATGATCTGTGATGGTTTCCCGGATTGCCCTGACAAGACGGATGAAAAGAACTGCTGTAAGTGCTTAGGCAGGTTCTTGGTCCCTGCTGTAGTGTGTAAGGAGTTGAACATCTTTTTAGGATTCTGGAGCCCAGAATAAATTGAGATAAAAGGATTCTCTCCAGATAGAAAAGCTCGGTCATTCCCACGGTTTCCTTTTCAGTCTTTCTGTGGCATCAATTTATCTCTTTCCTCATGTTGTGTCCTCTGTTTTTCATATCCCRGAATTCTCACTGTCTCTGTGGTCACTCCATCTCTCTCTCATTTTATGTCTCTCTCTCTCTCTCTCATTTTATCTCTCTCTCTGTTCCTTCTCACATCTTCATGTGTCTTCATGTATCTCTGTGACTTTTCTTTTTACTTCTTATAGATCCTTTATTTTTTTCCTAACTATTCTCAGMTTAATAGATACAGGTGCTCACTGATCATTTTTTCTTCATTTCATCTTGACTTTCCCATTAATCTGTTCTTCAGTAACCTTCATATATCTTCCTGTTTTCTTTGATTCATCTACCTGATGTTTCTTAGGTACTGTCTTTCTCTGGCTTCTCCTACATTCCAAACTGATAAATGTTAGAGCTAAAAAGCTTAGTATGATGCAGTGAGAATATGGAGATATGATTTGGGCCAAACTGCTCACATTGGGCAGTAGACCTCTTTTCTCCATAGTCAAGCTGGAGCTTGGCTCTGTTCTGTTTCCATCTCATAGCCAACTGCTGCGATGGGAAAAGGTGGAGGACCCGTGAATGCAGCTGCTTTGCATGTTCCTATCCTGCATGTTAAAGTAATGAAGCCARGAGAGGGTACTATGCATATTTTGCTTCAGTTTCATGAATAGATTAGGGGAACTCTGAATTCTCTTTTTATGAGAAAATGTGGTATGTGAGGTGTGCCCAAGCTTAGGAACTGGAAAAGATATATTGGCCAAGAATCAGCATGGGAAAGATGCTTGGCAAAGTTGATTGAAACTGGAAATTTCAGTTCTTTGGGCCATCCTAGTATTTCAGCATTTTTGCTGGGACTATAGGAAATATAGTTTCACAAATAAAGTTTTGTTAGCAGAGACAGGACAGAAGATTATATCATTTGTCTTTCAAGAGATCTATGTGCAGTCATCTTAAAAAAAAAAAAAATCCAGTCATTCTACAAATTCCAATTCTACAAATTCCAGCCATGCTACATATAGCTAGTCCTTTTTTTTTTTTTTTTTTTTTTGTGGAAAGCACATCACCACTATTCGTTCTTTTCTGATCTTCTTTTGAAAGTTTATTTAAATTCTGTAGGTCTGGATGCTTTCAGATCTAAAGAGAGAAGCATTGTGGACCAAAGCAGTAAACTGTGTCATCTCAAAAAATCTGTGAGATTTAAGCTGCACAGCAYATATGTCTCCCGTGTCTTAAATAGACTTCTGTGGTATTTCTTGTCTAGTTTTGTGTCAGGGTGTGCCTGGTCCAAAGTGGGAGCACAGTGTGCTCAGCCGAGAACTTCCAGCTTTTGGCATATACTCTCTCTGGAGGGCAGATTTAGAAAACTTCTTATTATTTTGCATGTTTTCTTCCAGAGCCAAAATGATCGCTTATRTAGATATCACTGCCTTCTAATTCTGCATAACTTTTGCTGTGGTATTTATTCTTTCCACTTGGAAATAGTTGCTTAGCTTAAATATCAAAACAGAAACTATACAACAGCCAAAAATAGACACAGCTGGATGCAACTTTCCTCAAGCACTCTTTCCTCCACCCTCAATTTCCCAATGAAGAGTTTTATAGGAGCTGGGAGAGGAGTGTGTTCAGGAGGAAGGTGCTGTTATGACATACGCCTTTGGGGTGGGAGCAAACTGAAAATCTGCAAATGGACATTCCTGTAGTTCCTTGCAAACTAGCAACATATTGTGACTTRCAGCAAGTCTATCTGCTATTTAAAATCGTGGACTTTTTTTAAACTTAACTTGAGAGATGAGGAACTAATGTACAAAGGAGGATCAGAAAGAGAAATAACTTGCTTTGGATGAAATATTCTACATCCTATAACATCTTCTGTGTTACAGGAAAAATGTATTTTTTGAAGAGCACAAAGAAATATGCCGATTTAGAGCAGTCTTCTAGAAAGCAATGAACACAAGTTTTAGCTTAAAGCTTAGAGTGAGCATCTGAGGCTTCATATGACAAGACTGCAAATGATATTAAATAAATGAGATAGATTAAATAAATGAGATAGGGGGCATACGTCACAGATCTTGCCATGTCCTTCCTTCTTTTCGACTTATGGAGCCCTCTGTGATTGAGTAGCAGCAACCATCTTCTACCTCAGTGATGTCCATCATCAATTTTGCTGCAAGTCTACTGCACTGCTCCGTAATTTTGACCTGTGCCTACCCTCCCCATCCTTCAGCTTTTCATGTTGATCATTCCTTTCTCAGAAGGAAGCATATTTTTGTCCTTACAGCCTTCTGTGAGGAGGATGAGCTAGAATGCGCCAACCATGAATGTGTGCGACGAGAGCTGTGGTGTGACGGACAAGTAGACTGCAGTGACAGCTCAGATGAATGGGACTGTGGTGAGTTTCCCTCTTGGTACGTTTGGGCAAAGCTGATGGAAATAATTGCTCGTGGTTTGTTGTAGAATACAGTAGAGAGAGTTGCTCCCATGCTCCTGAAAAGAGCCTGGGTAGAGTTGAAGGCTTCTGTGTGTTGTTAAAGTAAAGCTCACTAAACATTATTCTTTCAATAAAAATGCACATGGATTTCATAAAACATGTGCTTAAAGGAAGCAGGTTGGAAAGTGGTAGTGTAGTCTGTGTGGATATTTTACTGAGTTTAGTTTTTTTCCTGTATGTTAAAATATTTTATATTACTAAGTTTTGTAAGTTGTAAGTTATTTTAAATGTAGGAAAAAAGATATTTCATGCTCATGAAATCAAATATTTTGTATTGTATTTGTATTGAAGTACAAATACATTCTACTAAAGTAGAATGTATAAACATCTAATAATTTATAAGTGTTAATAGTAATATTTAGTAAAAATCTATGCATCAGAAATTAAATGTTCTAGAAATGCATATATGAAAATAGTAAACAAAGATAAATATGGAAAGAAAATCTTTATGGAAAAGAAAATCAAAAGCGTCTTTGGCATATAGGATAAATAAATGTTTATGTTAAGATTAGTACTATCCAAGCAAAAGTGAGAACACTTTAAATAAAAGTTTGGGAAAAATTGCACCTAMAAGCTGTCGTCTTGTCAGGGAGCCTGGAGATGCAAGAGAGATGTGCGTTTCTGCTGGGTCATTTGGGATCATTTTGAGAAGGTTTTTATGTGTTTTTAGACCTCAGTTGAGAGAGAGAGAAGTAATGGTCATGCTCTTTCTTTTAAGCAGTAGTTGCTTTTTCCGTTGCTAATATCACCCAGATATTGTTGTGACAGGAACAATTTATATTTTTGAGAGTCAAATGATGTTATCACTCATGTCAAACAATTCATCCCATAAATAACCTAAGTGATTTCATTTGGACTATTTGAGGGGTAAGGTACCATGTAACAAGATTAAGGCTATCAGAAACATGTGTGAACTTTCCTCAGGATGTCTTTATTGTTTGGTGTCTTAAACAGAATTTCCACAGCCATTGTTGCCTCTATTTTAAATGATATGTCTGTCAAGCACGGAAAATGAGCAAAAATGTGAACAACTTCCCTAAGTGGAAGACACTTTTGAAAGAAGTTTCATGTTTTCAGTGACTATATATAAAATCAGCCATGCRAAATAGTAGTCAAGTTATTTTTCTTCTTATTTGCAGTTACGCTGTCTAAAAACAGAAATTCCTCGACGTTCCTGACAATTCRTAGGTCAGCTGCTGATTACCATGTTTGTGCTGACGAGTGGCAAGAAAATTTGAGCCAGCTGGCCTGCAATCAGATGGGTTTAGGGTAAGGTCAGTAGTTTGTAGCATTGATGAATTTCTTAGGATGGTTGGCATGACAGAGTTTGAATTTGTGAAAGATCATTGGTCAGTGTGACCCTGCAGAGTTGGTATGGACTTAATAYGGAAAGAATTCATAGCAAAAAGGGACAACGAAATTGTTCAAAACAGTGGCAGGAGCAAAAGCTACTAAAAATCTAGGCACTTTTTAGCATTTTACAAACATGAATTGCCCAGTTATTAAAAGAGTATGTGGAAAAGATAATAATCTCTTGCTTAGCCTCAGATATGAATTTGCAGTTATTTAGGAGATTCCAAATCACTTGGAAATGTGATACTCTTATGTATTTCTAGGCAAGTAAACCAAAATTTCTTTCTAATAAGCTTAAAATCCTTTGGTATCCTTAAATTGCTTTTACTACTACTGTGTTGTCTCAGGATAAACTGGTGGCCTCAGTATTTAATCATGTTTTTTTTTATCCCCCACTATATTCTAGCTTAATAGGCTTAGCATCAAATTTTCTTCCCTTCCTTGCTCTGAAGAAAATGGGGAAGTTGTGCGATTATTTTTCCTTTTCTCTGAGCTGTGCCTAGACCAAAATTAGCATGAGCAGAAACTTGTTTCTTCCTTCAGCAAGTCCTGCTTACAAGAAGTAATTGTCAACCTTATCACTTTGGAGACAATGTATGAGACAAAAATATTTCTTCCTTTTCACAAATCCCTTTTCTAACAGGGGAAGAGTCATAATAACTTTTCTGTAAATCCTTTTTGTAGTAACAGGTGATTGAATGAAGGGCTGTGGTAAGCTTCAATTTAAATCTGAATTTTGTCACTTGAAGTAGTCTGTAATATACAGCTTTAATTGTTACTTCTAGTTCTTTAGAATACCAAAGCAGTAATTTTCTTTCCCATTTAATGCCTGATTTTGTCAGTACCTGAAGTCTGATTTTCTTAGCTATGCCCCCAGTGTGTAGGAAGTGGTGCTGCAGAACATGCAGTAAATTAGCTGTGAAGATCTATAAGAAATCCCAAAGATTATAAAACATGCATCAGAACTAATTTCAGAAAGAAGCAATCTGAGTTAATATAAATAATTTATGTCTACTTTTAATATTGCTTGGGGAGTCAATGAAAATTGAATCGCAAAGTGTAACACTGAGTCACAAAGGGTAACATCTTCCATATGGAAGGATAGAAGATTAAGTAATATAATGGTGTTACACAACCGTGAAATCTTAGTTAAAGCCATAAGCTTCATCTGTTTTCATTATCTCCAGCATAATATATTAGGCAGTTAGCATAGAGGGTACATGGGAATTAAACTGGATGTTATAGAACACTCAAGTACTGCTGAAATTTTTTTCTTGATTTTTTTTTCATGTTTTCTTTTAAAGATAACACAGTTCGAACTGTGGTTTTCTTCTGATGTACCTAATTGGAAATATTTCATTTTAGTCCTTCAAAAAATTAACATTAAAATTCCGTCCATATTGCACCACATTCCAAAACCCACCAGCTGGGTTGCTATGCAAATTCATTAAAGGCTTATCCTGATAGTGCATTTTGGTTTAATAGTTCTCCTGCTTATTCTTAAAGCTAAGTCGTGCACATGAGATTCAAAGCTGAGACTTCTTAGTGTCTTAAGCTGGGAATTACCATTAATGTGTAGTATTTTTCCTTTCTGTACAGCTCTGCACAGATAACAGATAACTGATACCTGTGACCAGTGTTTTCCCAAATGACAAATCCCAGTTACTATATGATATTATAATGTTAAAAATATGAAAACAATGCATTTCTGGCACCTTGAAGTTATTTTTGCTTGTTTAGACTACATTAATCTGGAAAAGAGAATTTAGTGGTAGTGGTTAAAATTCAGTTAATTTAGCTAATAGAACTGATGTATTTTATCAATAACAAGTTGTTCTTCAATTGGGAGATTTGAGCACTGTCTGACACAACATTAGAGATAATTCTCTTCGGGCTGTATTCCTGGCTGTTGGCCAATTCTAATTCCATAGGTGGTGTGCTGTTTCTCAGCACCATGCAGGTACATGATGCAGCTTCACAGAAAACCTTGCAAATTCCAAGCCTTGTGCAAGGCTCCCGTCTCTAGTGATGGCTGGTGCTCACGCTCTGCAGTGCACACTTAGCAGCTCATGTTTTCTTCTAGCTAAAAGAATGTTATCCATGAGCTGAAGTTTTGTTTATAAGAGCCCAACTGGGACTGGTTTTATAGTTCAAGTATTGGGTTTCATAAAGTTTGCAGCCAGCAGGGGCTATTGGATCATCTGATATGACAGCCCGTTCATCTCAGTGCATATAATTTTGTTCAGAGGCCTCCTCCTGAGTTCAAAATTCAAATATTATAAAGCATGTCTCTGGCAATTGGTTCCTAGTGCCACAAGGGTAAAACAGAGGAAAAAAATTGCCACCAGTGCTCAGATCAGTCATCAGTGATATCACTGGTGTCCTGCAGAGACTGAGTGGCTGTCTAAGGACACATGTGTGCTCAAAATATTATATTATGTTCAGGAGACTGTAGATCTGTCTTGATGTTTAGCTAATGAAAAATATTTTCACATACCCTGAAGCCTACACTTTTGTTGCTGACACAGTGATCAAAACCATAGCCTGCTCATACCTGAAATTTGGCAAAACCAGAAGTTGGTGGAGTTGTTTGGCTGCTCTGTGGGAATTCAGCGCATAATTTCTTGTTTCTCTTCTTTTCTGTACTAGAATGAGATGACAAATGTTGTAACAATAAACTTCTGCAGGTGGTGCCCAGCTGTGTGAAGGGTAATTTCATCTGAACTGCTTCATGTGGTCTAACAGTATAAGCATAAAAGCATAACTGTTTCCAGTATAAGATGCAGTCGTCTTTAATAATATTTGTTGAACTGAGTAATTCAAGCTTGCTGCATCAATATTCTTTTTTTTATTTTATTTTTGTAACATGAATTATGCTAACTACTTTCTAACAACTGCATCAGAAATAATGGAAGTTGAATATAGCGTCTTGCTTAGGAATATCACAGAAAACAAAAAATGGAGTACTTATGCCCTATCCACATTAGAATTTTGAACTTCTGAATCTAACCTACTTTCTTTAACCTATTTTCTCCAAGGATAAATATGTCAGTAAGTCACATTTCTTGTCACGAATGAAGTATTTCAATTCATAAATTCAGTCTGCAGTTCTAAACCCACTTGAAAGAATGTAAAATATGTCTGACCTAGCCCAAATACCTCCATATTGGCAGCAGTGTGTTCTATTAAATCTTTAAAAGTGTTAGAAKAGAAAGAAAAGAAAAAGACCTCAGAATTCTTCAGATTATATTTATTTTATAAAGARGGGGAGCAAATATTTCTATTAAATAAGTTATATCAAAATTAACTATATAAGCTGTGCTTGGTATGGGAAACTTTATTATAATAGTTTTGAGAAAAAAATAAAGCAATGTTAAAACACAGTTATATGTAGAATACATAGATTTTAAGCAGAATACTTTATCTAAATTTAAAATAATTCCACAGGTTTACTATATTTGATAGCTTATGCCTCGTCTTTCATGTAGGCATGTAGTTTTAAGTTACACATAAATTATTTGGAGAAGGCTTTCTTCCAAAGAAATTTTAATCTTATCAATCCTTGCAAATTGTGAGAAGTGCTTCAAATAGTCATTAATGATATTTTCACTTGCCTCATACAGCACTATTTTAGCTCTGTGATTGGGTAACTTTTTATTTAGGTAAAAAAAAGTAATTATTATTATTGTTTAAATTAGAGACAGGTGAATGCTTCCAACCAAAATAAAGGTAGTTACTGTAATGATTGCTCACATTTTTATCAAGTTGTGCTATGTCATAAGTTGTATAAATGATGTATAAATAGGATCTACTCTTTTCCAGTGATTTCCAAATCCAATTTGCTAGATTTAAAATTAAACAGATGTTAGTTTTTACTGTCTTACCTGGAAATTTATTCTGTTAACTGTAAGCTGAACTGTTTTTTATAGTTTTTGTGGCTGATTCATTATTACCAATAGAACTATGCTAACATTTTTCAAAAATAAAATTTCTGTGTAGTGCAATATTGAAATAAAATAACAGTGAATTTTATATTCCATGGTGTAACCATGGCTTTATAGAACTCTGTTCAAGAGTAAGAAACATCTTAAATTCAACTTTAAGCACAGACAGGAAACACATGCTGTTCCAATTCTGAACTAGACTTAGTTTGTTAACTACTAGTTTCATATATGTATTATTCATGACCTCCTGGTGTCCGTCACATGGCTTCCTCTCTCAAGCCTGCTCTTCTGTTACATGAGGCTTAAAACAATAGAGTTACAGAAGCTGAATCTGGCAAATTTACTGGTGCTTTGARGAGAGGAGAAATCTGGTTTGGGGATTATTGAAATGCATATTTTATGCTAACCTTAGAAAAGTGCTTTGAGATAGTTTTGCACAATCAAATAGAGAGAAAGTAGAATTTTACATTCAGATAGATTTAAGTGCAACTTAATGAAAATGCCTTGACTTTCTCATTTTATAAGTGAGTGACTTTACAGTGTTATCTTCAAAATATCTTTTTGGATATTGCATTCTAAACAATTTCTTCAACTAACGGAATTAGATTTGTAGAATTATATGTGCTCTTTAATCTTTATTTTGTGTTTCTGTGAAGCAACAAGTCCAATTTCACTAAGATGCAAGCTCTTCCGTGACCTAAAACTCCCAGGGGGATATAGGTGAGAGTGGAGATTGAGCTCAAGCTTATAAGGATAGATGTAAAATGACAGCATAAATATCTGTGGAAAGAATCAGAAAAGCTAAGGGATAGTAAACCAAAATAAACAAACAAAACCAAAGCAAAACCACACAAAAAAAAAAAAAAACCCAATAAAATATAAGTGGAAAATGTTAGTCTTTTACTCATTAACAAATTAATTACAGTCTGATGACTAGGAGCCATCAGTAGCAAAGAAATAAGAATTAGGGCTAGATTAAGAAAGGAGCAGCTTAATACAGCACTTTTGTAAGTAATTTGTCCTGCTGAAATTCATCCAAGAGTACTTAAGATATATGAGYGTGGCAGTCCTCCGTTATGGTAGACAATAATAGTAGTAAGTATCTTTTATATGTTCTGAAGAAGACTAYATAAGCTGAAAACTGTTAAATATGCCATCTCTTCTTAAAAAAGGGAAAAAGGGGAAGATTTATCAACTAGTCAGCCTAACTTCAATTGCCAACAAAAAAAGTATACAACTAATATATAAGGTCTTAGTGACAGAAAACAAGTATGCGTCAGTAAAAAATCATGACAGAGTCACTAAATTTCCTTTCTGGAAAGGATAGAGACGCTATGAATAGGGAAGAAACAGTAAGTGTGATATCTCTTTTTGTATCAAGTCATGGAGAGTGGGGCTAGAAAGGRCRTGTGCTGGGGCTGCATTTGCCATATAGCCATCACTAGGTCTGGTGAGCTCAGACTTTGGCCTAAGGTTAGGTTTGAGGGAGAGAGAAAGCCTGGAGCCCCATGGAGAGTGGGTCTGGAAAGAGTTTGCTAAAGGAAATGTAGCGCTATATCCAGATCWGTACAAGGACCGTATTTGCCATTTAGTCTGCACTAGGCCTGGTGAGCTCAGGCTTCAGCTAGGGTTGAGGTTAGGGTTAGGGTTGAGAGAGAAAGAGTCCCATTGGGACTGGGGCTTAAAAAGGGCACGCCAAAAGGTAATTGGTACAGACTGAAACAGATCTGTTGGCAGGATCCAATGTAAGTTTGTGGTGGCCAGTGATAGGACAAGGGACAATGTGTATAAGTTGAAACACTGGAAGTTCCATCTCCATGTGAGGAAGAACTTCTTTGCTGTGAGGGTGACAGAGCCCTGGAACAGGCTGCCCAGGGAGGYTGTGGAGWCTCCTTCAGAGATATTCAAAACCCTTCTAGATGCGATCGTGTGCAATGTGCTGTAGATGTCCCTGCTTGAGCAGGGTTGGACTAGATCATTTCTAGAGGTCACTTCCAACCTCAGCTTTTACTATGACATTACTTTAGATAAATAAGGAAATGGGGAAAAAGATGAAATAACGTGAGTGTCCATTTTTGGCTGTCAAACCATGAAAATGTGTCAGTAGAAGACTAGTGGGACTTGCCCTTTTTCTGGTTGCGTTGTCGTGGGTCGTTCAGATGATGGAGTGGARACCCTGCTTACTCATTTCTCGTTCTGTGTCAGTCTGGGAGGATCTTGGATTAGAATTAATTTTTTTTTTTTTGAGATGGCTGGAAATACCTAATGYCAAGGATAAGAACAAAATAGCATGTGTAGGGATAAGTTGAATAARTACGTGAGGGAAAATGGTGACCAAGGCAGGAAACCTGTATGAGAAGGATCTGGGAATACAGTGGGTCAGAAACTGGACATAATGAATCAATATTGTACTGCTACATGAAAAACAAGCAAAGTATAAAAACAGCTAGTTTAGGTATAGTTGATCATATTTTGGAGCAATGGACTGGATGATCTTATAACATGCCCTTTAAACTCACTTTTCTATGATATTTTTACTTTGGTTAAATGTTTAGTGAGAGAAAAATTTCTGCGAGGGTGCCATCCTAATCCTATTCCGTTGTTAAAAATAAGGCAGACAACCTAGTAGAAGCTTGAGGAGAAGATGGACCTGTCTTTTACTACACAGCTTTGTAAGTTGTAACTTAAATGTTACCATTAATCTAGTTGAATCGGTTCGCAGAGCTCAGTGGCATGGTCAAATGAGAAACATTGCTGTCTGCAGTTGCATCTGTTATAAACTTAGCTAATTATGGTACATTTGGCATGGCTTTTAAGAAGCYCATAGCATGAGATTGCAGGCACCCTAAACTGTATTCATTAGACTGYTGTTTTGAGAGCCTTGGAACTCAGAAGTTTTAGCACAGTTGTTTTGGACATAAAGCTTTATTTCAGATATTTAATACCCACATGAGACAATCCATTAAAATTTTGTGGTCTATACAGTAATAGATTCTTAGAACCCCATGGGTGTTAAAATGACCTTATAATGCTTTTCARTACTCAAATCGTTCCATGCAAATATTACCATGAGTTATTATGCAGTCAAGTGGATTCTGGCAGGATTYGTAAGTGATTTGGAAATTCTGGTGGAGGATCTTGTCCAAGGTTCACCACCCAAAAGGCCTGTATGACTGTTACAACAATATGAATGTCTTATGTTTTTAAGGTATCACTGACAAATTTACTTAAATGATGTAGATATTTCAGTGACTATACTGTAATGTTAGAAGATGTTCTAACACAAAAAACCTGTACCAGTAAATGTCAGTAATTTTTTTAAGATGAAGCTCTTCAGCTTAAATTCTGTCCATTTCAGTGTATTTGTTCTACACACAATAATCATAAAAATGCCAATTGTAACGGACATCTGGAGATCATCTAGTGCATCTCCCAGCTGAAGCAGGGGAAGCAATATAGGGRAAGCTATAACCAACACGAGACCAGCTCAGCCACTGCTTTGTCTAGCCAAGTCTTGAAAACGTTGAGTACTGAGATTCCAGTCACTTTGACCCAGCATTGTGCTACCCTCCTGGTGAAAAAGACTTTCCTAATACATGCTGAGAGTCTCCCAAGCTGCAGCTGTGGGCAATTTCACCTGGTTTTACTATGTGCAACTGCCGAGGAATTTGGCTTCCATCACTGAGGTAACTCCTCTTAGCCACATTTGGATTAGCTCTTTGMCTCCTTTTCTCAAGACTAAGCCAGTCCAGTTTCCGCAACCTCTCCTTGTACATCAGTGCCCAAGACACTTTGGTAGGCATTAGCAGGACCCTATCCACTTTCTAAATAAATGCATTTGTAAATATGTCCCTCTTAAACTCAAGGTCCCCTCAGTTGCACACTGTATTCCAGGTAAATATGATTTCAACAAAAAATATGTTTTCAATTTTGMTAATTTTTGCAGTGGAAATAATAATTACACCTACCTAATTAAGCTAAAATCAACAATAAGTTTCTGAATAAAATTTCTGTGCAATATGCAAATGAAATGAAAGAAATTTCATTCACTTCATTTTTTCTTCAGCTTTTCTTCAGGCTTATGAGGCTGAATTGAGGCTTTTAGGCTTAATTGTCTTTGAGGATGCAGGCCTGGTTTTAGGAGTTAATATCTGTTTCATGGTGATTGTAGTATCTTGAGCTGTAATCTAAAATCAAAAATTTCAACAAAATTCAACAAAAGACATGACATGACATTTGTGCTCTTTTCTGCATTATGTGTTTTGTAGATAAGATATTTGGTTAAAGTCACATAAAATATCTGTGCACAAATGTAAACTGTTGAACATAATGAATCATAGAAGATTACAGTGCACATTGTCATCTTAAGAGAAAGGCAAATTTATCTATATTTGGTGGGAGAAAGAATGAGAAAAGGCTGGAAGCTAAATGAGGAGACACCTATATGTGTTTACCATAAGGAGGCACTGATGGAGAAAGCTATTTGCTTCAAAAGGAGCTTTTTTATATAAAAGAGGAAAAAACAGAGAGGTAAAAAAAATGCTTGTTAATATCTGCCTGCATGTTTTGGATAGTAGATCGTGGAGTGATAGTTTTTTAATATGCCCAGAGGAGGCTCCAAGAAATAAGTCATATAGCAGACAGGATCAAAGAGTAAGACCTCAGAGTCTAGTTAATTCTGCCAGTCCTGTTGAAAACATTTCCATATGGCTGCACTGACAACAACTTTACCATAAAACATCATGCTTAGACCTCCATTAACTTGTGCAATCAACTGGCTAAAGGATGCTTATTTATAGTCTTTTATTAGACATAAGGAACCCTAAGGTATTAGCTTATAMAAAGAAGTCCTTAGTTGTGTGCCTTAAGGACTGCACATACCTGCACATGAAAGGGTTTTAAAAGTCATGGAGAATTCTTAGATTAACTGGGGATTGCATATTCCTGTAGAGGTGATCAACAAGATGAAAAATTTAGTGCTTAAAACAACAGATATTGTTATAATAGATATTTGCAATAGCGTCTCTCCYATCACTTCATCCCACCTAACTCTTTTTAGAATTTCCCTGAAAAGAATTTGCCTCAATAAATATTTCCCTCTCAAATTATAGTTTCCTTTTTTTAAGCAATCATCTCTGTTTCAGCAAGGGATAAGTGCTAGACTC
This sequence comes from Nothoprocta perdicaria, assembly GCF_003342845.1. Lineage (NCBI taxonomy): Eukaryota > Metazoa > Chordata > Aves > Tinamiformes > Tinamidae > Nothoprocta > Nothoprocta perdicaria. The sequence continues at coordinate 1,335,545 of NW_020454427.1, read as the reverse complement.
ATTTATCTCTGCCATGCAGATTCTGGTGGAACTTCATATTTGATAGTGTGTTACTGTACCATAAACCTTGCCTTTTAGAGACCGCAGGAACATGTGGCGTGAAATGGGGTAGATGCTAGAGATTTTCTGCATCATTTCTGACCTGTTTTAKGTGCCCATGGAGCTATTGGGAGTTGCTTAAAATCATCCTGAAATATGTATGAAATATTTTTTTTTATAAGACACAATAATAATATTCTGGGTTAGGCTAGTCTGAAACTTTCTTATGCATTTGATCTTTTTATTTTCCCACAGTCAGCTAAATATGCTTGTGTTACACATAGAAGTTGAAAAGAAGATGCATTTTTGCTTTGATACATTTGCTTTTTAAATAATCCTTTTGTCCCTCTGTAGTAGGAATTAATCTAGCAGCATAAGAAATACTCTTACAATGAAAATTTGATGAATCTTCTAGACCCAATCAAGTGACTGAGGATGTGAATCTTTTTACCAGTTTTCTCACAATGAAGAACTATAGAGAAAGATGGAATATTTTAAAAGCCACAGCTAAAATAAAATGAAAATTGATGTTATAGATTTATGAACACCAATATGCCTATGAGTCCCACATTTCGTTTAAGAATTTATTGATTTCATGATACTTTTAAATTTGGTATGAGTGGTCAGCTTGTTCATTGTGAATAGCTAAAAGTTATCAACTAATTTTTACTTTCCATAGTACTGTGTAGGGAAAAAAGTATTCAATTAAGACATTTCACTAGTCAAATATAGCAGTAATGAAAGAAGAAAAGGTATAAATGCAGTATAGAAAATGCTACCCAAAGATTCTTGCAGTTTCCTGTTCTACTACTTCTTCTTTCTTCTAGTTGTCAGAAAATACTACTTGAGCGACCTGTAATGTTAGCTATGAGTTTAGCTGGTTGGGTTTCCTGAGCCAATTTCATGCCCCCAAGTATGATTTTACTCCAGCTGGCTTTGAAATACCGTTGAACAGTTTATCTTTGGAGTAAAGAGGAGGCATTAAAGCCTCTTCCCCTTTATAACCCTGACATAGAGGCATACTGGAAGATGTAAAAAATATCTCTTATTTGTTGCAGAGGACCACCTGAAACAAAAATTGTACATGAAGATGAGGAAATGCAGCATCACAAATGGCTGAATCTTCACTCAGACTGGAAGAATAAAAATCCATCCACTTTGCATGCACTTCTAGTGAATGGGTAAGGAACAGTTAAATGAGGCTTTACTTCTGTTTTTCTCCCCGAGATATCTGCATATAAATCCCCGAATATACTCATGTGACTTGTTAAGATGCATTCTATGATCTTAATGTTTGTTAGAATTGTAGTCTCTACAGTTACATACAGATAACGTGTACAGATAATATGYATTGGTCCCTTCCCAGACTGAAAATAGGAGAAGCCAGGAGCTGAGAAGTGCTCCTGAGCTCCACAGTCTGGGTATACTCATCCGGATCAGCTTCAGCGTGTAAAATCTGTGCCAGAAACTTTGTCAAAAACTCGCAAATACACTAGTATTTTCATAGAAGTTTGATGAGTGGGTTTGTCAAAATGCAGACACTGTGCTGAGAACATAGAGTCTTTTGGCTATTTGGTCACAAGTTGAAACAATTTCTAGGTAAGGGAATAATTCCCATGTGTGTAGCTGCTCCCAGTTATATTCTGCATTTTTTTTTTAATGCAGCGTTAATACTTCAGGGGCCTTGGAATGTTCCTGAGTTTTCCTTAAAGTACCCCAACTTTTAGGGCAAATATTTTTGTCAAAAATGTCCCAAGTATTCTCTCCTTCAATGCTAAGGAGGAGAAGAGTAGCAATCTCTGGGTATTAAGGGGCCATAAATTTAAAATTGACTGAAGATCCCTCTCAGCTGGCCTCAGAGCTGGATGGATGTCCAAAGAAGGAGGTAGTCTGCCAAATACGATGCACCAAGTCATGAAGTGCATTAAAAATGGGTTTGCAATTCAAACTAAGAGTTTGTCTATAGGCAGCCACTGAGAGGTTGATGTTTCTGATGTAAGAAAGTCTTTGTGTTTCTTTGCATGGTTTGCGGGTATTTTACAACTTATAACAGCAGCTATAGTACCTGTGCTGATATGCAAATTACCAAAAATTGCATCWACTCATTGAGATTTCCATGATGTTGTTTCAATATTTAGGCAGATGTGTCAAAGTAGCAGCAAAGTGTCTCTTCTCTGCACTAAAGAAGGTAAGAGAAACATACATTTCTGGCAAACTAGGCAAAGTAAATTGAACGAACCGCTTCTTGACGCATGTCCTCTGAAGTTACCTAAGGGAATTCAGTAAGAATTAGGGATTACAAATCACCATTGCTCCAATTTATTTCTTCCTCACTAAACTCCCACACGTACAATAGCAGGAATCCGCCCTTGGGAGGCTGATTGCAGAAACTGGTGGTTCATTTTTTTTCTAGAACAAACGGAGTATAAATAATAGGATAATATTTATCTTCAGACTGAGGATAAATAATGGCTGTCACTTTACAAATCCAGAACATAATATGGACCGAAAGCGAAGGGCTAAGTATATTTAAAATAGCAATTCTCTGGCAGATAGGACTCTGATACAGTTCCTAGTGGGGAGCAACATGTAAAGCAGAATGCGTAGAGTATCTTCAAATCTCCAAATACTTTCCCTTGGTGATTTCCATGAATAAAGCAAGTATTGTGTCCAGCAGATAAGTAATCAGTGTTATGTTTGGCTGAGACTTGGGCTTAAGCAAAGTCCCAAGTAAGCTGAGCTAATTTTGCAGAAGCAGCTCTTATGGACAGTGCAAYGTAGCTCAAGTAAACATACAAAAATCAAGAAGCTTCCCCAAGGGTGTTCAAAGAAAGAAGAGAAAGGAGGCCAACTTAACCTGTTTCATATGGTCTAGGCTGGCCTAGGCTGAGCCATTAAAACCAATCTCAGGAGACGAAATCCTTTGATGTGAAGTAAGAACTGAAGAACTGAAATGGTTGAATGCGTTAGATGTTCCTGTGTGATCCCTGATGATTTTATTTATTGTGCTATTCACTGTCACTTAATGACCGTGCCAGTAATGTTCTGTGCCCAGGGGTCTTGCAGCACCTYCTGGACGCACCGTGTCTGTAGTACCAAACAAATCTGTGTCTGTTGCTCGCCAGACTGTGGCCGTCGCCCAGCTGCCCGCATGACCAAGAGGATCCTCGGTGGCCGGACCAGTCGCCCGGGCCGGTGGCCGTGGCAGTGCTCCCTGCAGAGCGAGCCCAGCGGGCACATCTGTGGCTGCGTTTTGATCGCAAAGAGATGGGTCTTGACGGTAGCGCATTGCTTTGAAGGGTGAGAAGGGCCAAGACTGCGTTACTGTTTGCCTACAAAATGCTGTAATTCACTCGTGGAAGTTACCTAGTCCTCCCTCCTTGACCAAACGCATGAGTGGAAGGTGATGGCAGGTCACAGGGGCCTGGTTTGGGAGACCAAAAGGCAAAGTGAGTAGTATACAACAGCATCAGGTGAGGTCCTGACATGCTTTATTGATGGTGCCTCCTAAGCACCATCTAAGCGAACTGGGACTGTTAAGTTTGGAGAAGACTGAGGGGGGATCTGATCAATATGTATAAGTACCTGAGGGGAGAATGTAGGGGAAAGGGGGCCAAACTCTTCTCGGTGGTGGCCAGTGACAGGACAAGGGGCAATGGGTACAAGTTGAAACCCAGGCAGTTCCATCTCCATGTGAGGAAGAACTACTTTCCTGTGAGGGTGACAGAGCCCTGGCACAGGCTGCCCAGGGAGGCTGTRGAGTCTCCTTCTCTGGAGGTCTTCAAACCCACCTGGATGCCGCCCTGTGTCCCGTGCTCTGGGTGTCCTTGCTGGAGCAGGGGGTTGGACTGGATGATCCCTGGAGGTCCCTTCCAACCTCCTCCATTSTGTGATTGTGTGATCTCTTTTAAGATACTTTAGAACTCTTTCTTATTTATTCTAAAAGCCTTGCAGAACAAAGAGACAAAAAGCTGTTTAAWTGCTAAGATGTCTTGATTTAATTTTGATTGAGGAGTTATATGAACATTTCTTCTGCCTCTCTGATGGGAGTGAGGGTCAGTGTCTTGGCATCTTTACACTGTTTAGTAGTTTCTTATATAAGTAGCGAGCTCATTCATGGTCTGATGTTCATAATCCTAGCAACACACAGAGTGGGTTACTGTCATGATGCATTACACACTTTCATTTTAAACTACTGTGTTTTTGTGACACAAAAAATTTCAAAATCTACCACAGCAAGCCGGACAACCCAACAGTTGGAAATATTGCCTACGTGGTGTGATGCATTAGATAATCCCAAGCTACAGAAAATAGCTTTCAAAACATGAGGCCTGGGCATCATTAATGCAGCAGAAGATTTTGAGACTGGCCATAAATACTCATAGAGGTTAAAAATGAGAAAAAAAAAAAAAAAATCCAACTCTACATCAAGCATGGAGGCCATGCCTAAATACATCTTTTGTCCTGAGTAGCTTGAAATGCTTTGCATAAAAACATCCAAGACACTAAATTATTTTTCCTCACTGTATGATAATATATTCCAGCTGTGACTTCTCATTGCTCAGAGCAATGCTTTTTATAATGTTAAGAAACATGATAGCATATGAATATTCTTAGCTGAATATTCATAATAATGCTGAAACATTATGGAAAAAATATTCACTGACTGAGTATAATAGCAAAAAGATCATTATTGAATTTTCATGCAACTTTTAAATTGAAATAGCTCTTATTTAGCAACCAAAACTCTACACAAATTATAGAACCTACAGTTCTCTTGACTGCTTTGAGAAAAAAAAAAAAAGCTGAGTTTTTAGCGGCTTTGATTTATACTGTTTGATTAAGCATCAGTGTCTGCAAAGGTACTTGGTCACACTAACTGTCTCCCATTAATTGTGAAAATGCCGAGGGTTTTCTTGAGGATTTTTAGAATCACAGGCTAATTAGGAACCCGTGACTTCTTACCACCAGTTACCATCAGCGATGACACCCTCAGAGCCTTTCATGAAGCCCATGTTTTTCTCACATGTCTCAACTGGTGCTAATTCAGTCTTCAGTCTTCCCACTTGAACCATTGCCATCATTTTTTTTTAATATTCATTTTTACAAAAAGAGGAGAGAAAAAAAAAAAAAAAAGGCTTATTAAACTATTGTGTGGAAGAGTCAAAGTCCCCTTTGATCGTAGGCATAGTGTGCTTGGCACAGGCCGGGTGCCCAGTAAACAAGAAAGGACTTTTTCCAGGGATATCAAAAAAGTTTTAATTTCCATAATTGCTGCTTTGAGATTTATTTGAGACTTCAGCTTGAGTTACTGCTGTTAGCAGCATGTTACTGAACAGTAACGTAGCCCCCTGGGACCTCTGTACGTGTCCCGTGGTGAGCAAGGGGACACCCAGGACTTGGGCAGGATCCCCARGGTGATGCTGAGAACCTTTGGCATTTGATACAGCGAGTTGGGGGCTACACCCCTCTGAGGGAGCTGAGCTTGAATTCATTTGGGAGCAAGCAGGAAGGAAAAGAAAATCTCTTGGTGCTCAGATGATAGATGTGATGCCTAAAACAGTTTTTTTCTTGTYTTATTTGTATGCACAAAGTAAAAAGACAAAAATTCTCAGTTACGTATGTTCCTTTGCTATCTTGATGGAAATTTCCCGTTTTCCCTTTTATTTTTTAAACAAAGGCGAGAAAACGCAGCTGTTTGGAAAGTAGTGCTGGGCATCAGCAACCTGGACCATCCCTCGGCTTTCATGCAGACGCGGCTTGTGAAGAGCATCATCCTGCACCCTCGCTACAACCGGGCGGTCGTGGACTACGACATCAGCATCGTGGAGCTGCACGACGATGTCAACGAGACRAGCTACGTGCGGCCCGTCTGCCTGCCCAGCAAGGAGCAGCTGGTCCAGCCGGACACCTACTGCTACATCACGGGCTGGGGACACATGGGCAACAAAAGTAAGGGGAGTGATTTGGGGAATGCTTGGAAGTTCTCATATGACTTGATCACATGCTTGGTGCCAGTACAAAGCTATACCCACTTACACTGTTTCTGGCTCTTATTAAATACTAAGGAATGCACTTATGAAGGCTTCTAGCTATGACCAAAGCCTGCCTGCCTGCCTGCCTTCCTTCCTTCCTTCCTTCCTTCCTTCCTTTTTTTTTTTTTTTTTTTTTTTTAAAAAAAGCCTAAATTTAGGCTCCTAAATTCACATTTAGCTGAGTGGATCATTTTTTTTTTTTCAAAATTGCTGAGGACCTAGCAATTCCCACCAGGAAAGCCACCTGAAATGGTTACCACTTTGCTCCTTCAGGTTGTGTCCAACACTGTATTGAGAAGGTATCAAATCACCAGTGGGAGAACAACCATCTTCGTTTGGTGAAAACAGAAGGCATGGGCTCGAGGCACTGCCTGTATTGCCATGTAGGCTGAAGGAAGTGATTTTCCTAAGCCAAGGCTCTGTGCCATGCTTTGGGCTTGTGACACAGTTTATTCCATCCAGGCTTAATCACAAGTGTTGTTTTTGTTTCCCCGAACAGAAATGTTACTGTGTTGGGGTTTTTGTTTTTTGTTGCTGCTGTTGTTCTGTAGCCACTGTAATCATGGGGTCCCAAACAGAAACATTTATTTTATGCAAAGCTCTGTAGTGCCAGAACGAGCCTGCATGCATCACATGCAAAATACCCTGGCTCTGTTGCATTCAGCCCCATGTGTTTCTCCCAACTCTGCTGTAGAGGACATCTTTCTTTCAGAATCGCTTCAGATGGCATTTCACAACTACAGGTCAGCTCATACCTGTGGTAACAGTGAACAAATTATTCCATTTGTAACTGAAAAATTGCATTCTGTATTTCTGAACACAGAAACAAGTTGTGTCTGTGAGGGACAGTCTGCTTATTAGCAGCTCTGCCCATCTAAAACTAGCTTTTATGTATTGGCAGAACAAACAGAATACTTGTGTGCCACTGCTCCCTGGGAATAGCACCTTGCTCTCTAATATGGTGTGGCAATTTTATTTTTTGGTGTTATGAAGCAGCAAAAGATGATCACACCTACATCAGGTCTAGTACTTCATGCACTGGGATTAGCAGTTTTGCTTTGACTTTGCGCTAGGTTGGCTGCTAACGGTGGGAAGAAGCCCTTTATGGTCTCCTGGATGCTCTAACACAATTTCAGTGCTTTCAAATTCTGATTCCCTGATAGAGGCTCTAGGTCAAATTTTACCCATGCAGTAACTCAAATAACTCTGTWTTTTAGTGCCCTTTAAGCTGCAGGAAGGAGAAGTTCGCATCATTTCCCTGGAGCAGTGCCAGTCGTACTTCGACATGAAGACCATCACCAGCAGGATGCTGTGTGCCGGCTACGAGTCCGGCACCGTGGACTCCTGCATGGTAGGACACRCGCCGAGAAGCAACTCGCTGCCACGAGTGCTCCAACAATCCGAGGCAGAGCAGGGCTCACGAGCTGTAGTTACTTCATCTACTGCAGAAATGACAGCAGAGTTTGCCCGCATGTTTTGATTCAGTATCTGATCCTACTGGTGTAGTTAGCTTCAGTTTATGATTATGAAATGCTACTTGAAAACTCTAAGGTTCCTATACATTAATTATTAAATTACCATTTTTTTTAATTAGTATGAGCTTTGCACAGGTATATTTTTGTACAATTAGAATTAGTYTAATTTAGAACGGACTAATTGTGAATATAGCTATGCGTTACATTTCTGTGAGCTTAGCTGAGGTGCCAGTTTTAACAGCTGAGTTGCTTATGGAAAGCAAACCTGTCCAGAAATCGAGACATAGCTCTAACCATACATRCTACACCCAGCAATACACAGCCCCTATAGACTGTTCTTGCTCTCCCCTTGCAGGGTGACAGCGGAGGACCCCTCGTGTGCGAGCAACCCGCGGGGCGCTGGACTCTGTTTGGTTTAACGTCTTGGGGCTCCGTCTGCTTTTCCAAAGTTTTGGGACCTGGAGTTTACAGCAACGTGTCACACTTTATTGAATGGATTGAAAGACAAATATACATCCACACCTTTCTGCTGAACTAGCTCCAGATGGCTAGGATCGCGCTGACAGGCCAAAGGGAAAAGGAATCAGCATTTCAACCCTCAAGACTCTGCAGCCAAGAAGGAAGGAAAAGGAGCTCAGGCTGTTACCTGTTCCTGGTGCAGGGCTCTGGACTATGCAGGATGTTAATGGCAAACCCTCCTGCTGGTGGATAGACTTTGGGGCAGAAGCAGCTTCCCGTTTGGACTTTGCTTTTAGCTGGGTTGTGTCGCTCTTCCAAACACAAGAACAGGTTTAGAAGAAGAGACTCAGACACTCTCTGCCTTTCAGTTACTCAAACTAAGCAGTAGTGCAGACTAGTAAAACTATAAAATAACCTATTTCAATACCGTTAAATTAGTAGCACAGGCGGTCTCGCTCGGTGGCTGCCATGAGAGGCCCTGCGGTGACAGGGCCGCCGCCAGGAGGAGGAAGCTGCTGCTGTGTGGCTGGCCAGCTCCTCATGGCACCAGTCTCTTTGTCAGGGTGGCTCGTTAGCACCGCTGTCATTAGCCATGCTGCTCGTCACCGGCTGCTCCCTTCGCAGGGCAGCGTGCAGCCTGCGGTGCTGGCGGTGGCCCAGCTCGTCCTGCAGCTGCTCCGAGGCCTGCGCCGCTCTGACCCGCAAGGTTTCGGAGACCTCTGCGTTTCAGTGTGCCTGAAATGCCCACGTTTATCAATCCTGCGGCCTCTTGTCATTTTTCTTAAACTATTTCTTTTTCTTTGCATATTGGATCCAACCTATAAAAAGGGTTGACAATCTCTAACAAACCAACACTGGCAAAGCCACTTTTCTTTTTCTCCTACCAATGAGCTACTGGGATATTTTGGGCTGGTTTTCTTTTCAAGTATCTTGCAATGGAAATTTCATTTTGCTTGGCAAGATTAAACACTCAGATCATAGAGAAGAGAGAGAGAGGGAAAAAAAAAAAAAAAGGTAAACCTGAATGACAGAAGACTTGGCTCTACTAGGTTCTTCTCAAATTAATATTACAAATGTTAATTAAAATACAATAGCCTTAGAGTTGTAGTCAACTGCTTGACAGCCCGCGGGACAAGGCAGCGGGGAGCCCACAGCTGGGAGCCCACAGCAGAGCTCAGCCTCTCCTCGTGCTGCCCAAGGGGAGCCATTCCTTACCCGCCGCTGGAGGTGACTTTCTGCACCCACCCCCGTTGTGTGGGAACCTGCCTCAGGAAACGGAGGGTTATAAAATTAATTTCACCGGGGGGCAGCGCATCTCTAACATGTGTGTTTTCAGTGCTGTGCCTTGCACCCCGTGATTCCAGCCTAAAACACAGAGCAAAATGGCCCAGGGCCTGCTCAGCACCAGGGCTGCCCCATGTGGACGGACACCCGTGACGGGATGGCCACCGCACAGGCACTCCAGGCTGCTCCCATCCCCGCTGCTTTCCCTCGTTCTCGATTCCAGCGTTTAGTTGGGCTTCTAGGTGTTCGTGGAGGGCCTCACCTCTTACGATCCGTATCTTCTCCCTCAGCACGCCTCATGTTAGCCATGCTAGACAGTGCTCTACAGAGCAATATTAATAAATATTCAGTATTTATGTTATGGGTTCTGAAACTCTATTTAAGTGACTATTGTATCACTGTTTTATACTCACCAAGAAACTCCAGTGCTTCTCTTTTGTATTAAGGGATTTGCTTTTCTCTCTGTCATACAAACGTTCTTCCCCCAGCTGCAGTTGCGAGGGCAGCTGTGTGTGACACGTTTTTTCCAGTGAGGGCTTCCCCTGCCTTTGCCTCCAACACACAAAGGAGCCAGACTAGGGGAAAAGACACCTACAAAGCACTGGAGAACATCCTGTCCCTTCATGTAGATAAAAGCACTACCAAAGGGTCAGATGTAAAGTAATCCCACATTTCGATCAAATGGGTTTGGCTGCTACCCCTTCCCAAGCTAGCTCTCCCAAGAAACAAGGGAGGGTCCTGCTTAACACCATCAGCCAGTCTCTGTCTAAGGAGTGTTTAAAGGAGTTACAGACCGAGCCCCATCCCAGAAGGCCTTAGGCGGGAGCAGCAGSAATCTTCCGTTCCCACAATTTTGTCTGCTGCAACATTCCATGTAAAGAGGAAATTTGTAGTTTTATAAATGTATTTTTATACTGCTTTTTTTTTCTATATGTGCACATAAATCAGGCAAAACTCCCCTTTCCAGTGTACCACGATTCTCCCTGTGTGCTGCAGTGATGGTTCTGATCAGACTCCCAGTTTCTCTTGCAATGTGCCCCGGCTGTAGCTCCAAGGGGAGCTCCAGTTGGACAGATGTGTTTCTTTTTAGCTGTATTAATAAAAATTTACAATCATTTTCCAAGTAACTCCTCTGTTGGAAATGTGTTTTTGTTCGTTGTGGAGCTGATGATAAGGTCAAGGTGTGAAGAGATTAAGGGCAAAGTTTTAACCTTAGCAGCAATCCCTAAAAATAACCTGAAAATGGTACCTGCAGACCCTGCTCAGTACCACCCTAGCCCTGGTAGCACTGCAGCTTTTGTAGAGGTCCAGGCCCTACAGCCCCTATGTAACCTGTAGTTTATTCCACACATGGGMTTCCAGCTAAAATATTCCTGCATTTAATCTAAGAATGGCTGCTGAAGGCTGCTGTGGGCAGGTGAGCAGGCTTGGGAAGCGGGGATTGCTGTGCGCTACCATGGGGTGCAGGCAAGAGGCCTTGAGGGCATGAAGCTGGCGCCGGGGCCAACAGGCACGTGCCACCGAGGAACCTTGGTGGGGATATTTTGGTGCTGCAGAGGAGTCCAAAGCTCTTCTCTAGACTGTTTCAGCTACTAGAGGCAAGAGGGCTACTACAGTCCAAAGAATGAAATGGTGGGGACAGCCTTCACTTGCGTCAGTGGTTACTGCAGAGAGAATAAAATAGTCTGTTTGCTGTGTCCACAGTGAGGTGAGGCAACAGATGATTTAAGGTGCAGAAGAAACACAAAAGTGAGACAAAAAAGATCCAAAGTGTTACCTTTGAAGGCAGGGGAGTGCTAGTTCGGCCTGTTTCTTCGGAGCTCTTTCCAATTGGAAACATTTGCTGGGAATGACACAGGTAGAGCTGTGAGGAGCTCTACTCCTCACAGCTGCCTTGAGGCAAAGCAAGGCAGCAAGCAGAGGCTGCCTTGGGGCCGTGAAGCAGAGCAGGCGACTTCACTGTGTTCCAGCTGCTCTCTCCCTAAGAAAAGCCCCTGTACCAGCTCACGTCCCTGCTCAGCTTGCTGGCTGTTTCATGTCTTCTTCTTGGCCTCCACCTCATGGTTTCCATGTTTTGCAGGGATGTGAGCTGCTTTACTGGTGTCCACTCCTTGCAAAGGACCTCCCAGCAACAAAGCCCCTCTCCTGTCCTTCTCAGACCTTTCAAAATCTAGACCTTCGAATGATTTTCCTCAACTGCAAACAACACATAAAGAGAACAAGCAAATATGCTACAGGCAACATGTAGAATCCACAACCACAAACCAATTTAGGCGCAGCAGCACAGTCTCTCACCGCCTCCAAGTCTGCTTTCACTTCAAAGGTTCCAATTAACCAYGTCAGAACTTACCAAAAAACACTTGGTCATATGTTGAAACCAAATAAATGCAGTATTTGCAAAAAATACTGGCTCTACCTACTCTTTTTCTTCTCCTGTCTCAAGACAARGGATCTATTTTCTGCTAACACTAAGGATGGAGTCAGTCCTAATCACAATCTACCTTTAAAAAAAAATGGTTCTCAACTTTTGGTAACATGTGGTGACCGGTGTTCAAATGAACTCAGCCTGCCCTCAATAGCTGCCCTGCGAGCAGCAGCCGCCTCAGACCTCACAGCGTTTGTTTAAATTCTTTCAGAGATCTTAAAAGATGGGGCATATGTGATGTCGATCATCGACAAGGAAAACTCATGGTTCAATTAAAAAGCAGAGCCCTTGTTCCAAACATGGAGTCTAAAATTAAACACACAAATCCTGCCAATTTGAAAGCAAAAAGGTTTGGAAAGAAACGTAACAAAATGGGCTCAATACTAATAATTCTTTAGCAGCTACAGTTTGAGGGGAATTGTTTATTTCAACAGGTGCTAGTGGATACAAATGATTTAATGAATTTCTCTATAAATTGGCTATGTAACTCTTTGGGGATGGAGATAARAAGGAGGCTACATTCTAGACAGGCTGCACTCCAGAAACGGCCACCTGCAGCTCAACCAGCTTTTCTGGGTGGGCAGAGCTATGGGAGGCTGGAAAAGGCAGGACATCTCCAAGATACTCACACAACAGTGCTCAAATTTAGGTCCTAACTTCTTTTTAACAGCCTTTGCACACACCAACACTACTTATTATAAAAGAAAGTTTGGAGGAATATAAGAGGACCTGGGAGCAAAGAGGAGAAATGTCATCATCTTGAGGCTACTGTTGTAAGAGAAGGCCCGAAGGAAGACAGGAGTGACCTCTGCCAAAAACAGAGCATCTTCTGGAGGAGGCACAGATAGTTCTTAGAGGAAAGTTTTATGAAGACTTGCAACAGGTCAACAAATAATCCTAGCCTTTCTGCTCACTTTATATTCCATGAAACTGTGAATTCTGGGAAATACTATGATTTTAGGACATCAGTGCAAGACAGCTGGGTGACTTATGAAAGGGTAGGTCTTACCTGAACTGGATCCTGCAAATATGAGGTTCGTACAGGGTCCGTAACAGCCACAGGCTTAATGCAACGTTGCATACTGGAGATAAGCAGTATACAAACTCATCTGTGTGAAAAGTACAACCCTCCCCACCACGCCCAGCCAATTTAGTTCCTGAACATCTTAATAAGTTACTAAAAAACTTTATAAATACAAAAAGTTTTAAAGGCAATGCATGCATCATACAGCTTGTCTGCACAAAACAACCTACCAGGTAGCACCCGCCGTCCGTGCTGTTAACACTCTGACTTTGTAAAATGCACTAAAGCATCTTGCTCACACAGAGCGAAATTCAAACCTGCTTTGTGTGCTGGAGCAGCAGCACTGTGGCCCTCTCCAGACACATGTGCCAGGACTTTGGCACACGAGTTACTACCTCCACATGTGTCTGCATTAGTCTCTTCTGATGAATTCAGAAATACTGTCTTTTGAAAGTTCAGGCTGTCTGACTCATCCTGAGTGCTTGACAAGGAGGAGGCTTTCTCTGCTAGCCCATCCCTTGAACAGGACTGAAAAGGTGTTTTAGATGTTGACAAAACACTGGCAGTGCCTTCTTCCCCTGAGGAAGCACCTGCGGCTGAGCTGGGAAAGCCAGTGGCAGCCTGGAGCTCTGTCCCACAGTTCACAGGGCGGTCGTTTTTCCATCTCTTAATTGCATCCCGCTGCTCCTCACGGGTCAGCCTGTCGAGGTGCTTGGCTCTCAGYACTGGAGATGGAAACAACGTTCCTTGGAGAACTCTCAGTAAATATCTGCAGAATAAACAGCGTTTCAAATAAGCTGTCTGGAAGGAGATTCAAAACTGTTTCCAGCAACATTAAAGGAAACTAAACACCACTGGCGTAAGCCCCAGGCTGCAGCAGACTCTGAAACACAGGTTTTGCAGGTGCCATTTGGGGAATGTAAACTATGACGTTAGAAATTGCATCAGAACATGCTTTTAAACTGGCATTTCTTATCCTATCCACTCAATAACAGACACCTAACTGGAGCAATGCACACTGGCAATTTCAGTGGAGGGACAGAGTACTGGCAGCACTGAAAATGGAGAAAACAAGGTCTAAAAAACAAGATCAGTTTAGAGTTTCCCTGGGCCACTGATCTTCAGTGCAGATATATGGAATTAAGAACAACTGCACGAAAAATCAGGCCTAGAAAAAAAAATCATGCTTTAAAGCAAYAAGTTCTTTATCACTCCTGTTTAACATTGTTACTAATAGTTAAAACCTGGAAAGAGAGACTAAGTTAAAGTCTAGTGACAGCATCTCTCTAAAATTCCTAACTTTTTTGCACTTACAGAACAGGTACACACCTGGGCAGCAGAGCAACACAAGTAGTCAAAAGGCAAACTAGGTAAAACATTGGGTCTGCCATGTGCTTTTCCATGATCCAATAGGGATTTGATGCCAGACTGGATGTTCTGCAGGTTGCCCCAAAAGCCAGAGTGAAGATGAAGTAAAATAGGATGCTGCCAACTATAGCTATCACATGTATCCAAGTCTGCAATTTAGAAACATAAACAAATTAGGCTTACGCTGCAAAAACAGAAAGACCCATACATCTGTAGATGTGTATACATATATGTGTGTGTGTGTGTATATATATATATATATATATATATATATATATGTGCATGCACAAACCCAACCTCCCAAACACAGATTCTCCCTCCTCCTCTGAGGACAGCTCCTAAGGTAACAGATTTGTTCTGAAAGGTGGAATTCTTACCTATATGTGAAACAGTCCCAGGAAGAACAGAACCTTCCTCACACAGTTCACAGGTAATTCAGCTTTTTTTTCCCTTTTTTTGGTTTGACTAAATCCATAGCTCTTGATTTCTTTGTGTAAGAATTTAGAGTACCCTTTGCCATTGGATGACAACATCATTCAACAGCAACACAGAAAGTGTTCTTGTACAAACTGAAGTCATATCTGCACATGGCATCACTCAGGCACCCTTGCCCTTGTTCTTCATTTTGAGTTTTCTGTGATGTCTTGCCTTAGGTTTTTTTAACTGGTTATACTAATTGCTACAGAAACAACACTGTCATTGTTTGGGCAACTCACCCATATTTAAAGATGCCCAAGAAAGGCCATTTAGGCAACATTTCACTATTCAGAGCACAGATAAGTTCATGCTACCCCTATTTTCCCAAATAAAGACATTCCGAAAGTGAGGCCATGCTCCCACAGGAAGAACGAAAAGGCTGGATCACAACTTGAAATTTCATCCACCATGAAACAATTCCAAAAAAACTTTCAAAACCAAGAGAAAAAGCAAATGCCATTAACCTGTGTCCCCTGCTTTAAATATTATTTTATTTTCTCTAAAATTATGCCAAATACACACATATTACTCTTGTAAAGACGTTACATTTGTCCAAGCTGATGCAGATAATATCAACAGATGCTTTAGCTTATGCAGGCTTAAGTAGAAACTGGAATTACAGTTCCATAGCATAATGGTTCTGTCCTGGCAGGGAAACATGCTCTGAATCGTTCACCCTGGCTAGAGAACAGACCCTCAGGCATTCACAAGCAGGAGCTCACACTGTGTCTAGGGAAGAAAGACTTGGGAACCTAGGAAATCTTAGTAACTGGGTGGTTTTGCCATGTGCTAAATTAAAGTAACAGCCTCCAAACACCTGAACTYGACTTCGGCAGGATCCTTCCACAATTTACAAAAAATTCTGAAGACAAATTTTCTTAAGCTTAACCATAAATCTGCTCACTCCARTGAGAGCTGTCTTAAGAGAGCTCACAGGATCTCATTACCTGGATTTTGGCCTTTTATATATATATTCTGATTTGTATATGAAGTTCTTCTTCTGTTTAATTTTACTGATACTTGCATGCAAAGAATAAATTCTTTAAATGGACTGAGTACTCACCACAGACTTGCTCTCAATGAGCAGGTGAAACAATATCATAAAGAGTGCTGCTGTGTTTATAGGGTTTCCGAAGGAAAAAATGTCTATGTCTGAGCCATGGTAAGTCTGTAAAAGAAGACAGCACTCAGTGGAATATGTTCTTTACATATCATCCTAACATGMAAAGCAACATGAATATTTTCAGTATTGGACATATTTGTATATGCAAAGTTCAGCACAATCACAGCGATSTTCCTAACTGCTTACATTTATATAGTACAAGTAAAGACTGCATTTTAGTCTTTAATTTGTTTGGGTTTTTAATGTGTCAAAATGTGTGAATGTAAATTCATACCAAACACTTACAAAGTAAGGCACAAAAAAGCAAACGAGACTTTGGTAAAAAGCATCCAGCAAGGTTATCCAGAAAGTTGAGGACGAATAGGCCTGTAAGATAAAAAGATAACAGCCCTGAAACAAGTTGAACAAATTACTGCATCTTTAGTCAGAATTCATTTTGTTTTCTTTTTTAAAATTATCTGCGGTAGGARTTCTGCTTAGTTTCCCAATCCAAAGACACCTTTTGTGCTATGAAAATAAGAATAAAGAGCTCACTGCAGGTCACTGTCAGTATTAAATTAGGAACCAGGTACCTGCAACCTCATGTTACAATGCCAGCCAGAACAGACCACCTGGAGCACAGCTAAGTACCAAGAAAGGCACCAGACCAGGGGACAATGAACTACCCTTGGTGTCACCAACAGCAAAGTCCCACTTTCTTCTTCCACCTCCACCCTCTTCTCCTGTTCTAGTATATGTGTTTCTGCCTCTCACTTTATGCTGGCTGCCTGCTCTGTGCTTCCTGAGTCCTTGTGTGAGCTAACAACTCACTGGAACACGGGAAGGCTGCTGGGGTAACTCCTTGCTGTTTCAGAGAGCTTCTCAGAAGCTGGCCTACAAAAGGGACTGTAATTACCTGGGTGAGAACAGGGGACACGGTGACAAGGAGCCAGRAAAGGAAAGGGAACAAACCTTCCAGCAAACTGCTACCACAGCTCTGCCACTTGCAAAACCACAGCTGCATGGGCCTAGGCTCGGATATATCCCACCACAATTGTGGACAGAGATGGGTTCCTCCAAAAAGCCAGTGGGCCCCGCCGGCTATTGACCTGCTCTCTGGGGACACATGGAAACCTACCCAGTCTTCTCGGCCCCAGTGCCAGGGAAGAGCCTCAGATTACTGAGGATGAATCTGTGTCACCAACTATTTCATACTTTGTACAGAGCTGTGCGTTTGTGATACGATGTGCAATATTTAGGCTTCTACATTTTTTAAGGCATTTCTCCTCCTTAATTCAAACCAGTTATTTCATTGTGCTTACAAGGAAGCAAATGAGAAATGATATACTACTTACTGACGGCAACCATAGAAGAGGACATTGCTTAACTGGACAAAAGAAAAATTCTGATAAAACCAAAAAAGAAAAAAGAAAAAAAATGAGAGAGGGGAGAGAGACGCAAAGTTACATGTTGTGTAATAAAGTAATTCTGATCATGCTGTTTCAAAAACTTCCTCTCAGCTCAGCTCACCAATCTGTGAGAAAAATACTTATCTTGAAGACTAAAATAAATGACCAAAATCTGAGGCCTCTATAATATTTACATAGTCAAAACTCTTTCCTTTGTCTGCTTTGACAAAACGCAGTCCTGCTCCACAGTCCAGCTCCAGCCAGTCTATAGAGGCTCAGAGTGGTACCAGAAAGTATGTGGTTTAGCAAAAATGTTATAACATATAAACCAAGTGTTTTACGTTATKTCAAGCTATGTAAAAAGAAATGCAGAAGCCAATAAACAAACCAACGTGTGTCCCCATTGTATAGGCTTGTTCTTTTCCAAACCAAAGCAGGGCTTCTGCTGGATTATATTGATGAGACTTCACCAACACTACACAGTATGCTGCAGCTCATTAATTTAGAGATATCTGTTATTGAAAGGTTAAAATCGTAAGGAAAACGGTGAGTTTCAGGTGAGCCACATGCTGATGCTTTTTCTCACTAGTCTTCTGGTACCCATTCTGTTCCAGGCTCAGTATGTTAGTACTTTACATTGTTACACTAAAATTATTATTTTTTAATTAAAAGTGTTAAATTAAAATACAATAAGATTATGTGGGAAAGAAAAAAAAGGGGGTAAAGAAAGAAAAGAAATGAAGGGAAAGAAAAAAAGAGGGAAAGAAAGACATGGCCCAGATGATGACCATTTTCATCTGCTAGAGGCCAAGCAGCATTCTTTAACCTACCACAGATTTCTGGCTCGTCATGTACAGCTGTGGGAGCTGCAGGAGTATCTCTGCAGACACATCTTTATCCAGGACACCACAGATGATGGGTGGCACCGATGTAAAGAGGAGGTTGAAGAGAATCAGGATCCAATAGTGAGTCATTGATGTGCCCGAAAACCCACAGAAGAACTGGTACCAGAACAGGAGGTTCACATAAGCCTGAAAAGACCAAGGCAACATGATTAAAATGATTTAACCTGTAGTCAAGGTTTTTGAAAGTTGAGGGAAAAAAAAAACCCAAACAGATCTGAGGTCTGGTTACAGTAATCTGTGTAAATTTTCCAGGCATATGGAGGAGAAGAAGCTGCTGAGGAGCAGTCAGCACGGATTCACCAAGGGGAAGTCATGTCTGACGAACCTCATAGCCTTCTATGATGGGGTGACAGGCTGGCTGGACGAGGGGAGAGCCGTGGATGTTGTCTACCTTGACTTCAGCAAGGCTTTTGACACTGTCTCCCATAACATCCTCATACGGAAGCTCCGGGACAGTGGRCTAGACGAGTGCACGGTGCGGTGGATCGAGGGCTGGCTGGATGGCAGAGCTCAGAGGGTGGTGATAAGTGGGGCCGAGTCCAGYTGGAGGCCTGTGGCCAGTGGTGTCCCCCAGGGGTCAGTGCTGGGCCCAGTGCTGTTCAACTTGTTTATCAATGACCTGGACGAGGGCACGGAATGCACCCTGAGCAAGTTTGCAGATGACACCAAGCTGGGTGGAGTGGCCAACACTCTGGAGGGCTGTGCTGCCATCCAGAGGGACCTGGACAGGCTGGAGAGTTGGGCAGAGAGGAACCTCATGAGGTTCAATAAGGACAAGTGCAGGGTCCTGCACCTGGGGAGGAATAACYCCAGGCACCAGTACAGATTAGGGGTCAACCTGCTGGAAAGCACCTCCATGGAGAGGGACCTGGGAGTCCTGGTTGACACCAAGTTAACCATGAGTGAGCAGTGTGCCCTCGTGGCCAAGAAGGCCAATGGCATCCTGGCCTGCATCAGGAGGAGTGTTGCCAGCAGGTCAAGGGAGGTGATTCTGCCCCTCTACTCAGCTCTGGTGAGGCCGCACGTGGAGTGCTGTGTTCAGTTCTGGGCACCCCAGTATAAGAGGGACGTGGAGCTTCTGGAGAGGGTCCAGAGAAGGGCAATCAGGATGATTAGGGAATCAAGGGAATGGAACATCTCTCGTATGAAGAGAGGCTGAGTGAGCTGGGCCTGTTTTCTCTGGAGAAGAGACGGCTCAGAGGGGATATGATTAATATGTATAAGTTCAGGAAGGGAGAATGCAGGGAGGAAGGGGACAGGCTGTTCTCACTGGTGGCCAGCGATAGGACGAGGGGTAATGGCCACAARCTGAAGCAYAAGAAGTTCCGTCTCCAGGTGAGGAGGAACTTCTTTACTGTGAGGGTGACAGAGCAGTGGAACAGGCTGCCCAGGGAGGTTGCGGAGTCTCCTACTCTGGAGCTCTTCAAAACCCGCCTGGATGCCACCCTGTGCCACATGCTCTAGGTGTGCCTGCTTGAGCAGGAAGGTTGGACTAGATGATCTGTAGAGGTCCCTTCCAACCTTAAATATTCTGTGAATTCTGTGAATCTGTAATCTGTAGAATATTAAGTATAATTGCTGTACAGTCGATGCCAATTCCACACTTTAAAATTTCGTTCGTCTCTCGTCGAGAGACTAGCTCTCATATTTATATTTAAAAAATGTTGCTGGATACGTGGCTTATTTAAATAGTCATTCTGCCACCACATTATTCATGCCTGTTAGCCATTTTTTAAGCAGAATGGACAATGGCTATCTGAACACATGCGGAGTGGTAACTCAGTCCAAGACATAGGAGTGGACTTTGCTCTCTGCAGATGCAAATGGCAAACAAAGTTGTCTGATGTATGCTCTTTGTTTCTTTTTGAACCCATTCATAACAGAAACTAAAAAAGAGTATGAAGCCAAACCAGACCCTTCAACACCCTCCAATCAGCAGACTGTGACTTTCCTGGAATGGCACAGCTACATACCACATTCTTGTAGAAGAAGTAGAGGATCATGTTGGTAAGTCTGGTGTAACACCAGTGACCATGGACAAGCAGCAGCTTTCTTAGGTGTTTAAACTGAGACACTGCAAAATCACTTGCCATCACAGCCTGTAACATACRGGAAGGAAAGGATATGTTGTATCCAAGCAGTTAGAGAGGAGCTTTGAACACAGACAACTAGTCAACTAATAATGTACTAAGAGAAATGCCCTTTTTCTGATTTGTCATGCACAGTGCTTTTACTCTTATCCAGATCTGAGTCGCTTTGCACAACACTAATGCAAATCAGCCCAACAACACAACACAGGCAGGAACAAGGCTGTCTGCCTTTATGTTTAACCCACAAATCCACAGAAGTCACTGCTGCTTGAGCTGCTTGTTTCCTGCCAGCAGGCAAGCAATTGAGAGGCATTTGATCTGTTGTCTGGAGTCTGAACCCCTGCAGCATTCAACTTCTGGGAGCTCTTGGAAGAGTGTTGAGGCCTGGGCACAGGCTCAGGATGTGATTCCCCCGTATGCAGTAATGGACTGTGGAGCCACTAGACCTCCTGGGTAAACTCTGAACAGATTTAAAGCAGCCTCTGATGTCATTTGCAGCTGCCTTTGCTTACACTACCTGCATGCCTTCTTCGCCTGAGATCCCCACACCAGTGTCAGCCACCTGGATCATACTGACATCATTGGCACCGTCACCTATAGAGAAAAAAGAGGGAAAAAACTCCTAATCCTTCTCACTCAGAGTGCAAACAGGAGGCAGCTTTGCTGGCTCTCATACTGCCATGCAAGTGTCGGGAAAAGAAAAATATATCAGACCACCACATAGGGCAGGGAAAATTATTTTGGCAGCCAACAGTGCAAACTACGGAAAACTCTACGGAGAGCAGGAAAGGTCTGACTGATGAGAAGAATAACGTCCATATTAGCTGCTGCTTCTCTCAAAATCTAGTCAGTATGCTGGAAAAGAAAATATGGATGTTTTACATCACAGTGAACTCTCCCCTTCCTCAGTATTTTGGGAGGTTTGTGATAAAGAAGGACAATGCAAAAATCCCCTCATTTGTACATCCAAACATGCCATACAACACAGAGCAGAAGTACTCCTGTTCTGGTGTTAGAAGATCACCACGAGTCAACTCATGGCCCAGATTTGCTAGCTCAGAAGAGGAACATCATCTTGTGCCAGAAACGAGTGTGACTCAAAGAGTGTTCCTGTGTTAAGTGAACGTTAATAGAGATATTAATAAAAATACAGCAGGAGAAACTGGGTTCTGTGTCTTTCCAGAGAAAAGGTGGCAAGCAGGGGACTCACCTACAGCTAATGTCATTGCCTTTAGCTTATTTCGCACCAGTCTGACCAGGACACTCTTCTGCAGCGGCGTCGCCTGGCAGCACACTACAGCCCGACATCTTTCTGTGAGCTGCAGGAAAGTGTTCTGCAGACTGTCATGAAGGACATGCTCCAAAGTCTTTCCATCAATAACCAGGCCTGCACTGAACCCTGCAGCTTGGGTGGAGGGACTCGCGGAGAAATTCCCAAGTTTCTGACTGCTTTTTTTTTTGGCAGGGTTCGTTTCCTGGAAGCCTTCTAAAATGGTATTCATCACCAAGGCACAGGCATCCTAGTTAAAGACAAGAGAAAGGCAGCTTATTAAAATGCTGTTTGTATTCTGGCTTCCTTTCCAATTTATAAGATACSTGTGGAGAAAAATGTTACCCTTGTATGGCTGTTCACTTGCTCCAGCAGGAATGAAATTTGGGGCTGAATGTTCCTTTAAAATTAGCATGCAGTTGCTAAATGGGCCCATCACCAATGGGTGATGTTTCTAAAATGGACCCATGGTTGAACCTTGCTTAAGAATATTCCCTTGGGAGTTGTAAGAGGTGAAGGGAAAACACTGAGGCACACCAGTTTACAGAAAGAAAAATCTTTGAAGTTTCTACAACATAAATGTAGCTTTGGTGCAAGCCTTTTGCTCTCTGCATTTGCCAAGCCAAAGGAGCTTTCAAATCAGCGTACAGGTGAGTTGCAAAGGATTCATACTGGATTTGTACAGTTACCTTGCAGAATCGTTAAAAAATAGAAGATTTTCCCCCAAAACATACATATTGTGTGTGATACATTAAAAAAAAAACACATTTTAAAATCTTTTGTTAATTTATTTTGAAATTGCAATAGACAGTTCCTATGTACTGTGGATTTCAAAGCCCAGTTCTTGGAAGAAAAGCACTCTGTACAAGGGGCTCAGTTCTCACTGTTAACAAACACACTCCTTGTCCAAGTGACTAAGGTAAAGTGSAAGGAAAAAAGTGTATTAATAAAAATCAAATACTTTCCCCAAACACAACTGGACTAAAAAATACTTTCTTCTTCAATTTATTTTTCCCAACAGTTATTGCTGACTACACAGTCTTCTAGGAGGAACACAACTTAAATTGCTGAAATAACATATAAGAAGGAAAACATTCTCAGAAGAATCTTCTGATCATTTGCAGAGGTCTCAAATTTTGCCTCTGCTCTGAGGAGAGACTTTATGGGCTGACTTTACCCGTCACAATTTTGCTCTTGAGAAACCCCAAATTCATAAATTAGACTTTGAAAAGTAGCTAGTTACAAACCTCCACAAAAGGGCACATCTAGCAAGTGGGATTAAACTTGCCACCCTAAAAATCAGCAGCTTACCACTCTTTACCACATGACTCAGTTTGGCTGGGAAAGCTTTCTGTTAAAATGGTTAGTAGATTAATTGTTTCAAAAACTGTGCTCAATGCACTTTAATGAGACAATTCCTTGTACATTTATGCAAGTCAAGCAGGACTGAGGGAAGATATGACACAAACCAGGAGAAAACTGTAACTCAACACAATTTTCATGACAGGAGCTCTTACATTGCTATTACTCTGTGGCTCGTAGCCTTCTGAAATCTCTGCTAACATCTGAGGTACGTCAGTCTCTAATCCGGCACAAAGTGAAACCAAGCAGCCTACCCAGTTAAAATAATTGATCATTTAGGGACTGTATGTGAGGAAACAAATGCTACACATACATAAAATATTTCACCCAGAGGGAGGCAAACCAGCGGATATTTTATTTTTTCCATATAGCCCTGTAACATAGCCCTGAGTGTATTTCTCAGCAGAAAGAAAAGACAAAGAAAGAAAGAACTCGAGGAAAAATATAACTTTTGACTCACTCTACTTTGTGATTTGAGAGTGAAGATTTTGTCATCTGGCTCCAGCAGTCTGCAAGCATAGGCAATGTTGACAGCTGTCTCTCTCTTGTCACCTGTCAGCATCCATATTTTTATTCCTGCTTTCCGTAGTGCCTGTATCGTGTCTGGAACACCCTCTTGCAGGCGATCTTCAATGCCAGTGGCACCTTAATTTAGACAGGCAGAAGGATTAGTGCCACTGTATTTCCACACCAAGAGGCTGCCAGAATGACAGGACAGGTTGGTCTCGTGTGTGTATTGGCACCCCAAAGCAGATACTCTCCTAGAACATATTTAGACACGGGAATATCTCCCTTCCTGACCCTTTCTGTCCCAAATTCCAGCACATGCCTGATCATTAATACACACCAGCCTTAGGGCTCACAGCCTCAGTGGCCTTCAACTCTTCACAAGACCCTTTTAAGCCAAACTTTTTCCATCTCAGATGTCTCATTCCACAGGGCCCAGAATGAAACCCAGCTCAGTATCTCCCAGGCACTTTGAAGTATTGAAGACTCCCAGACTATTCCAGACAGCTATACTCCAATAATCCCGTTCTTTTGAACTTCAGTTTATCCCAAACCTTCTTTTTAGGCAGAAAAAAAAAGACCCAAAACAAAACCACAAAAACACCCCAAAACAGAATCTCCTCCTTTGCATATATTTTTGCATATTACTGCAAAGTTCTCCCACTCATCAAGAAGTTTCTCAGTCCTCTATAGCTGAAGTACATCTTGTCCCAGGTCCCTCCAACACATAGCACTAAACCAAGAAACTGTTATGCTCTTCCTCCTGCTGGCACTGCAGACCTGTGTCGCCACAGGGAGAAAATACCCTCTCTAACCCCTCTCCACCACCATAACCATGGCCAACTTTGGACAAAGTTGCTCCTTCTGAGATCTGAGAAAGATAAAAAAGGACAAAATACTATCTTTGATCAGTTTACCTCTCCTATATGCAAAATAAGTTATATTACATTATGCTGCCATTCAATATGCAAGATAATATTATGTTGTATTTCAGCAGATCACAGAAAGAGTTTCAGTTAAATAAGCAAGGACTTTAATACAGCCACATCCTCTCTTTTGGTGTGCACAACAGTTAGAACAGTTAGAACTGCGCCCCTAGAAGCAACTTATACAATCTGTTATTCTGGTGACAGTGAGGTTAACACGACATCAGCATAAAGCAGAAACATCTCTGAAAAGCAGAAATGCCAGTGATTTAGTATGGCAGAAGACATTTTTATGGATTGTTCATAAAACAAATGGTACTAAATCATAACCAGGGAGTTGGCTTGTGGGATTCGCAGGCTATGAGAATTTCTCAGAAACTTCACCCAGTTGAATCTAATTCATAAGACAGAATTAATTTAAAAATCCACAGTAAAGTATTCCCTGTTAGTGTGTTTCTAGTGAGAAATTCTAGTGAGCAATTTATAAAGGGCAGCCTGTGATATGGTGGTGGATAAGGACCACAATGCCAGGCTAAGTTTGGATGCCGTAGCAATTCCTGCAGTAAGTAGCTGCCACTCATGGCCACTCATCACCTGGAAGGAGGTAACTGCCAGTTTCAGTTCATACACCACAAAAAGCCGGATCTGAGCTCAGCTGAGCACTGTGTGCTAGAATTATTCTTTCCAGAAATAGTTTTCCATTCAGATAAAGGTCTGGGGCTTCATATACATGCACACAGATTTCACACCTGCCTACAGAACAGACCACAAAACCACCGCTGGCCTGTCCATGGGCCTGGCAATACTGAGACGATTTGAATTTTACCTTGTCGTTCCTTGAGGACCAAGTTTCTTCATTTCTCAGTCCTAAGAGCACAGTCAGAGAACTACAGCTGCAACTGCACTGCTTTATAGTTATTAAAAAAGCAAAGGAAAGCTTAAAGAAGCAGAATGAGGAGTACTAAAAGTACAGCATCCTCATGCCCCCTGGCAATGCCCCTGGCAGTGGTAACTAAGCCAGCACAGGTACTGAAGCAGGCACCATGGCACCATAAAGCCATTTACCTTTTTCATTCTGTTGCCATGTAAAGCCAGGACCAGCTCATTATTGCCTGCTSTCCAACCAAGGACATGAGATGTGCRGAAATGGCTCTGTGTGCAGGACTGCAGGCCTCCAAAGTAACAAAATCTCCCTCTGCTGACTTCTCAGTGCATACGGCAGCCTGTTCTGTATCAGCCCTTAAAACTAYACCCYGGAGCTAGCACTACTGCCCTGGCTTCACAGTTCAAAGCCAGCAACCCCACAGTGCCTTTCAGTATCAAGGATTATGCTATCTATCATGAGCAGGGGTAACAGAAAACGGGAAATGACAGCTTTCCAGGCAGACGGGTCTGTTTCTATTCACCCTCTAGTAGCAGCTGTCTTTACCACCACAGTCAAAGCTCTGTACTTTGCTGTCCAAATGTCATTTGCCGGGCAGTTCTCCAGAGCTATTACCCCAGGCTACCAACAGTTCACCTCTTCCACAAGGAACACTTCTCATTTTGTGAACTGTGTGAAAAATTTTCCATTTTTCATTTTCCACTTCCCAGTTTCTGCACAGCTGGATGACCACCCAAGGGATGGTTCCTGCACAAGCACGCCTGACTTCTTACCTCCATGCAAGGAGATGCAGAAATAGCACCAGCATAAATGCCATGCTGCTAATACAACATTGATGGAAAATATGTCCAGAAGTAGAATCCCTGAAAATGTTTTTGTCRCTATCATGTAATGGGATTATGATAACACTCAAACACCCTAGTGAGCACAAAAATCCTTTACAAACAAGAGAACACTGGCTGCCTTCAGTGGGTTTTGCAACTAGTAGAAACCTACCAGCAAGGTTTAAGAAAATTCAGGAATGGCAGTAAATTCTAGATCTGCAAAAAGCTGTGCATTATGTAAATCAGATTAGCACAGCTCTYTCTGGGGTAAATTCAGAGCAGGACTGTTAAAAGGGATTTCCTGAAAGCATTTTCTACCTACCGAGCAAAGTTAGTTTGGTCTCGAGCCTGATGGCAGATTCAAGCAACAGCTCCTCCCTGTTGTCAATACTGGTTTCTGCTAAAAAATGAAGATTTAACCAYTCTGCATATTCTGCATCACTCATCACCTACAGAGAGAGAAAAAACACATAGGGTGTATCTAYACAATGTTCGCAAAGATGCCCCAAAACTCTCCTCAGAGCCAGTTCTGCTGTCCACATCCTGAACCTGGAAACTCAGTCCCCTGTAATGCAGTCCATGTGTGCCCCAGCATGTCCATGAGTGCAGCAGGTGGTAATTAATTGTCTGAAGACCTTCAGGCTGCAGGCTCCACAGCACAAACTGCTCTCCAGCACCCTGGAAGCTGCTTGATTCACTTCTGTTTGGATGGAAGGTAGGCAGGCTAGGGAGCATATTGCACTGAATTCCATATATTGGAAACCAGTCACAAACAGGGCAAGTTCTTCTTAAGACCTACTGTACCTAGCCCCAAACCAAAAACACTGAGGCAAGAGTTAGATTGGTTGTAGAATAAAGCCATTAATTTGCTTAGCATCCTACAGTGACAACAACTATGTATACCTAACTAAATTTAAGAAGTGATTTTGGTCTCTTTACAAACACCTCCTGAAAAAACAAAGAAAAGCAAAATGTGGCAATGYCAGTTTGTAACAAAGTACTGATGTTTGTCCCATAGGTGATACACATACTAAGAATTACGCATAAAGAAATACCTTTTTAGCAATACACAAAGTGCGAAGTCCCCTTCTAGCATAGTCATCCAAATGGCCCTGAGTTTTCTCTTTAATTTTCTTTCGTTCCATTTCTGAACCTGTTAAACAAATGCAAAAAAAAATTAAATTAAATTGCTGGACTAAATATTTCGGAAGCTTCTGAGGGTCTAAATACACCTGCCTCAGAAATAGTAACACAGGTAATGGCTAGGAGGCATCTCATTTGAATAAAGCTTATCAAATAGCTCTCAYGGGGTAGCAGAAATGGGGTTCTCATTCAGCCAGCTACTTGAGCCGATGACCTTACTTTAGCACTGGAAGTACTTCAATTGGCTATAAACTGTTGCTTTAGATAGCACTAAAGTCTTTGAATGACATCAACTTTYCTGTTTTCAGTTTCCATAACAGCAGGCAACACAGCCATACCTAGGTGACAAGCAATAATATCTTTCTATTCCCTATAAGGAACTATTAGCAGATAGAGTTCTGCTTGGTAACTTGTTTCCTCTTACGAGTTGCACAGGCTCCTCTGCTCAGCTAGACTGGAGAATGACAAATGTGAGTCAAGAACAAAATTCTATAAAATACCTTCTGATGTCGTTTCCAACAGATCCATCATGACCGAGTCTGCACCTTTTGTGTACACCACCACTTTGTTGGAGACAGGATGACGAACCACTACTGACATCCTTTTTCGCACTGAATCAAAAGGCAGGATATGCAAAAGCTGAAATGTTAAAGATCCCAGACCTGCCAAGTCCACAGTTACCTGATCGGGAGTCCTAGACCGTAAAATACATTTATAAGCCCTGGCAGCATGAACCAAGGCAGCTTCATCCGGACTCTCAGCTTCATAACACAGTTTAAGAGACTGTTTAAGAGAGAAACCAGCACTGTGGTTTTCACAGCCAGCAGCTACATTCTCTGTATCTAATTCTTGAGGTAGCGAGGAACTTTCTGGGCTGTCACTGCAGTGAGGCTCAGCAGCCCTTTCAGCAGCCCCATCTGAAGCAGATGAAGGCAGTTTCATTCTGAAAATAGACAGTTTCCTCACAAAACTATTTGGGCTTTCAGATGATGACTCTTTTACACTTGGAAGCGGAGGGGAACTTAGTCTCCGGACTGACAACCTCTGGAACATCTGTCTGATTTCCTCAAGGGATTTAATTGGCATCCGACCCAGTGAAGACAGTCGCATCTGGAACAGAGCAGATAAAGAAAGTTAATCAAGTTAAAATCTTCACATTTTTTTTCATGAAAGACAGTTACAAGTTGTGTACATTTCCTAATGAATTATTTTGAAAACTGCCATGCTTTTGCTTTTACTTACTTATATTAAAAATGGCCACTTTAAATAAAACAATTAGTGCCCTATTAGTAAACTGTCATACATATAAAATGAACTAAATAAATTGTCAAAGCTATATTTATGCAAACTATATTTCAGATCTGTAAAATGCATGTATTAAAAGTCTGATTCTTGAGTCCACGTAGTACCGCTTTTTAGAACTAATTCAGTAATGAAACAGATAGCTTGACAGCATAGCTTTTAGAAGTTGTGAAAAATGCAACTAAACATTTCGATTCTTGCATTCAATTGGGAAGATACTTGTAAAGAGCAAACCAAGTCAGCAGCCTTCACAGTAAATAGCTACAAGAATATTAAGAATACAGTACCTTGTCTACATTTCTTTAATATCTGAATTTAAACCAGAAAAGAGTTCTTTTGCCATCAGTGTTAGAAAATAACTGGCTTACTGTTACTCAGAATAGTTCGGCAGCAAACAGTTTGTGAAGAGAGAGTAAGTGATGGACTCATGTCCATCACTGCTGTAGGGCTGTGGATGAGGAAGCACATTCTGCTTTGCCATCGGGAAGCATCACGACAGGACAGGCTCTGGCTTCAGTTCTACCCTGGCTGCATCTCTCTGTTTAGCAACACAGCGATGGAGAGCAGGAACATGCAGCCTTGTATTGCTTCTCCCTAGGGAAACACTGAAACCTGCTGCTCCTCAGGCTCTGAACTCGGAACCTTTAGGCCATATCCCTCCTTTCAAATCACCAACTTGGGGATCTTCTTCCCTGTTAGCAAATCATTCAAAAATATCAGCCCCTAAAGAAAGTCCTCCAAAGAAAATCTTGCCTACTTTTCCACATCATCCTTCAGGAATGGCTGGGTGTTAACTATTAACACTGCTGCCCATCCACACTTTCACACGTAAGCAGCCTGCTATGCTGATTTGGCTAGGAATGTCTGCAGCATACTAAAATATCAGGTTCATTTAACCACAGGCAGTACATAAATACTCCACAAAATATCCTTTGGGAATGTCTCCAGGCATGATTATAGCTTCGCTGCTAGATGGACAGAAAAATCTAATTCTGCACATGTCACTGAAAATTTTTACACGGAAGATACAAGGAGTAAATGGGAGGGGACGGTGCATRTGGAATAAATCATAGTTGAATGTATGAGTTATCCTGCAACACAGCCAGAAACAATATGAGAGAGTGCTATGGAAATCCTACCCTGGAAAGCAACTTGAATTAAAAAAAGAAAGTAACATCTTTAGACAAGGGTTAGGTGTATGTTCTCAAAACAAGTAGTCTCAGGACGAACTTAAAATCACAAGAACATTAAACTAGGACAGTCTAGCAAATCCACTGTCTAGTTAAGGTGAGGTTTGTTATTTTACACTGAGAAGCATTTTTAATTCAAATTATTACACATGCGAAACCTGAATTGCCATTCTTTTACAGGGATCCTTTTTGAAAAGTCAGAAAACAGAAGAGGAAAAAGTTTTCTCAGCCGTAATATTCTGGGGCCTTCTGAGATGATTCTTATCTTTCAGCCAACAATAATCTATTTGTAAAGGAAACCTGAGCCAGGGCACTCTGAAAGCTATCTAAATATCTGGCAAAAGAATACTAGCATATAGTAAGAATTGTAATTCTAATTAAATCTCAAAATATGACTTGTACAAGTTAGTTACAATTGACCTATCTACAGAAGGAAAAATATTCAAGTCACAGTTTTCTGCATTAGGAAAACCTTGCCAATATTAAAACACATTGCACTCTGTAAACGTACAGTATTTCCTTTCTAACACACACACACAAAAGAACAAAAGAAAAGGATCATTTTCTAAATGCCAGTTATTTTCTTTTCAAAATCAAATCAGAGGGCACATTTTAACTACAAATCTGCCCAACCAGTGCAAAACAAGGCCGCCCTACCTTCTGGCGTGGCTGATTGGGGGCCGAGACGACGACGGTGTTGCAGAGGGCAAGGGCGAGGAAGAAGTCCCTGACATACACGGCCTCCGAGCAGGGCTCGCTGCCGGCGGCGCCGCACTGCGGGCAGGCATGGGAAGAAATCGCACGGAATTTCTCCAGCAGTTGCGCGTCTGGTACGACATCTGTCTCCTATTGATCAAAATAACAAAATTGTCCATTAGGATATAAGCCCTGAAAGTCCCATGAGGGACTTGGTGCACAAAGGGATTTTTATATTTCCAAGGATGGAGACCTATAGCCTGTTCCAGTACATTGGTACCCGCACAGGAAACAAATTTTTCCTTATATTCTCACAGAACTTTGTGCTTCTGTTTGCAACCGTTGCCTTGTCTTATTGCTGGGCATCACTGCAAAGAATCTGATTCCATCCTCTTTGCAAAGCTGTTTAGCTTTGAACASGAATTAACAGCTTATGCTTTTCTAAGGCTTTCTAAGGCTTTGGCCTGCCTTTAGAAGCAATAAAACACAATTTTACTTTTGCCATTGATCAAAAAATTAAAACGTTATGCTGCAAATAGGCTGTAGCCAAGCAAGCACTGGAGGCTCCCATTTTGATGGGAGAGGGAAGGGATTTTACACGACAAGCATTCAGTTCAAACGGGGTAAAAAAGAATTCCTTTGTGAGTTAYTCCCAAAATTTAGTATCTAAACCAACACTTTTTACTTACAATGCGGCTGCTGAAAGCAACATGTTGTGAGTGGGGAACATCACTGGCACCATCTTCCCCTCCTGATGCAGGAGAACCACCAGACAACTGATTTAAAGATTTCTGGCTCAAAGGTTCATTCACAGCTCTGCTCTTGTGCCCCCTCCACTTTGGCATAAGGCTCAAAGAGCCACACTGACCATCAGGCAAATCCTCATCCTCTGAATCCGTCTCCTGATAGGATTCCAACCTCCTTGCTACAAAAAGAATAACAAAGTTATTGTTTCATGAGCAAAAACACTTTTTACTAAAACACTGTCTGGAAGCTTAGGGCACAAAATTTAGTAAGGAATTTAGTACATAGTTAGGAATAATCTACAGTTCATTAAAAATCAAAACACAGGAGGCCATCCCACTGTCATCATTCTGTTTCAGATGCTGTGCTTAAGAGAAACACACTCCAAGGCAAGAACACAGAAGAGAGAGCAAGAATAATGAGGTGATGAGGAACTATGGCCCACAACAAAACAGCTGAGCACCTGACAGAGCCTCATGAAGAGAGCGCTGATGAGAGCCAAGTGCAAGGGCAACTGCAAAGAGAAAAGAAATAACCTCTCTTCTATACACACTGTGGGTAATAGAAGATGCAATGTGCTAAATTGTGGCAAGACGGGCTCGGGCTAGACAAAAGGAAAGAAGCATGTGGATGGTCTCTAGGTAGAGGCTATGGCACAACAGGAAATCTCTATAAACACAGTCGATGCACTGATACTTTTGGAAGTTGGAAGCAAGTGGCAGGCATTTCCTGCAACAATAAGGCCTGAATCTGCCACAGCTCATACAGTCTCACTACTCTTTGGTTTAGCTCTTCTGAAATGTTTCTCATGCAGTTAGAAAACACTCTGAAAAATGTATAGTACTTTTCAAGTTGTTTATTCATCAGTTCAAATCTTGAAGRTATTTTCTTCTGGCTTTGCTCCTCATCCTTTCCAGCAAACCATGCAAAGTCATAGAAGCACTGGGACACAGGCAATTTTTCGAAAGATGTGCAGAAACGGTGAGACTCTGGCTGCTCAGAGGGAAGCAAGGCCGGCCCCATTCCCAGCTGTGGCCAGCAGAGTGTGCCTTCTGCCCGAGCAAAGCGAGCTCGGCCGTGGCGGCCRAACCCAGGCACCACAAGCCGGCCTACAAGGCCCTGCTCTACAAGGCCCTGCTCTGAGTCGCACGTCTGGCTGCCYCTCAGCTGCTCCTCCTTGATCTCACACAGAGCACACGGGCTGCCAACCAAAGGAGTATCCAATACCTGCAGTCACTAGCACTCGCATAGCACCGTGGTAATAAAAACTCGGTGTATTTACCTAGCTTATACATTAGCTAATTTAATTGACGATTGCAAGAGACTAAATGTTTTCTCCCGTGTCTAGAGCTGTATCTTCTCTGGGCTTTTGGAAGGTTATTGATTCAGAGTTTCTCCCATGAGATCTCCCATATCTCCCATGAGATGCCCATAGAAAGTATTCTAATGTGAGGCAATTCAATGAGGAAGCATGAGTAATTCCAGTATCACTGCTTTCTGACTTTTCAGCTAAGGACAAGTTTGTAAGATGGAGGGAAGAATACAACATTCTTTATGCTTCAAGAAGGCACTTACCTTCTAAACCTAACCACACATTCATGTACATACATCTGCCTGATTTCTCCCTTAATGTTACTGTTAAAACCTTCAATATACCTTCAGGGTATATTTTATTAGGATTAATGCATCCTCAAATGCAGAAGTATGTGTTGAACTGGAGCCTTAAGGTATACTCCATAAAAGTAGTACAGGGCACAATTAAGCATCTTCTATGGTAAGACAGAGATGATTGACTAGATGGACAATTTTCCAATGGCCTGACTCTGAAGGAGTCAAGGAGACAAGCAAAGTAAACATGACTCCTTGCTGAAAGAATATTTTGTTGGTGTTAAACTTGAGCATCTCACACAGAGTTCCAGTCTCTTGAGAGAGAGACTTCTAAGAGACCCAAGTCTCTTAGCACACAACCCAATTTCATGAAAGGACACAAATAAGGGAAAAGTGCATAGCTATCAGTGGGACCACTCTGAACTTGCACCTTCCCCGAGTACACGAGGCCCAGTGGACAGACTTATGAACTCCCAGCTTCAGAGGAAGGACACATCATGCACACAGACTGCTTCATGTCTTACCATTTTCCTCATGGCAATATTCCTGTCCTGCAATGCTGCACCTCCGAAAAACCATCTTATTTTCAGTGAGAGTTCCAGTCTTGTCCGAGAAGATATACTGGATCTGGCCAAGATCTTCAGCGATATTCAGTGCTCGACATTGAATAGTAGAGTCTGTCTTCTCATGGTAGAAATCAATGTCATTCTGAATTAAATAGATTTGTCCCAATTTGACAATTTCAATTGAAACATAAAGAGAAATTGGGATCAACACCTACCAAAAAAAGAACAGAATTATATGAAACCAAATTCCTTGACCAGTTACAAACTTAAATCAACTCCTGTGGAGCCAAAGAGTTACTCCAGGGACATAAATAAGAACATAATATGGTACATCTTCAAAACAAACCAAAGTTACCTGTAATAAAATGATCATTGTCCAAAACATATTGAACCCTGCTAAGGTTGGAGGAATCAATTTCCCATCTGGCTCGGGGATGTTAAAAAATGGTATTTCCGAATACCTACTTAACCAAATTCCATGGCCTTGAAAACAAGAACAAGATAAAGTGAATCACTTTCATGTAGAATGCACTGTGGTTCAGGGTCACGGTGTTAGTTGTTTCTACTATGCAGTTACCTCTAAGCCTTTAAAAATCCCTTTGTCTCTCGAGCTTTACCTCCAAGAGAACCCCATTTAAATTAACCCTCCAATGCATTCAAGAATAAATGCTTTATTGCATTCATATCAATAGCACATCTGATACAGCACAGATCAAAAACAAAAGAAACCTAGTTAGACTCACTAAACACTTCAACACAAAACCACAAAACACATAAATACTAAACACAAAAAAAATCTTTGCAAAGAATCTGGCAATGAATAGTCTTATCTTTGCTTGTCCAAGTTTCATATAACATGTAATAATAACCCGTAATTATCTGATCCTAAATAAGCTAACCAGCCTATGGTTCTGTGAAACAAATACTGGCATAGAAGAGATCCCATGTAAAACACAAGATTAGTTTACGGCAGGAAACTTAAAACTCAACTGCAAAAGCAGTTTCAGTTAACACACATTGTGATTTCAGTGCATAAGGCATGTTTATTAAGTGCAGTGTGAAGAAGCCTTTTTAAACATCTTTTAAATTGGTTTTTGATTTGTCATAAAATGTAGCCAGTTCAGATTTTGGTATTCTAGTACACTTTCTAATCATACTCTAAAATATTAAATACTTAAAACTCTACTCAAATTAGGCCTCTCCCACAATACTGCACATGCATCGCATTTTACAGTTCCTACAAATAAAAACATGAGTTCTGCAGAGCCATTAGTGAGGGAAGAGGGAAATGCACTGGAGAAATGGGCTGCGGACCTAAGAACTTTCACCAGAAATGTACTCCTTGACTAGACCGAAGACTAAACATGACAAAAGGAACTCCAACCTGCCAGCATCACCAACTGCCAGGGAATACACTCAGGGAAAAGCAGTTTCTGTGATGAGCAGATAAAAATAATCCCTCCCAAAATAAAACAGTAAGAACCACAGGACAAATGAGGAAAGAGCAGGAGTTTACAGATTCTTACTTACCTATTGCCCCAGTTAAGCACATTAAAATTAGAAGCAGAACACACCAAAGGATGTCAGTGTTCACTCTTCTTTCCAATTTACTGCGCTTGTAATGTGGGCCACTATTATTCAGCAGGGCTTTGGTTTCATGACCTGTAACCAGAACACAGGATGAAATCCTCTGCTAGCAAGCATCACAGCTAAAACATTTTGCTGAAGTTAAAGCTCTGGGAGAATGGATGTTTCTGTTAACTAGTATTTGAAGAGAGATTTCAAACATAAGCAAAGTAACTAACTGCTCCTACAATATATTAAGTTATTCTGTCCTAAAGGAAACAAAATAAATCAAAATCTTGTCCACACATTATCTCAAACTGTTAATAGGATTCCTTSCTATAGCAACAATCATTTTCTTGATATTTTCTCTATTATTTCTATTATTATTTTCTACAATGTTCTGCACCTATGTTATAATTATCTAACTGAATATATAACATTTAACACTGATTGGCCTTAAAACACCTTTCCTTTGATAACGGAGTACTGAATAACAGTATTAACTGGATCAGAAAAAAACTCCTAAAAAAGCTACAGATCTCCAAGTCCATCTCCAAATTTGGATTTGTCACCACAGCTAACAACAGCTAAATAAAAGCTGCTGTTCACACAGAAGGGAACTGGTCTCTCATGCATAATCAGACCTAACCGCCCTTTACATTTTTAAAACAGAAACTAACAATTCAGACATGCATTCTTAACACTGGAAGCTACAGCTGGCTTAAGGTGGATTCAAGCTTGGCATCTCAGCCAAGAGAAAAGGTAGTTCTCTCTGTATGACCATTTCTTGGGGCACATGACTTGATCTTGTTTGCTGTGAATGTCAGGGTGGCCTCACGTACCTGCATACACCACGATGCCTACAACAGCTTCTGTGTTTCTCACCGTGCAGCCTCGAAGCAGCAGGTTCTCCTTGCTGAGACCCACTCGTTCCTTGTTTGA
This sequence comes from Nothoprocta perdicaria, assembly GCF_003342845.1. Taxonomy (NCBI): domain Eukaryota; kingdom Metazoa; phylum Chordata; class Aves; order Tinamiformes; family Tinamidae; genus Nothoprocta; species Nothoprocta perdicaria. The sequence continues at coordinate 1,299,924 of NW_020454427.1, read as the reverse complement.
ATGCTCACTGCAAAGACAGCACATTTTGTTTGTTTAGTCTCCAATCCAGAAGACTCCACCAATTTCCAGCCAAGCTCTGGAGAAGCATTAGTCTTTTCCCACAGAGGCTGCTAATCCCTTGCCTAGTCTGGACATTTCTGGCTCTTCAAAAAGAACGGGGCACTTGGCATGTTGGTTGGAAACCTAGTGACAGAGGCACTGTAGTGAAATTACTGTATGTTTACAAGTCTGGTGCTTGCATATCAGAAGCTGAAGTGAGCTCAGGACAAACACTGAGTCTCAAAGCAAATAACTTCTGTTTGGATGGCCAACATCACACAAATTCCAGCACCACTTAGAATGCCCTTTTAAAGCTATTGTGCACACGGTTACCCTCATGACAAACTGTCAGTGCAGGCAAGCCCACTGTTACTCAAGCTTTTTCTTAGAGATCAAGATTTACATAGGTGGAGTTTTTCCACATCTCTATCTCACTGCCTATTACGAAAAGAGTARAAATCAAAAATTAGCCACTCCATCAAACAGCACTTTGCTTTCCTCATGTTCATAGGAAAATCACAGGCTCCTCAGGGTAAAGGAGACGATAGATGAGAAACTTAAGATCGAAAGGATTCTGGTCCAGCCAGTGAGGGCTACACACAAGGCAGGGGTGGAAACCAGTCCTTCCCATTTCCAGTACTGAGCAGCGCAGCTTGTCCAACCACAAAGTGGCTCAGACTGAATATTAAGCACACAATTACTGATGCCACATATCATTAACAGCAGATTTTAAACGACCACTTCAAATGAGGAATACACAATTGCAAAGTAACTTGAACTACGGTGTTGAAAATATTCAATTAAAAAAATATATAATATTAGCGAGCTTCCCCAGCTTACAGACTGCTATTTAGGAAGACCCTTCTAGAGCTCTATCTGCTTGGCTGCACTCAGAAACTTGGTGATGAAAACTCCCAAAAAAAAAGAAAAACAGAAAAAAAAAACCAAAAAAAAAAAGTTGTAATTATTTCTTAAAGTGAACATGACTAACTCTCAGAAAATCTGTATGAACACAAAGCAAATGACATTAGTTCAAAGAGCCAGGAAAGCGACTTACATAAAGCCTCGGAAGCAGCTGAGGTCGTTGTTAGGACTTTCACATTCTATTCTACTGGAAAAATTCTCTGGATCCATTTCAGAGACCTGAAGCCAGGAAAAACAAGACAAAAACAAAAACAAAACCCCAAAGAACTCAGACCAAATGTAATGTAAACAGACCCAAATGTAAATGTAAATGTAAATGTAAATGAATGTAGAAACTTGATAAATTCACAGATTTAGATATCACGAAGAACTTAGCTTCAACCTTGTGAATTGCTGATTTTAGCATATCTACAATGCAGGGCAAATCAGACTTAAAAGGCATGCAAGGACTTTCCAGTAAATATTAATCCTTGGAAAGGATCAGCTGAGTTTCTGATATCTTGAGAACACTGGATAGGAGAAAATTGTGGGAAGTCATGAAGAAAGAAGAAATGTGCAATAAGGACACAGGAAAAGGAGAGATTTTTCAACTCTCAGATCAAAAAATATAATTTTTATAATGAGGAAAAAAATGGACACTGACTTCTCCGTAAGTAGAACTGCTTCTGAACTGTGTTGCTACTTGTGCTAACATAAAGGAAGTTTTTCAGGCAGAGCTTTTTAATGACGATTGAGCCTATATTGAAGTTGAAATTAGTGGGATATGAGTGAAGTCAGGATATGTGGAAATTTAGCCTCTGGTATAACAGAACTCTTTCCAAGTWGAGTGCCCGCCTCTAACACTTTGCAAAATCAGTTCTGCTCTTTACAAAGAAAAAGACTGGCCAATTTAAGGTTTCAAACTACATGTCTAAGTCTGCAACTCTCAGTTTGAACTTAAAACACCTTCTATGTAATTAGAGGTCACCTAAAATATCTATGTCGTCTATAACTGAGTGACACTTCACATGAGGAGAATAATATGGGGGCAWAAATACAATCACATAAACAGTATTTGAAATTCAGAAAACATAACATTTTATTATTAACATATGCCTAGCTGGAGCTGTACTAAGTCATGAACAGTCCTAGACAKAACCTTCAGTCTCTTTGTAAATGTAATTGAAAGTCATTAAGTAACTGTGAAGGACCTTTTTCTCCACTAACTGTCCTCTTATTTATACAGGAAGTATAAATTTTCTGTAAAATATATTACAGTATATTCATTAATCTTCTCATCCATGTTGCGTTGTGCAACGATTATGCAAGAAAAAGAGAACAAAGAAAATAAGGATTATCCCCAAGAGGAAGCAAAATAACCAAAGCAGCYGATTCTTCGCTTCTGCATTTTGGAAACTATCTCTAGACATAGATTTCTAGCGAAACCATTTTATTTTTGGTGTACAACTAAACCATCTGACTTGGTGAGATCCTCAGCTGCAGTAAAACAGTTTGTAAGAGCTTTTTGGAGTAATGAGAAACAGCAGCCACAAAACTGCTGGGTGCAACCCATGGAATTATGTCCACTGGTGATCAGTAAAAATAAGAGGTGACTACAAGTACATGCACACRGTGGTATTTTGGTGTGTGCACTCGAGCCTTCCCTGGCCAAAAGAAATTTAGTCTAGTCTATCTCATTTATAATATTACCTTCTTCACAGTAAATACTGGAAATAAAAGATTTTACCCTTCACTTCTGGAGATACTTTGCTACAGTTCCTAGCACAAAAGAGAAGCTTTACTACAGCAGATTGAAAGCCACTTGCACTGTATGGAAAGGCCTTTAAAGATGCACCAAAAAAGGGTGATCAGACAGAAAGTAAAGATGGGAACTGATGAGCAGCTGTGAGTGATGATGTCTGTGTGAGCCTTTCTCCAGGGGAACGGAGAGAGAGGCAGCTTCCCAAGGCCAGATTTGATGCTTTGACTACACTGTGCTTCTGACTGTCAACATAACCATGATAACATGGCATTGGAGAGGGGTGCACAGCCAAGATGGAAAAGGAAAACAACTCCCTTTACCAACTGGCAGGAAAGGATATAGCACTTTGTCCTCCACTGGGTTTGAGGATGCTGCAGGTTGGACTGGATCCAGTCACCAGCCACATGAGCTCAGAAGTTGGCAGTGTTGTCCTGCCTGCCCTGTCCTATGCCTTTTAATACAAAACACTTGCCATGCAGTGACTTAGCGCTAATAGTATTTTGGTTTGGAAAGTATGAAAGGAAAAGGAGATTATGCCTTTCTTAATGGGAAACAACTTTGTAATCTCTTGAAAGGAACAGGACAATGTCAATTTATCCACTAAATAGGTCAGTATCCTACAGAGAGTAGATCCTCAGCAGGCTGGGGTATTCCTCCTCACCTCCTCATCACTGCTGCTGATGCACAGTTCTTGTGATGTTATCTCCAGAGAACTAAACAGTCTGTCCTTACACACAGACAGCACCCACTCCTCTCTACTGTTGTGATCAAGTGTGGTCTGCTTCTATACCACAAGCCCGCACCAGATGTGCTGAAGTCTGAGCATAAGTCAGGATATTTTTGTTTTCTTTCGACATCATCTTCTTTGTGCTGGTTTCCAGGATTTTGTCTACTAGATTTAATACTGAATAAAGTTGGTTTGTCTGTGGGTTTGCTATTACAACAGCGGTCATGTCTTAAGGACCAGAAAAGGCTTTCATGAATTGCTTATAAAGCTGTAAACATGTGATTTCCATATTGGGAAAGCAAAGATCTACTGAGTTTCCATCACCACTAGTTAGTTGTGTGGAAAACTGCTGAGACACAGTGATTTTCAGTTTTAGAAGGGAAGATGACCCAGCTAACGTTATTCAGAGCAGGCTTGTTGCAGAAAATCAGAAAGGTTCCAAAAGTTTTAGAGATCCTTGAAGGAATTTAGTTAGAGCTAAAAACACAAAATGCCATTGCATAAGAAAAAAACACAACAAAATAGAGAATATCAGTGGCAGATAAGGTACACACCTCTTTTCTAAAAAGAATTTAATTCAYTCCCTATGAAATGAGAGGTGCCACCCTGATAAATAGCTGAGTATTTTTACTGTCTTGTGTCACTTGAAATAGGGTTCTCCTATTCTGTAATAAGTAGGCTCTCAGATATTTGCTCCAAACTAACCCCAAACACAAACTAGAACTGTTATCTGGTTAGTTTGCTTTCAGATGGGGATTGCTGAGCTCCAAAGAATGAGGCAATCTAGAAAGTTGAGAGTTTTTTTGGTTGATCATCTGGCAYGCTGACATTCTCAACCCAACAGAGACACACAATTATCACCTGCTCTGAATATCCTCTCACCACCTGCCTCTGCTTTAGGTTGGTTTCTCCATCAAGGCCTGCTGTTTCAATATAACAGATCCCATCTGGGTCAGTAGAATACAACAGCACCATGTCAGCAGGAATGATTTCATTACGTGAAAGACGGATGAAGTCCCCAACATTGATATTTTTCCAGCGTTCATCCATGTATTTCTTCTCTTTCCTAAAATACATATAAAATATTAAATACAGAAAAACAAAATACACATGAGCTGAAGGCTCAGAGAAACGTACTTTACTAGAAGACGAGCAGAATAGTTAATTTGTACTTTTAAGCCACAAAAAAGTGCTTGATGAATATCAAGCTTCTGAATCAGCTTCTGAATCCCAACCCTGTCTTCTTGGGAACTGCATCCCAATCACCCTTACAGAATTACTCCATTTAAATTTAAGTTACTCACTTCCTGTATTTTTATTACTCCCAGAGAGAAAGCAGTGTTTTAAAAGTTTTTCTTTGGGTGACATTAACTTCAATTATGCAAATAAAAACAGCAAATCTTTTTTTTTCCTTCTGAAAAGGCCTTTAAAGGCCAACTGTTTGGTCTCCCAGAATGACAAAACCTACCAGAAAGCAAAGATGGTTCAAACACCAATACTCTCAAGAAACGCTTATATTTACAAACTTTTAAAACCTCCCTTCCACTCTTTTTTTGAATATAAGGTAGCAAGACCCTATAACACTTTGAGGAGTCATTAAGAACTCAGGCGCCTGGTACCAACCACAGACTAACCCTGGAGCTGTGTCTAAAGAGAGGAGCGTGTGGCCTTCATAGTCCTGGTGTCCCCCTCTGTGCTAGGGGTTGTCTTCCACCTCAGGCCTCCTGTCCCAGGTCCCATCCTCGCACAGCTCAGCAGCACACTCACACCAAGCAGTTGGCATGGTATAGACACACATATAGACCATGTATATACTAATAAACTGAAAAATATGTTGCAATATGGGTTTTATGTACTGGCTTTAATCAGGTGCTAGCTATATAAAATGCTCCTGATAAACATGTAAGAAGAAATAGATACTTCCACAAAGGGAAAAAAAAACTACAGAAAATGTCTCCTGTGCTATGCCCCGCATGTGTACCTCTAGGACCTGTGTTATCTGACAGTACCCCCTTAGAAAACACTTCTCTGCAAACAGAAGAAACAAAAATTGCACAATTATCATGTTTTTTGATGTCAGTTTCTCCAGCGAAGATGAAACGAAGGTTGTTAAACTGCTTTCAACTTGCCAGCAAAGCAGAACCCCGCAGCAATAAAAGCTAATGTAAAGCTAATGTAAAGCTAATGTAAAGCTAAGCCAACACAAACCACTTCTCTGCTTCCTCCTCAAGATGCTCGCTGCTGGTTTTCTAAGCAGGCAGAAGACTGGCACAATGGAAAGAATGTGAAACTCAATGAAGGCAAGAGTCACGTCTAGAGGAGACAGATGGGCTCAACAACATCCATAGAACTGCCATTTAATACCAAYACATTCCCTTAAAATAAGGGAAAATAAGAACTGAAAGAAAAATTAACCAAAGGGGGAAAAAAACACCTTAAGAGACCTAAAAATGGAGGTAAACAGGGAAAATGAARGAAGATTTGTAGAAGCAGGATGTGATTCATGGACCAAAGGTATGATTTAAGCTTTGATCAAACTGAGCTCAGTCTTACTTTCCCTCTGCTATTGCTTCTATGCATCCAATTCAATGAACTGAGTCAGCTGAAAATCAATAAAGTGTTTTGTTTAGAAATAGCCTTTTGATGTTGGAAACTGCACCAGCATAAGGTTAGATGTAGTCCAATTTTGCTAAGAAGCAAAGCTAGTCCAAAGAGAGCGTAAGGCCCCCTGGAAGGGAACGCTCTGGTTGCTCCAGGAGAGCTTCCTTCACCTCTCTCTTCCCATGGGATGGAAAGGGTTCCAGGTGACTGGGAGAGATTTACTTCCATGTCCACCTGGTATCTGGAAGAGTCACAKAAAGAATGGAGATGGAAAGGTAAGCAAGACAGAGTAAGATCATAAAGAAAGGAGTAATATCATAGTTGTAATAATACAGGATGAAGGAAAAAGAAAAAAAAATGGGAGAATGAGAAGATACTGATAAAATCTAAAGTGAAAGGTGCAGCTACCTGAAGCTTCCACAGTAATTTTGCAAAGCAGTAAAAATATTCAAAGCTGCAAAACCACATTAATATCTGGAAATAAGTATTTTGTGACAAAGCAACCTTTTGATTTATGCTTTAAGTAACTACTGACTAGAGATTAAAAACATATATAATCTCACATCCCCAGATTTCTTCTTACTAACATGTATCACACTAAGAAACGAAGACTGGCTTCTCTGTCCCTTCTCCCTTCTCTTTAAAATAAGAGACAAAGACTTCTCTTTAAAATAACTACCTATTTAATAGATGTGGGACTGAGAGTACATGACCCTTCTTTTCTTTACTTGCTGAACTTGGATAAGTCTAACTTTCTTTTTGCTAAACTAGGGACTATGGCAGAAAAGGGAAAATTAAAGTAAGGGAGAATCTTCTGGAAAGAAMTGTTCTTGCTTAATTGCATAAAGCTTTAATGAAATGGGACAAATTACATGATTTTAAGAGATGCCTAAATAAACAGAAMTGCACCCTACTTTGTGATTCATGGCAATTTAAATAAACTCATATTGCTTTAAATGATAACTTTTGAAAAAGACAGGAGGATGTGCCTAATTAAAGAGTTCAAACTCATAGCTTTTGCAAACAATTGCATGCTTATGTGCACATCAACACATTTTTGCTGGTTTTTAATATTTTCTCTCATCTTTTGCTTGTGGGTTGAGAAAGGAACAAAATACATAAGTAATTTTACCTTACTTTCTCACATTTTCAAGACAGAAATAAGCTGGTTTGGAAAGAGCAGCCTCAGCCTCTGTGTATTTAAGACCAAGTACCATTATAAATAAATTCTTGTCTTGGATAATAAAACCCCCTAAAGTAGCAGGACAAAAGCTGTGAACCTACGGATGGCAAAATGTTTATTATAAAGAAGAAGAAATGAGGGGAAGAAGAAAACAGATGTGGTAAAACCCACAGAAAGCTGGCACGGAGCTGCTTGGTTAGGTTTAGCAAGGCACTGAGGTAGGCAGGTTTTGTCATCGACAAAGCAGCACAGTAAAACTGTTACTTATTATGAAAAAGTATGGTAAGAAAATAAATGGAAATTGGATTCAACAATACCTAGGTCCTTGGTAGCTTTAGAATTGGTATGAATATGCTTCATTACATACACTGGAAGAGTCTTTCAAATTTCTAAGGGATCTCATTGAAATGATTAACAAATTCTAAATCCTAATGTGGTATGAACTATATTTAAGATAAATCAGCTCATACAAAATAAACAATCATTTCTGTATCAGCAAACTTTAATTCTCCTATAGACTATGCCTCCCAAATTATTTTAAAATCCAAATTATAGAATACAAAATAATTCACAGTGATGAAATTAAGAAGAAATTTAAGTTACAAAAAYTGCATGCTCATAGGCAAAAGAAAACGTTCCTACAGATGACTGATATGAATACTTCTTATCTCACACTTTGGAGGAAGGAACCATGACAGAAAAGGAAGTCAGAAATCATTTCTGCTTCACTGACATGAGATTGCAAAAAGAGTCGTTAACACGAAGAGTAATCAAGAATGTAGATCCTGGATATTCTGGCTTTCYGGCACCTATTTTCCTCAGTGGCATGTGTACATGACACAATCCACAGCAGGAATAATCTAGCTTCTTTCTCAAGTGTTCTTTACAGACATGAGAAAGAAACCTAATTTCCTTTAYAGCTCAATATAGCTCTTTCCTAATAGCTCAATTACTTTCTTGGTTCAAGTCCTTCAAGCTCAAATTTTTAATAAAACATTCCTAGCAAAGCTGCTGCAAATATTAGCAATCGTGTTTGCAAATATATCTATTAAATTATGTTAATTTCTTTGATTATATAAAACAATAGTTCAGATTATTTCTATAGGTATGAACTAGCTCCAGAATGAACTACCAACAGAATATATCAAAGACCAGRAAGTAAAGACCACATCTTCTGAGTATTATCACAATATACTTAGTTAGTATATTAGTTCACAACAAGGGTTCACTATAGCGGCTCTTCCATTTATCCTGCACAGCTGCATTATATGGACTTTGAATGTGTCTCACAACATGCTTTTAGACAAATATATAAGGAAATAAAAGGATATGGGCAGTGGTAACACATGTGAAAGGCAAGTTTTTTGGCAGTTTACTTGGAATGTGATGTTTGCTTTTTTGCTTTTTTATTATACATGCCAAAAAATGAGCTAGCCAAATACCTGAGTTAATACAAACTCATGCATCAACATTCTTGCTTCAACTGAAAAAAACATTATTTCTGTGAAGTTTACACTAATGTGATATCCATTTAGCTAAACTGGCGATCAAGAGTCAACTAGGCAAGTCCCTGAATAACCGGATCTAATTACACTTGCTCTGAGGAGGGTTAGACCAAATGACCTCCAGAGGCTCCTTCCAACCAAAATTACTACGTGATTCTTTGAGTATTCAGAAAGTAAACCGGAAGATTTTTCAACAGTTTTTCCCCATATGCTCATAAACACTTTAATAACAATAAGCGAAAAAGATTGTTGTTCCTTACCTGCTATATACTTTAGTTAGCAAGTTGTTTATCTGTTTATCCATTTTGTATTTTGAATAGTCCTCCAGACCATCCTTCACTGCAATAATTGTGAGAACCACCACCAGAGGTAGCATTGTAATTTCTTTCTGGAAGGCTTCCACCATAGGAACCCAGTTTAAAATCACTAAAAACAGGAAATATAAATTGGCAACTCTGAAACAGAGAACAAAGGTAGGAGTTAGCTACGCTAGCAGAGATTTACCCTCATTCCCCCACTCAGCGCTATACAGAGAGCTAAACTGACAGCAATCCATTTCTTCMCCACTCTATTTACAATCTCTTACTTTACAACAAAGTATCTAAAGTTCGGATTTTGATTTCTAGTGAAAATACATTTATCTGGATAGTTGCTTGAATATGCATCATAAGAAGATGCAGAAACAGGTTTTCCTGTGTTTCCCACCCTCCCATCAGGTCTACATTTGTATCCCAGTGAGGCTTTGGTAAACTTTAACTCTCTCAGATTTCCAGAACTTCTAACCTCAATTTTATTATATCCTAGAAGAGTAACTTACTTCAAAGAGGGACCCATTCTGCTACCTTCCTGTATAACTTCCCAAGTTGGCAGTCCTCCGAGCAGAAAGAAGATGAAAAAAAAAAACTGACCATAGATTAAGAAGTGACATAAAAGGAAGAAAACATTTGGAGGAAATGAGCTGAAAATCCCACTGCAGATTGCTCTGTCACAGTCCTTTAAGATGAAGGAATATTTCAATAACTCAAATTGTTGAATGGACAGCAATGACAGAAGCTACAAAGAAAACAGCTCAAGACTGATGCTCGGAAGAGTGAGTATTTGGCCCCAAAACAAATCTTTTCAGAAGTGATAGGCAAATCAGGAAAGAGGAATATTTAAAAAGAATACTCCCGAATACATTAACACACATACTTAAATAAAAGGATTCCAACTCAGAAGAATTCCACATACAAAATGCAAACGCTCATTACCTGTGAAACTGTTCAAATAAATTCCGTGGTATAAAATTCAGTACAGTATACTTAGTAGTCCGTATTCTGTTGTTCATGTACAGCTTTGACACCTTTTCATACTCCTCCTTAAAATGGCCCAAGCAAGGTATCACTGTCCTGTGTTTGCCGATGGGTTTTGACGACTGGACGTACTTGCTGCTCGAAGTGGTGCTGTTGCTGCTGTCTCTGCCTTCTGCAGACACCAGTCGCTGCCAACGGTATCGGGCCCAGCGGATGGGATCTGCCATGGTGCCTGCAGGGCTCTGTGACTCAAGCAGCGTCCTCTATCTAAAAAAAATACATAAAATAAGGCAATTTATGCAGTATTCTGTAACTGCTTTTTAACTACGAAGTCAAAGTTACAGTTTTGAAGAAGCCTAAGGAAAAGCAATTTATATATTTTCATTTAAAAATGAATGGACAGTTAATAGCTTGTGTGAGCTTAGGAACTTCTGCTTCAGTGGTCTAGTGGTCTTTGCATAAGTTGACTTTATCCAAATTGATTACTCTGTTTAAAATGCACTGTATTTTTGTCTGTGTTTTATGAACGAAAACAAATTTGACTCCAGTATTTTCTGCTACTGAATACACACTTGCTAATTTTTTTCCACTAAAGAGCTTTCACTTTGCTATTTACAACCCCAGAGTATATATACCAATATAGTTTAAAATTGTACTGATTTCTAAAATTGTATGTACTAMAGCAGTAGCAATATTTGCAGCTTGAGAAATCCAAATGAGTGTGTTAGTCGGGATTATATGATGACTAATAAAATAAATGATACCAGGCAACTTTACTTAGAAAACTAAGTCTAGGTAAGTCTGGATACTGCAAGAGAATACACTTTTCTACAGACTTCTACATTTACCGTGAGGTGAGATATTGTTCAATCTTTCCATAACCCCTATTTAGGCAATAAACTACTCAATTCTTTTTACAGCTCCCAATAGCCAGCATACTATACCATGGTAATGCCTTACAGGAATTTAAGATTCTTGTAGGTTCTTTAAAGTTTACACAACATACAATCACATCCAGCACAACTGCTCTGGGACTGCAGTATTGCTTCTTGTAGCTACTGTAACATTTGCTCAAACAAATGAATTTTGCAAAAAGAAAAGGAAAAAAAAAAACTATGCTACAAGAACACCTGCCACAACTAGCGTCTCTTGTTTTGTATTTCTGTTAAGCCCTTATGCCCTCAGTTTTGGGAGATGCTCCCGTTTGTCAGGGTGTGCAGCAAATTTCCATCCATCCCTGGATGTCTCAGAGAGATGGCCCTTGTAATCTTAGGAATGATACATTACAGACAATGACAGTTTCACACTTTATTTGTATTATTTCTCTTCTGCTAAAGTCTGAAGTGTCTTCCAGCAATCCAGCATTCCAAAGGAATGACCATGTCCACAACTTGCACTCCTCAAACACTGAAGCATCCTGCAAGACACAGACACTACCTATCCTTAACTCACCTGGGTTTTTGGTTCCTTCTCTATCACATTAGCTCTATTTTGACATCAACCATACAATAACACCTTGTGAAAACAGACTGCTCTCCACTTACTTATGCTATAGTACGGTGAAAGAAATTGCTAATTCCGCAGAGAGCATCGCTCTGGCAGGAGTCCTTATCAATGACTGATGGTCCTTACTCAGCCCGTGAGGCAGCAGCACARCAAGGGGCATCTGATGAGCAAGGCACTGCAAGGAAACAGCACTAAGCAGCCACCATGGTCCAAAACATCCTCTTCCTACTGAATCAAAAGAGCCAGGAGCATTCTTGCCAGCTGGGGGAGGAGAGAGAGAGATTCCACAGGAATGTTTCTCCTCTGAGAACATCCTCCTACTTTCTGTTTTCCTAAAGAAAGTTAATGTTTATAGGTACAGGTGATAACTCCGTTTATGAGAAGACTCATTATAATCAGAAAAGCACTTTTGGGCACATGAGTCATTCTTTAACAGAAGCTCAAAACCATATAATTTTTTTTATAACTTAGAGTTTATACACTTTTTGCAAGACTTCTTCCAAGGAGAGCCCGTCTTACATTCATTCAAAGCTGCAGCTTGTCTAAGCCCACAGTCATTTCATCAATGCATCTACTTTTGACTGGGGATTTYTTTCTTTCCAACTGGTATCCTACCAACTGCATATACTACAGCAAAAGATCAGTCAAATCCATACATTTGGTAGATTTTATAAATATAGTAGGCAAGCCCTATGACAAATTATACTGAATTGTCCCAATTCCGTAGTTATTCCTAGGATAAAATGAAAAGAGAATATCTGTATGGAAAGTGAGTAAAATAAACCATTATGTRCAACCAAAAATCATTTCAAGTCCTGTAATAACTTCCAAGTTACATAGTTCCAAGATTAGATTTGGAGATTTRGATTTAGAGACAGTTGTGTGTGTTCTCATAAGCCCAACAAAAATAAGTATCTAATGCAGGTGATTTATGAGACCAGAGGAAGAAGCACAAGTAAAGAAACTTGCTCACAAACTGCAAAATGAGAATTCAAAGGGTTTATATGGGAATCTACTTTGACTCAATTAAAATGATACAGGCAAAATGCTCTACGCATAAGTAACTAAAGCACCTTTAAGAAATTAAGAATAATGTTACCAGTAACATGCAAATAAAGATGAGAAAAGAGAATAGGGAAAAACAGAACAGAGAACCTGGCAAATTCCACAACACCTAAACTCAGGCAGTTAACTCTTTCTGCCTTTCATGATCTACCAGCCTTTGTAACTCATCACATTTACGTACACACACGGTGATCTCTGCTTAAAGCAGCAACAACAGCTAACAGGATATTTCAGAGCGACAGCGGGTTAGGGCAGYGTTTCTTACCGCTGGGTCGGGAGCCATGGGTTGGCACCGCACGTGGGGCGCTGACAAGAGCAGCCCCCCCTCGCTGCACACCACGTCCCCACAGCCCACACTGCCCCACACCCACGGCCCCACCCTCCTCATCCTCCTCCAGGGAGGCAGAGCTTCCCGGGGCTGCTTCCCAACAGGAAGCCTCCGGCTCAGCTGCACGTAGGGCCTGTTTTGTAGCGCCAGCATCTCCAGCACTTCGCTGTGGTGTATCTTAAGGAACCCACTAAGSTGATTATGTGCACAAAAGATAACTAAAATACCACCATTTCCTGGCCACACTGGAAACACTGTTAGGAGAAAGTAACCCTCCATGGCTAAAAGGAAGAACAAGATAATAAATCTGGTAAAAAAAGAAATACTCAAGATCTGCTACTCTTTCACAATACCTCTGACTCACCTGGGATTTGCCTGAACTGCTTTCACAAATGATTTTTAAAATTACTCGCATCTCCATTTTAAAGTATGACTTACAAAGCTCTGAACTTCAGAAATCTCTTTTGCATTTCTTTCTTTTGATTGTTTTCTTCTTCCTCCTTACTGCAGTGGGAACACAAAGCAAAGAGCTCCTTCTCCTTGGTTACTTAGATGGAGGTGAAAAGGAGATTCCTCAACTTCATGTTAGGCATCAAGAAGGATGAGGTTGCTGAAGATCAAACAGAAGTAGTTTTAAAGAGTTTTTCTKTTAAAATGCTTTTTGTGTCTCCTAMATTGTGATGTGATGTTTCATCGCACACTGTTGAGCTCTCCGGTCCAGCTCAAATTCAAAGCAATAATGTAAAAATGTTTCTGGAAATGCTAGCAAACGACCCATKAAAGGGCAGTTAATTACTTCTAAAGATACTTGAGAGCGCTTAACTTTGAAACAGCTTTAAAAAATGAAGTGCATGTTTAAAAAAAATTCATAGGAAAACCTGCATGTTCTTGAAAACAGGAAACCTAAATGATGAGATTATAAATTGGAGGAAATGCCCTGGGTTCTTCTCTCATTCCCACTATGCAGTCACACAGCACCACCCATCACTGCTAAATAACTACTTTTTTAGAATTATTTGTTGTTTTTCCTACATGCCAAAAGGCAAGTTTTTGTAGCAAGTGCACCCATGTCACAAGACTATGATAAAATCTGGAAGGGCAAAAATGTGCTTCTCTTTTCCCATCGTTTGCTTTCCTCTGTAAATTTTTCAACTTCCAGTACRGTGAAGTTTCAGTTTCACATCTGCTTCCAAGCCTTTGCTCCGAGCTCTCCTGCAGGGAGAGTGCACGGAGACCGAGGATTCCGGAGTTCCAATTATATCACTGCCTTTGGCGAGTCACTGACCTCTCCTGCACCAGATTCTTTGCTGGAGACTACCTACATAATTTAGTCAGTATTTGTAGTGCTTTGGAACTGTACCTTGCTATTAACATTGTTGTTGTTTGCTTGCATGTCATAATGAAGTGCCCTGCCATTTACCCTGGCTTCTCTTGACCACTTCTTCCCATCTCCTACCAACATTGTTCTCCTGCTATGATTCCCGAAGGATTCGCCCTCATTCTTCTTTCAGAAAATTATCTGGTAAATGCACCCAGTAAATGACATTTTAACCATAACGTGTCCAGACCTTTGGCCCATGCATGTATACAGTGCTTGTTTCCATCCTGCTCAGGCACAGGCTTTGGACATCACGCGCAGAGACTGCTTGTGTCCTCTGGGGCTGCTTCCAGTTATCAATTCTTGGCAAACAGAAATGCACTAAATAAAACTGCATTATCTTTTGTGAGGTCTGARGTTCTGGGGTGACCAAGGAGGACAAAAAATGCTAACCCAGAAGGAGCTGACACTACACTGACAGCTATGGACAAGAGGCTTGGCATTTGTTCATACAAAGTCCCACTTAAAGCTCTTACTTAGCCTGTGTTACTGCACTTGTGTCACTACCTTACAATTCTGGTATGCTGTCGAAACTGTGCAGAGTGCGCGTTAAAAATGCCTTCTAATCAGCTGTGAAAATGCAGAAGCTATTAGATAACTGATAAGCTTAAAGAAGCCACGGCCTAACGATTAATTTRCATTCTGAAAAGCAAACAGTTCTCCTAAGGTTTGCTGCTTTCTTTGTGGTGCCCAACGCCACGGGGCTCTAACAAGTCTTTGCAAGCTGACCTGCATTCTGCACAGAGCCACCTTAACTTGCCAGACAGATCTGAGAAAGAGGCTTGTGCTGCTAATCCATGGGGCAGAGAGCCAACAACCTGCAGGAATCAAGATTTCAGGTCTAAGAGGAATACGTGGCTGCTTCCAAGTCAGACATTCACATGCCCATAAAGAGGATGCTAAATAATTGGATTAAGAGGAGAAAGCAGATGTGACCAAGGAAAGTGCAAGGCTATGGCAATATCTTGCCACACAACTCTACCTACAAAGTCAGGTTTAGCACAGGGGACACTGAAAGCCAGCAAGCCTTGGAACGCCTTGCTGTGACAAGTGACTTTTCTTGGTTGTGAGGAAGTTAGACCAGACATCAGAAGCTCCTCACAACTAAAACATAACCAGCAAGGGACATAAAAATGCAGGGAATGCCAAGGCCCTGACACAAGGTCAAGACAAGGTAACTGGATGGCAAACTGGACGTGCAGCCGTGCCAGGTAATGYGCTGCCGTGTGGGAGCAGCACGTACAAGTATAAACAATCTCCTCCATACGGGCCAAGTTATTTAGAATGCTAATCAGAGTCGGTACCTACGCAAACAGCTGAGTCACATACTACCCAATTCGAGGTTTAAAATTCAGGGTTGAATCATGTATCGCAGTTACAGGCCAAGAGTTTCAAAATAAAATTGAATGACTACTGGAAAGCTGTGGTTTGTGCAAACCTTTTACACCCTCTTGTCCTTCCTGCTTCATCAGCGGTTTTCTCCTCTATACCCTATTCTCATCCCATCTCAAAACTGTAAAACAAAATCTTTCAGAAAAAGGTTTTGAAAAGAAAATTGCACTTCTTTATATCTCCCTTTTCTCACAAGTGTATCTTTAGCTGGTCGTCATGCAGCATTTAATCACTGCAGATATTATCATGTAAGTAAAAAATAAGTTGTTATGTTTCACAGTAAGGCTAAGGTGTGAGCTATGTCAGAAAAGTCATATTGGTGTTCATATGATGCACAGAGATTAAGCTTTTGCATTCTGCATAGGCTCTGTACAGTGAATATATCAGCTGCTTACCCTGTTTCCTATGCTACAGCAAGCAAATCTATACTGACAGTACAGTCAGTATAGAGAAACCCAGAGAGGTTTTCAGTTCCAATGTTTGAGGGTGTTTTCAAAGGCTTTGGGGAAGGGGGTTTTATACTCATGGTTTCAAAGCGCGCAACTTCAAATCTGGAAAATCCTCTGCAGCTCACTTTCAATGAATATTAGATTTGACTATATCAAAGACCTTCTGGTTTTAAATAGATTTTTCAGTCAAGAGTGAAAGTCGGAGATGTCAGTGATACAGCGGTGGGCTTAATGCGAGCTACTTAAATCTAGATACTAACAGCAGCGAAGCCACAGGAGTACTGATATCCATGAAGGGCTCCAAGCACTTAAGCAGACTTAATAGGTCGTGTCAAGGCCTGTAACAGTGCATTTTGGCCAGCTAGATTAAACCTGCCTCAAATCTACTGCAACCAAATGTACCAAATGCATATCTCAAGTAGGAGGACCTTACATACAGCATTCCTTCTTTTAAGAAGCTGAAATAACAGCTCCAAGAGCTGTGATGTGCTCATGTATTTCAAAGGGATGCTAATGCTACAGTTGACAGCACCTTAATTGTCAGGGCTAATTATTTCCCTGCTGCTCAGTTTTGGGGCAGGTCTGCAGTGTTGATTTAGGGTATTTGTGTTATACGTTCAGCAACTGCTGTGCATAAGGACAGTTCCTACTTCCTATTAGTAAGGCATCTTCCATGTACACTGTCCAGCTGCAAATGAGTGTTGTCTAAAAAACCCTTGCTGTGCATCGSGTTTGGCTATTGGCAGCATGCTGCTTCCTTGGCATTTTAAGATTGAGGTGTGCAATGGTAAGACCCTTCAGAAAGGCAGTTCGGAAGGTCAGACTCAACTAAGGAGCTGTTTCAGTTCYATTCATGTTGCTATCACTGCTTTGCTACTTGCCTTACCTGCCTCTCTATCCTTTCACTTTTATTTTTACTTCTTCTTCACCAGTACTGTTTGTTATATTTAGCTCTAAAATTAGCCTCAGATCATGCAGACTTCACTCAATATTATATGACACCAATTTCAACTGTTACATGCCCTAGATGGAAGTTACATATTGACTTCAAACACGCAAATACACTTTTATTTCATTAATGTGACAGCAAGAAGTTAATCCAGTTTTACATACATATTAAGCAGCCTATCAGAAGATATTTATGGTTCTTGAGTTTATATAAGATAGATGGGGCTTTTTATAGTCAAAGCAGAAACCACATCTAGGAGCAACAGAGGTGGTCATCAGCCACAACACCGTTCAAGAGAGTTCAAGGCAGCAAGGAACATAATTTTCCAACAGTGCCTTGAATTCCTGACAATCCTGACTCTTCTGTTACATCAGGAATACAATCAGACATTTGTCACAGAACAATAAGACTTGTCAGGATATTTTTAACAGGAATAACCTGTGAATCCACTTTAACCACTACAAAGCTACTGTAAAACATGCCTCTCGAGAGGCTAATTTCCTACAGCAACTCACAGCTCATCTACAAATGTGCTGCTTTAGAAATCTCATTATTAAAAATGAAGCCAAAGACGGGGGAGCCTGAAGCAGAACGCAGGGGGTCATGAACGCTCAAGCTGTGATGCTCCCAATCTCAACAACATGACCAAATGGATCTAATAGCTGATGCTAAAGGGAGCTGGTCCTGCTCTCGGCAAGCCTGACCTTGCACTAAAGCCATTTTAAAATTCCCTCATCCAGAAAACCCCAAAACATCGGAATTACTATGTATATATCTGATCCAACTTACAGCTGTAAAAGTACTTGAGATGGCAAGTAAGGTGGGACAAGAAGGTCAGATTTGAGTGTGCTTTTGGAGTAGGTGCTGAATTGGGCTTAACTTTAACTGGGAGAAGAGATGAGCTGCAGACCTAACCTTTGAACGTGAGTGTTGATTAACAAAGAACATGATCTTTGTCTGCACTTCCTGGCTTTTCCTTCTGTAAGAAGTATCTATCCACAGGCTGACTGCAAAGATTCAGCCAAAAACAACGTCTTGACACCAGTTTTGGAGGGCACGCAAAGGTTTTATGAGAATTAAAATCTTGTCTCCCTTTCATACATGTCACGTTGAGGAAGTCACTTTGTGCCTCTCTGCTGCAACCCGTCTATGAAAACACAGATAACAGCACTGTCACCTCATAGTGATCATGTAAGGACAAATGTCTTTATAAATGAGAGGCTTCTCAATACTGCTGAGATGTGAGTATCTTTTAAGTGTTATTTTAGCACGAAAACAGTAGTAATATGAAAAGTACATTCTCCTTCAGCAGCTGCTCTTCTGACAGAGCAAGCATTTCCCTCTGGGGACTCTGTTTTTCCTTTCACACCCTTGTGAACATCTTTTCATCCCAAGCCCGGTAATTGGGGCTCATTACCGGGGCCTGATCCTGCCAACGCTGCACCCCACTGCACGGTCCCGGAGCCGCGGGGATTTCGGGGTGAGTTTACACACACCTCGCTCCAAGCCCTCACCACAAGCACGTGCTTCCTGCACAGGAGCTAACACCCTTCCCCTGCGCCGCTGCCACGAGCTCTTAAATTGTCCCACGCAGAAGGGGTGATTTAATTGCAACCTTTGTACCTTGTTTTTGTTGTTGTTGTTCTAGCGAGCTTCCTAGGAAGACCCGGATGAGATTAACACGAACAGGGCTGGAACAGGGATGGAACAGGGATGTCCCGGGGCACGTTTAAACCCAAAGCAGCACCAAGCCACTATTCCCGGTTTGGGCTTGCGCAGCACTTCGTGCTGACGGTGACAGGGAGGTGCTGACGGGCACACGACATGTCATGACATGACACRACACGACACSACACGACACCACACGACACATGGGGCCTCCCGCTTCCCAGATGTGCCCCAGGGCCAGGCAGCTGCAAAACCCTGCAGACCATTCCCACCCCGGGGAAAACGGGGGCAAGCCCCATGTGTCGGGCGCTTTTGTGCTTTTGTTCCGGGCACACGGCGAGCTGGGAGCCGCGCCGGGCTGCGCGGCGACACCCCCCCGGCCACGGCTCAATGCGCGGGGCGGCGGGCGGGGAGGAGCGCGCCCTGCAAGGCGACACCGCGGGGCAGGGCAGGGCGCGAGCGCCGCCCCGTCCGCCCCGACGGCGGGGGGGACCCGCGGGGGGGGCGGGGGGTTCGTGCTCACGGGTCTGGCCCGCCGGGTGGCCGCGTCCTGCGGGATGCGGCCGGCCCGTCCAGGGAGTCCCTGTCACGTCTAGATGCTCCCAGGCAGTGCGGGGTGTCCCGGTCATGCCTGGGTGCTCCCATCTTGCCAGAGTGCTGCCAGTCCATCTAGGATGTCCCCACCACGGCTAGGTGCTCCCAGACCAGCTACAGTGTCCCCGTCTTAGTTGGGTGCTCCCATCCTCTTGGGATGCTCCCTACCCTTCTAAGGTGTCCCCATCCTGGCTGGGTGTCCCCATCCTGACAGAGTGCTCCTGTCCCGCCAGGATGCTCCCAGCCTGTCCAGGACATCTTCATCATGTCKAGGTGCTCCCATCCCATTCAGGGTGTGCCCATCCTGGCTGGGTGATCCCTGCCCATCTAGGGTGCCCCCATCCTGGCTGGGTGCCCCCATCTTGCCAGGGTGCTCCTGGCTCATGCAGGTTCCCCTCATCCTGACAGGGTGCTTCCCAACTCATCCAGGGTGTCCCTGCCAYGTGTGGGTGGCCCCACCCAGTGTGTTCCTGGTGCATTCAGGGCATCCCTGTTTTGCTGGTGTGTCCCAGTCACTCCCGGGGTGCCCCCAACCTCTCGGGGTGCTGCCAGGGGGAGCTTGGCCCCTCCAGGATGTTTCCATCATGTCTGGGGACTCCTATGGCAGACGGATGCACCCAGCCTATCCAGGGTGTCCCCCTCCCACCTTGGGTGCCACCATCCCATCTGGGTATCCCCAAGGTGTCCGTGTGCTCCCTTGGGTGCTTCTATCCGATCTGGGTGCCCTCATCCCGTCTGAGTGACCCCCCTACCACCGTGCCACACCACGCTGGGTCCCCCAAAAGGGCACCCAAAATCCCCCTTCTGCCTGACGTGACCTGGACTCACTCTGACCTGCTCCATCTGGAAAAAAACACCCAGCCAATCTCCCCCCTCCAAAAAGAAATTATTGGGAAAAAAAAAAATGGGCTGTTTTGCTGTCCCCCTCCCCATCCGGCCGCACCACAAAGCTCCCTCAGTAGCTTTGCCTCGGCCCTGGCATGAAAAGGCTTTTGTCACCTCAAAAGCGCTGGTGACCCCGGCCCCCCTGCCCCAGGACACCAGGGAGGGACAAGGGGCAACTGCGGGTTCCGGGGAGGAGGGATGTTCTCCCTCCCCCGCCTGCATCGGCAAAGACCGGACAGAACTCGTTGCATGCAATGGATGGGAGAGGCGGGAATTGCCAGGGGGCAATGGGGGGGTGGAGCGGGTGTGGGGGGGTCGTTGGCTCTTGGTGACTACCTGTGAATGGCCCATTAGCCCAGGCCTGGGAGACCCCCGGGGCCATGCAGGGGCTGGCACATCTCCCCCAGCCAGGTTGTTTTTTTGGGTGAAAAAAGGCCACAAAAGGGGCTCAGTGGAGGCTGCRTGTGCCACAGGGACCAAGGGGAGGTGCCCCAGCCCCCCTGCTATGACCCTTGGGCTGTGGCGTGTCACGATGGTGCGAGACCTCAGCTCCCAGGACAGCAAGATCGAAGGCAACTGAAGGATATTTGGGGCTGGGGGAGGTCATTCCGCCCTCCCCTCCCACTTTCTCGGACCCCTCCCTCCGTTACTCCAGAATAAATCTCAGCTCCTCACTCCGGTCATGTTATCCAGCGGGAAAAATAATTAAACGGTGCTCCAAATCGGTGGCCGCAGCACGGGAACGCTGGGATTTCCAGGGGGACAGAGCCAGCGGCAGACCAGAATTAACAAAAAYGAGGCAAAATGCTGCAATGCTGCAGAACCCCCAAATTTGGTTGAGGGGGATTTGCTCTGAATCCGTGTTTTTTTGGGGGATGTTTGGGCTGGATTTATAGAAAAAAAAAGAGAGTTTTGGCGGCCTGCTGGGGTAGGGGTTTTAGGGCCCTGGGGAGGGTTTGGGAAGGTCTGGGAGTGATTGGCGGGTGCTGGGATGGCCTCAAGGGGTGCTGGGTGTCCCCACGGGGTGTCCCCAAGGAGTGCTGGTGTGTCTGGATGGGACTGGGGAATGAATCCAGGGTTTGGGACTGTGCTGGGACAGAGGGTCCCCAAGGCCACATTAGGATGGTGTCCCCAAGGCCATAGCGACATCCTGCATGCCACGCTGCTGCCTCCAAGGCCGCGCTGGTGTCACCAAGGCCACCCTACAACAGCGGCCCCATCGGGAGCGGTGTCCCCAAGGCCACCCTGGTGTCCCCGAAGCCATCTGATGTTCGCAAGGCCACCCTGGTGTCCTGGATGCCACCCTGGTGCCCTCAGGGCCATGTGACGAATGTCCTGTGGCCATAGAGATGTCCCCAAGGCCACGGTGGTGTCCCCAAGGCAATGTCGGTCCCCAAGGCTGCGCTGCCGTGAGTGTCCCCAAGGCTGCACCGGGACGGGCGTCCCCAGGGCCGCAGCGGGGCATCCCCGCGGCCGTGGCCAACGGGGAGGGGGCGTGGCCAGGGGCGTGGCCAGGACGAGAGGGGCGGGGCGAGACGGGCCGAGGAGAAGGGGAGGGGAGAGGCAAAATAAGGGCGGGGCGAAAGGGGAGGGGGCGTGGCCTGGACGAGAGGGTCGCGCGGTGGGAGGGGGCGCGACTGCTGGGCGTGGTCATGTAGGGGCGTGGCCATGAGGGAGGGGTAAAGCCAAGCNCCCGGCTCCCCCGCCGCGGGCGCGCAGCTTGGAGGCAGGGTTTCCAAAGGGGAAAAGGAGAGGGAGGCGCCTGGCGCGGCCGCGTGGCTGCGCGCCCGGGCCCAGGCGGCGGAGCCCGGCGGCCCCGAGGGCTGCCAGGGAAGCGATGCTCTTGGTGCCTCGCCAGGGCTGAAGGCAGCTCCGTGCCCTCATGGAAACATCCTCCACGCCAGCCAGGCTGAGCAAACGTGGCCCCTTATTGTCAGAGGAGCAAGCCTCTGGCTACCGCGAAGTCCTTGTTATCTTGAACAAATCTCTGGCTTATCCCTGGCACCAGGAGCCGGTGTGTTCGTTCTCATCAGTAATTCCTGAAGCGCAACCACATCCTTCTTGCACTGACCCCCATGGGCTGCTCTTGGATGCTGCCCCATTATAAGGCCTTTCACTCAAAAAGTGAGGGGATTCTTGCTCTGAGAGCATCTCCTGCTGAAAAAAAAAAAAAAAAAAAAAAAAAAAAAAAAAAAAAAAAAAAAAAAAGGAAGAAGAAGAAAAAAAAAGAACAGAGCTAGTTTAAACCCTTTTGTCTATATGGAAATGGAGAGGGTTTCCAGCACTTCTCCGATGCCAGCATGAATTCCTGGCAGAGGCCGAGGAGGGCTTTGCTGGGCGATGGTTGCTCGCTGTGTTCTCCCTGTTGTGCATGTGAGGGGGATGTTTTCCCTACGTTCTTTGGCATTTTTGGACATTCCTGCTTCCCAGCTACGCACRCCTGGCAGTCTGCTCCTTGGGCTGCCCATGTGGCTTGTCTTGATAAGGCTGCACTGTTGTGCAGGGCAAAGATGCCCAGGAGGCGCATAGCCGCCCTACTGCAGCCCTCTGTGCCCTTTGATGAGATTTGACAAAGCAGGGTGTGTGAACCCGAGGTCTGAGAGGTAGGTCTGGCAGGGTGGTGAGAAGCTTTATTGATCTATATTCCTGATCTAGCCTTTACATGTACGTGTTTTCACTTTTATCCTGCAAGTGTTGCACAGTGGTACAAATGGTGTAGGTCCCAAAGCATGAAAGCCACTATCTGGCATACCTAAACTCTGACTGAACTGTCTTCTCCCTTGTGTCACGTGGAGGACTATCTGCAAAGATAAATGGGGACACCAGAGACATGAATGACGGAAAAAGAAATCTCATTCAAACTCTTCTATGTGGAGGGAATGTCATTTACYGTCATCCATACTGATGAATCTCTTATTTCCAGTGCAGTCTGCAGTTAACTCTTGCATTGATTCCCAAACTACTATGTGAAGAGAGCAAACTATGCACACATAGGAGCTCATGTCTCCAGCACAGYTGGGGAGCTTTTTGGTCCTTTGTGGTTTTCAGAAGCTCTATCTGTTCATGGTTACAGTAACTCTGCAGGCACAAGCGTGGAGACCTCATGTTGGCACTAGCTGGGACACAAAAGAGATGAACAGACATTATAGGAACTGTGTCAACTAAATGTGTTGACAGATTGAAAGCTCTTCCCCAKGAAGATCTGGAAGGAAGAAGGGAGTTTGTCACAGGATGCCATCAAACAGTTCCTAGAGTAGCTCAAGTTAATGGAATGCTGAGAACCTGAGTATGATTCTCCAGACAATCTAGTGCCAAGGCCATGTAAATAGTAGTAAATAGTAGTGCCCATGGGGATTTGGTTTTAGAGATATAAGTGATTGTCATTACCCAAGTAATGACACTCATTGGAAACTCATTGGACTGGCTTAGCAAGTACAAGATGCATATCAAGACAGTGGATGTATCTGAGAGATCTGGCTGTATTTATAGGCATGCAATGATATGCAGTCTGCTTTAAATATCTTTGAAGTTACTGTGGAATACTCTCTGAGTATTCCTGTGGAATACTGTGGAATACTCTCTGACTCTGAGATGCATTTCCCCACAGGAGCTTGCTCTGACTCAGTTCAGGATGATGGATGCACAGTTAATATGGCAGCTATTGGTATTTACCTGCCCTAGTCTGTGTGTAGCTATAACCTTTATTTACTGTACTCCTTTTAAATCTGTAGGGGTTTGTTGATTTCCTCATGGGGAAATGGCATTCATTGCTAGAGTGAATATTTTACAAATACTCATGAATTTTCCTCGCAGCACCCTGGCAAATCAGAAGGCATTATTACTTCCATTTACAAATTAGAAAACGAAGCAAGGAAGAATGAACATGGTAATGGTAGTGTTTGCTGGTGATTCAGAAACTACATACATAGTTTGAATGATCCAACATTTCTTCAACTGAGTATCCTTTTTGTAGTACTAGCAATATTCTGGGCATAATACGTACACTTTGCAAATGTTGAGTGTGGTAGGGTAAGTATGTAGATGTTGTTGTGGGAACTTTCCTGAAAGGCTGGATGGATATGGATTATGGAGTCTAGACTCTTCTTGTTGCCAGCATGCCACGTAATCTTATTTATAAAATGATTTAGCTTTATCTTGAAAGTCGTTTTACTTATACCATGCTATTAGAAAGCAGTTCCAGAATATGGATGATGTGAGGGTTAAGAATTGCTTTCTAGCTTCCAAACAAAACATCATACCCATTTTCTCTTACACAAGCAGTGTCCTTTGGTTTAAAGATTTCAATAATTCTTTTCCTTCCTGGAGTTTATCCTTCCACCTTCGTTTTGCTAAAGTAAACAAGGTAAGAACAAATTATGCCAAACTGAGTGAAGGCTAAGTGAATTCTGAATGCAGTGTCCACCCGAAGGTGTAATGCAGTTTAACACATCCATTCCCTTCTTAATTAATGTTAGATTAATTGGCATGACTTAGCTTGCACGAACAAGTTTYGAACTGGCTGCAGTTTTCACTTGACTTGTCCTCACACTTTGCTTGTGGTTTATTCCGTTATGATTAGCAAGTTGCAGAACTCCAGGAATCGGAAAGCTTGAGTTACATCCCTGTTCTAGAGAACATCCCTGTCTGGAGAACATCCATCTGTCGCATGTACTGAGATAGCACTTGGTCTGGTTTGGCCGTCATCTATGTCAYGAACTTGCATCCTGAAAACTCACTAAAGTGATGGAGCATGTAGAGTAGGAAAGTAACGTTAGCTGAGTGCAATGAACAGAGGTGGCTTTCGTGCACTTGGATCAATTGCTTTATCCCTTTATTTTGTATTTACTGAGGTGTGGCAATTTCCCATGGCTAATCTTCAGCCTTATCTTATCTGCAGCTGCAAGCTTGTTATTAGCTTGTTTACACTGCTGCGGTTTTATTGTGCACTGGAACACACTTGATACACAAACTGGGAGTACGTATGTGCCTCCCTTTGCATTGTATGCAAAAGCTGTGCGCTCCGGTGAGTTATTTGACTTGCTGATTTTGTCTGGGCCGTAGAATAATTTTAATTCTCAATCTTTTTATTTTTTCCTCTCTCAAACCACTCTGCAGGCTAATAAAAAGAGCTGAGTTAGGCATTTAAAATAAGCTGTTTGGTAAATGCTGCTTTTCTGTCATGATTGTGGAAAGTTCTTGGGGAAAGTTCTTATTCTTCTTATAATTTTTATGAAGCTTTATTTACTTTTTTTTTCTTTTTACAGTTTTTCTAACTGTAATCTTTCTAATATTTCTGCTGAGCAAATGACTCAGACTTGCTAAACAAAAATTGTTTTTCACTCACTATTTTAAAATAGTTACTTATGTCACAGCTCTTACATCTATCCCCTAGACAAATAAAAATAACCTAGAATTAAGCAGATGGAAAGGCAGATGTCACTGGGACTTTGATTCCTTCACCACAGTAAAATCCAAAAATCCAAGTTTTTTTTTTTTTTTTTTTGCAAGATGGTTAATCTAATTTTAGAAGGGCTAGTATCAGATCCAAAGTGTTATTGCCACAGGACACCACAGTGATACAAAATTATTCTAGTGGTTCGTGTGTATGTAAACATATTTGAAGAGGAAAGGGGAAACTTTTTCCCAGCAGACCGTATATCTGATCATCTCCCCCTCAGTATGGGCTAACTGCTGGGTGTTTTACTCTCATGCTGTAGAGAAAGGGGAATTGCAGTGATGCAAATTCAAAGCACAATTTGTCATGGGACTCTGTGTCGTGCAGATGATGTCATATACTTGCAATTTTTTTTTAAGTACAGTTTATCAATTTGTGCTCTTTTCCACTGAATGTATTCCTTTGCATCACTCATAAGCATCACATGTGCTCTGCTTGATGTCCTATTGCCATGTGTTTATTTAAAAAGAAACCCTACCATTCAGAACAAATACCCGGCCTACTGACAGGTCCGACTTTTCCCCAAATACAGAAGAGCTGCTGCTTCTTATCAGATATCAGCTACCATTAGTAGATATGACGATGCAAAACTGTAGCCTTAATAGATTCCTACAACACCCATTGAAGCATTCAGCTGTTTCTATCTTAGTTTTGCATGTGGCAAAACTCAGATGTACGAAGATGAGGTGGGTTGTCTGTAGCTTGAAAATAGGATAGTGACAGAGCTGATTTTATTTCTTTATTTTAGTTCTATGCTAAATATGTGAGTCATACGGCCTGTCTTAGAATAAAAGAGGAAGGGAAYGGATGTTATATATCCCCCAAGAGAATGTCTGTGTGTAAAGTGTACTAAGGGATTCCACTTCCCAGAGGTTGAGCACAGGCGCAGGTGCCCAGGATTTGTGTTTAATAGGAGTCGATGAATTTCTTGGGTGACATTTTTTCAATCGTTATTTCTCATGGWAGAAGAAGGAGCAAAAGTAGGAGTCAGGCTTAGAAATGTGGCCCCTCGAGTGTTATTTGGATACTCCGAAGAATTCTCCAGCCAGCACAGTATGCTGCCAAGCTGGACCAAGCCTGAGGATTAAACCTGGAGGTTGTTTTCCTTGGGAGCAGGTTGGCTCTATTTACAGTGGAAGGGATTTACTGATAAATAAGCCCTATGGTGCCCTGCTGGCAAAAGCACTCTCAGCATGGATGGATCTGCATCTAAAAACTCTGCTGCTACTTAGCCTGATAAAATTAACTTACATTTCATGAATTTAAAGTACTATGTGATTAAAAATAGAGCATATAGCAGCTATCGTAGTTGTTTCCAGATCTGAGGTGTGTAATAAATATGTATGTATGGATGAGGTGAGATTTACCTAGTGCCATGTTTACTGTTTCTCTGCTGCTATTATGACATGTTGGTGCAACTTGTTAGGCAACATATTCCAGTGTCCACTAATTTCTGTTTACTAATAACACTAAGAGTCATTGTAATCTACCTACAGGGCATTTTCTTTTCTTATGTCCAAGGAAACCATTTTGAAAAGCACTAACATATTAGTAACATTCAATATTAACATTAAAACCTTGGGGTTTAAGGAGAAGGAGGGGAAAATTTGGCTTATGGATTTGCTTTTTCTGCSCTAGAAGTGGCCTTCTGTTCTTGTTACAAGCATCGCACTCACTAGACCCGCACCAAGGAGAGGCAAATGCCAGCCCTGACACATACCTTGAGCCCTATATGTAGGGCAGGAGGGAGGCAGAGTGCTAAAAATGGAAGCTAGAGGTTTTTCCTGACAAGGTGGTGACCAGGGGGGCTTGTGAACATCCAACCCCAGTTGGTCACTCTGGTTTGCCTTGGGCTGTGAGCTTGCCCTGCTGCCCAGGGCACTCATGGGCTCTTTGGTCGCAGTTCACAGGAGTTTTTGGCTCTTTGATGCTGGTAGTGCCATTACCTACCTCAGAGGTTGCTCTTCCCATTTCTTTCCCATTGCTTTTTAAAAGAGTGTTTCCAAGGCTGTTTTTCTCAGCTTTCTGTATGTCCCGCAGTTTTGCCTAAGGAGACTCGCATCACACCAYGGCAGCTGCTCTTAAGCTGCTTATTTTAAGACATGGCACCTTTAGTCAGAGTTTTCTGTCCTCTGCTATCTTAGTTCCAGGCTTATAGCTCAAGCTTCCCAGCCTTGAGTAGGCTGCATGTCTGGTCTGAGCTCTTCCCTCTTCTTTTGTCCTGCAGAATACTCTGGWTTAAATCAGCTATTGACCCTTCCACTTGCTCAGCTTCGCAGGTGACAAGATGAACCCGGTATTTAGAAGTCCCATGATTTAGAAAAATATCTGCAAAGCTTTTCCCATCTGGTACTCTGAAGTACAGTCTCCTGCATTTTTCTCTYTGAAAATCTTGCAATGCAGCTGGGCTGTTCCGAGTGATCTGTTTAGTAGGTTCTTGTCTGTGAAAGGTGACATTGAGTTCAGTGTATAAACAGTGCATTCCTAAGGAGATGCTGAAGAACAGAAGTGTTCCTCGAAGCTATTGATAGCTCTGAAGGGCAATGCGTTGATGGAGCTGAAAAACTGCTACAGAAAACAAGGGGCTTTGGAAACTCAAGAGTGAGAACTGAAAATAACAGTTAAGAAAATCCCCTCTTGTTCTATCACTATATTGTAAAAAAAAGTTAGACAGTATGAAAGTAAATGATTTTGAGAAAATAGGGGGATTTAGGAGAAAAAATGTTGGCATGAATGGCCAAGAAGATTAAGAAGCTGGAGATATGACTGTTTACCCGTGTTCACAAAAACAGTCTTGACAGCCTGTCCTTCGTTATTAAGGACTCAAATGGATTGATTTGCAAAGAGGACTTCACAATTCATTACCTGAAGTTTTATAGAAAACCCAAGAGCAATGGGCATCATGCACTGTGGCCATACAAATGGAAACAGTGCATGCAGCCAAACAGGGCAAGTCTTAGAGCAGCAAGATTTTCTTTTCCCCTGGAAATAATTGAATGTTTTTTTGCAAGAACAGTGGAAAAAAAAAACCCAGCAACATAGGTCTTATATAACACTTTATATCTGTAAGTTGAAAAGTATTTGTATTTTTGTTCCTGCCAGTATCTGTGTCATTTTACAGAAACTGAGGCAGAGGGAAGTGACTCATTTGACTCGCTGAAAGTACAAACCATGTTAATGACATAGATGGATACAAACCCAGGGCTTCCACATCCCAGTGCAGCATGTGCCACTAGGCTCTAGTGTCACCTACTTTCTTGTAATAAGTATAACCTCTATAATCATTCAGTGCTCTTGATGACATGGTTTCTGTCCACAAACCAAAAAAGCTGTGAGCAGGTTGCAACAGTAAATAATATATGCTTCCAAGCCTGGGCTACTTCTCTGGGATCTGGGAGGTACAGAATTTTTTAGATAGAGTAGATACAGGGGTGTGCTACGGAATATTCTTTGGAAGTTCAGGTGTTATGTGCTGAAATGTTACAAGTAAAATTATTTAAGAAGCTGAGGAGATTCTGACGTGACTGCCATCTCAGGAGTGCAAGTCATCCCTGGAGCATATTTAAGGAAGACTGACTGCTAAACATAATGAGCTTGCAGAGATTTCAGCTGTGGAAAAAACAAGATAACGCTGTAAATGAGAGATTGTGAGGGGCAAATAGCTAATAAAGAATGCTCTGCGGGTCACTGCCCTGCTGTTTAGCCAGCTATGAACTTGCTATGAACTTGACTTTTTGGTATGATGGTCAGAACTGAATAAGGGCACATTRGTTTCAATGTTCTTTTGTTGCAGCACCTCATTAGTATAGAAGAGTATGTTTGTGTATAATTTCTACAAAAGCTTTCTGGACACCCGCCTTAATAATCCCAGTGTCTCACTCATTGCTATGCCTGCAGCAAGCTGCAGTTTGAGGAGCAATTTCAGCTGATCAAAGCGTGGGCTGCCAGAAGGGGCAGTTTTGTCTTCTCCCTTAATCCTGGACYCCAGTTCCTGCTAATCCCCTTGTCAGAACTGGTGTTCTGATCCCACCTGGCTGAAGTCTAACATGGAAAAAAATAAATCAGTAGAAATATAACTGTGATTTTTCAGCCTGATGTGACACGAGGGAGTGGGAATGGAAGCAGTTATGCATGCTGGTTGGGTTATTGCTGCTGTGGGCATGAGAAGTTAGATGAAAAAACAGAAGTAGAAACAAAGTCTGAACTAACAAAGGCTGGTTTTGTAATCGTAGATGGGCTCACGAAAATAGCATGCGCTAATTTAGTCTGGATCTTTCATGCTTTTCTTTCCACTTTGCTCCTTATAGTTCAGTTGATTGAACTGAAAATATTACTCTGAAGCTATATACAGTTATAAGAAGTGAGGCTTTATTTTTAAGACCTGAAAGAAATAAACTGCTGTGAATTTACTGAGAATTGGTCAGACAAAGTGCACGCTTTTTCCTTTCCCTTTCATGTGCTACATCTTTGCTCCATCGCATTTGTCACTTGTTCGATCCCGTTCAGCTTAACGGGACATTTGCAACCAGTCTCCTTTTCGTCCCATCTTCCTTCTCTCAATCTGGGTTTCTTGCCCATTTTTCGTGTCCCAGAGCCTGCTCTATCGGGGCAGAGGCCCCCCCTGCTGTCAGACATTGCAGCAAGACTGGACACGCCGTAGCTTTCCACCTAACCTAGTCCAACAAGCTGCAAATTACAGGGAAACGGAGGAAATTATTATGGAAAATGATTTAAAATACCATTTAATACTTTTTTTTTTTTTCAGTTTCAGCTTTTCCTGAGTTTAACAGCAGCACCGGTATATTTTTCACAGGATTTTTTTTCCAGAGAGCCTTTATTAAAAATGCAACCGATTAAGATTAGCAAAGCCAGGGAAAACGTGGGTGCATTGAAAAGTTTACAGCCCCTATCAAGTAGATGAGCAGGCAGGTAGACCCCAGGGGGTAGCAGGCAGAGCTGCAAAAGCAGGTGGAAAACCCGATGAAAACGCCCCCAAAACGGCGCCGAGGCCTGCGGGGCCAAGACCGGGACTCGAACCGGCGGCCCTACGTGCTCCTCCCTCGCGCAGGCGCGCTGCCGCCGGCGAGGTCACGTGCGCGGCGCGGCGGKGCAGCGGCGGCGCCATGGCCGCGCTGCGGCTGCTGGAGAAGCTGCCGCCGGGCCAGGCCCTGGAGGTGGGAGCCGCGGCAGGGCCGGCGCCCGGACACCGCGCCCGGGGCGGGAGCGAGGCCCAAGCTCCCTGCCCCTTGGGCCTTGCTCTGCGGGAGCCCCGGGTAATTAATTAATTACTGAGTTTCGGGTTTCTTCCCCCCCAGTTCCTTCACGGAGTGATCGACGGCGTGTGCGGGCGCGCGTACCCGCGGTACCGGGACTACGGCGGCGTGTGGAGCGTGGCCGAGTGGATGGAGGTTCTGCAGGGAACGGGGGCGCACTTCAGAAACGCCGTGGGGAAAGGCGCGTCCGAGGAAGAGGTAAGGGCTCCTCAGCGGCTGGAGAGAGCGAGCCCCGGTACGGAGCGGGAGCTTCTCCTTCCCTCCTTCCCTCCTTCCCTCCTTCCCTCCTTCCCTCCTTCCCTCCCCCTTTTTTTCAGAAATAGAAGGTCAAGTTCAACTTTTTTTTTTTTTTAAAGTACCGTACTGAATAGCACTTTTTGTTAAAATGCTGCTTCATTTATTTAAATGAATACCTCATGTGCCACGCAGGATTATGTCCGTGTCATTRGCAGTGAAAGCAGTTTATGCTCTTGTTTGATTCACTCTGTTTATTACTGCTGTATTGCAGCCTCTTTAAGAAGTGGGTGTATGTAAGTACTTACACATCTAGTGGAAATAAACCGTGCAGGAGAGAGATCGTAATTCAGGGCGGTTTAATATGTCTGAGTTTTGCAGAAGTTTGTGGCCTTACCAGGAATCTTAGCTCTCTTCTCTGGGCCCTTGTTGTTATCTTGAGCACTCACTAGTAGGGTGCAGAAGTAGGCATTAATAGSGGCTTCCTTAGTAAGTCTGTAATAACTGCTTAAAAAGTTTGGTTTTCGCCTTTCCTCTGTGTTATTGATATGAAAGTTACTGACTCTGACTCCTGGCTACTGAGGATACGTAAACCGAGGTTATGAAGTCCAGTGTGAGCAGCTATCCAGGTAGMAGCTTGGAGCTATTAGCTGTGGAGCTAGTAATGTGTGGTGTGTCTTATTTGTTAGCTTCATGGTTAAAGCAATCTTAACTTAGTCTATTTTAATATTTACAGGCTGCTGAACAGTTGAATGAGCTAAATTCAAGCTGCCAAGAAGCGATCACAAAGTGCCTGAAAAGCAGAAAGGAAGAAATCAGGAATGCATTAGTAGAAAGAGTAAAYGCAATCTCTTCTGCCCAGCTGCAGGATTTTGACTGGCAGTTAAAGGTGAGACTCCTCCTTTAATGCTGCTGGAATATATCTAAAGAAGAAGTATTCCCCAGTATTGCAGTAAGTAATGTTACAGGTTGTTTGGYAGGACAGCTCAGTTATCCTTGGCATTATTTTATTAAAGCTGGATGGTTCTTTGGGCTTACAGATGCATTGCTGCTTTAAATTAAGCTCTGAGCTGCCTTAGACTTAGAAGGTAAACCATGTAAGTATTGTTACTTTGCCTGTCCATGAAAACTGTTAAATATTAAGTAGGTCTCTGTCTGAACAAGAGTAATTTGTGCAGCAAACTGCTCTGGAAACCAAAGAGCAGTGCTTGGATAGACAAGATTTTGCAAGAGCTGCTGCCTTGGCAACGTGTTGCGCTCCAGGTGAGCAGTTACTAAGATGAGCAGTAGAGCAGTTACTAAGATGAGCAATTTCTAAGCCTTGGTCTCCCTTGCTAACTGTACTTGTTGCTGACAAGAATATAAACCAGGCTTCTGAGAACTCATTACTTACTTGCGCTTCGTATCTTTGAAGAAGTTTTTACCTTCCTTTTCCATGATTAAAAACGTATGGTAGATATCAAAACTATTGCCAGCATTTTATTTAAACCACTCTTTGTCTGAGCTGATTGTAGTGCCCTTTTTCACTTACTATCGCTTGCTGTACTGCATTTTGCTCTGTAAATAAGATAGCTGGGTACAGAAACTGAGCTACAGTGTCRTCAGCAGATTCTGTACTGCATTTTTGAAGTCTAATTATATTAGACTGAATAGTAAACAAAAAAACCCCCCCACAATTGTATAACCCTCATCAGCATTTGTTAAATCATATATCTGACATAAGTTATTTGATAAGCTGTAGAGCTAAAAATTGCATGGAAAGTGTCCTTTTTTTTCCCATGCTCACTTTTCTGAAAGCTTTCTCACCTGTTGCTTACCAGAGTTGTCTGAGAAAGGTTACTTCTAAATTTTAAGAACCATGCTTAAATATTTCATTTCTTATGGTTTAGAATACAGAAATTAGAAGCCCTATTGTTTTAACAAAGTCTTCTGACAAATTTTTCTATGCAAAGGGTTGTTGGTATGTTGTTGGGGTGTTTTTTGTTGTTTTGCTTTGCTTTTACAGCTGCGGAGATGACTGAGAAGCTAGTCTTTTCATTTTGGTGTTGGTTCTGGTAGTAGCTTTCTACAGAAAGTACAGATATGATATTAAGTAACTGTATGGCTCATCTTCACTTTCTTTTTTTGTTTCTTTCATCAATTTACACAGCTTGCTCTCTCCAGTGACAAAATCTCCATGCTGCAAATGCCACTTCTCAATCTTGATTTAGATGTGAGAGAGAATGGTGAAATTAAGCCAATCTCTATAGAAATGAACAAGGAGGAGTTACAGAACCTAATAAATGCATTGGAAGCTGCTAATAAGGTATATATTTTTTTTTTAGCATAAGTATCCGTGCTGAATTCTCATGCATTTTGTTTTAGCTGACGTTTTGCTAAYGAAACTTAAGTTTTATGGTAATTAAGTACCTTAATTTCCACGGAACAGTAAATCGGAAAGAAAATTACCAAGATGCCCATATGTGTATAATGCAAGAATAAAAATTCAAGTATGACTTTCTTTAGATATTTCAGATTTCTAATAGAGAAGGTTGAAGAGGATTTAAAGAATGTTAGGGAGAAAAGTGTCATCTGCCTTGCATCTTGGTGATAACCATGGGTCCTGGAAACCATCCTTGTTCAGTTGCACCCCAGTGTTCATTCTGGCCCTGTGAAAAAGGACAGCGGGACCTTTTTAATCTAAAAATATATTTCAAATATTTATCAAGTCARTTGTGTGGGAGACAAGTGTCTGGTGTTCTGTAGGGTAAATATGAAAGTGGTGCACTGATGTCTTTAGAGCTACTTGGAAGTGCCACGTTGCTTCTTCATGCTTAGTGTGCAGAGATTAAAAGTTTTATATAAAATGTGTTGTCTAATCTGTGTCTAGAGTTATAGCTGGGAATTATAGATGAARGTTTCTAAAATCTCTGATATGTGACAACTGAAATTGATTGTAGTTCTTGGGGCAGAATACTAAGAAACAATAGTGCTATTAATYTTGGAGTCTAATGTAGTTAATATTACATGCACCTCTTGTCCCAGTGAGGCTGACAGGATACCTCTGGACAGCTACATGGATTCTAGTGAGATAAAGGTGTTAGTGGAGRTACAGGTGCAGCCTTCTTAAAAGTTGTTGAGAAGCACAGTCTTTAAATAAATAAAAACAAAAAGAGCAAGTTGAATTCTAKGCTCTGCAGACAAAGATTTCTTATAGCCCAGACTTCAGTAGTTACCAGGTGTCTTGTGCTCTGGTTGAAAGTCTGCTACAGGAAACTGTCATTCCATACTTAAACTTCAGTGTGGGGGCAGTGAGATATTTACTTTATAAATGGAGCTCTTTGTTCTGCTTGCTTTGTGAAGTGAATCCAGTGGGCCTGGAATGACCATTCTGTTTTTTACAATCATGATGAGATGGAGAGTGCTCTGTGTGCAGAAGCACCAAAGGAAATTATTAGAAGTAGTAGCAACTGCCAGGTGCATTTTCCAGAGGAAACGTGTATATGCAGTCTCGTGTTGTAGTGTATCTGTAAGAAAGCATAAAGCTGTATTTCTGAGATTGTTTTAGCTTTTTATCTCATCAACTCTGATCTAATTCCTTTTATTCKTTTTGAAGGTTGTATTGCAGCTGAAGTGAGGATATTCAGCTAGCTGGCAGCATCTGCCAATGCTGGTTCCACAAGTGACCTGGAAAAATGATAGACACACTTTCTACAAAGTCAAAAGCTCTTGATGCAATAAAATATTGAACTGAGCAGGTAGTATTGACTTGTGATCAAATAAACTATTACTCATTTGAAAGCAGAAACCTCTTAGATCTGCTAGAGTCGAATTATCTAAATCAAATATACAGTTGCTATCAGTACCGAAATAATATATAGCTAGAATGATRTAACCATTGTTAAAATGTACACTTGCATACATGATTTTTGTTAAATTTTGGGGGCATTTGTGCATTTTTGTAGAAGACCTAAGGCACCCCTTTGTGTAACACATTAGCCTTTCAAAAGGTTCAGTGATGATGAAGAAATGACAGCAGAAATGTGGCATTAATGTGTATATATGTACTTGTAAATAATAAACATTTTTAATATGTCTGAATAACTGCAGTAATTTAATAATCATTTATCCCAGAGCTTGGGCTTAAAAAAAAAAAGTGTGGTGGGGAGCACTATAACAGGTGAGTAAGGGTTAGAGGTTAACCCAGAAAGGAGTTTCCAAAGGAGCCCATGTGGTCTGTCAAAAGCGTATTCCCAGCCTATGCAGTAAGGCACATATCTGGTAGATCAGCATCTAAACCTTACTGAAACCAGAGTAGGATTTTCTTGTAGTAAAATATTTGGAGCTACCCAGTAGAGAAGTCTACACTAGAAATTTAATGGCTTCCACTGTTTGCAATACTATTTTTCTATACCTGGGGAGTAATTTATTTGTAATGGATGATGCAAATTATCATGTGCCCTYTGACACGCCTTTGTACTTCCCTTTTGTAGAAGAAGGCAAAGCTATGATAACTGACCCTCTTTGTCTTGCAAACTTTGTCTTGGGGTTCTTCCATTGTATTTTGCTGTGCCGTGTGCTCTAGCAGGGGCTAAGAGTGAAGTCACAGGATTGTATGGGGAAGGGAAGGTGCAGACACTTTGCAGGGTTGTTAAATAGATGGTCTACGTGGATCAGTGTTCTCAAGTCCAAGCTAAAACAGTGARGTTGGAATTAATGTTTGTTTAACTTAAAATCTGGAAGAAATTGCTGCATGTTGTCTTATAGTCTGTTTAGGAGTACTCTCCTTTTTAATGGTGAGTTCAGTGAATAAATCAGTCAGATTTGATTATTAGGCAGATATATTTGTCTTGCCTCCACTTCTCCCTTTCCTGTAAGTGTAGTTGCTTTATAGAAGAATGAATATATTATATTCCTTTGAAGGGACCCTGCATGTTTAAGCACTTCATCAACTGGATGATAAATATTATCTCTGCTTTAGCTATCTTTATGCTGAGAATATGTTGGTAGAAGGTTCTGTAGAAAAAAACTTAACTTTTTGGTAAGTGGTTATATTGTTGGTAAGGACAAAAGGGCTGGAAACTCTCCCTTGTTCTTGACAGTAGTGGAAGTAAGAAACAGCTGACAATGTTTCATATGAATGTACACTGTGAAGTTCTGTGCGTCATAGATRGGAGACACTCAGGTGTTGATACATTTCTACAGTTTTTTAGACATACTGTGAATGCATTAAAATTACCAATGCTTAGGAGGTCTGTACTTCAAAGAATATAAAAAATATAGATGCGCTGAACAGGTTTAGGAATATGCTGCTGAGGACCACTCTTAGGCTGGTATTGTTTAGTTTTCGAAGACCATTGTTCAAAATACAGTAGACTAATTCTTCAAAAAATAGTTTTGTTTTTTCAACAATAAAAGACCACAAAGGAGACATTTCATTTTTACATTCAAAAYTTGCTGCATATCTACCTGTTGAAAAAGTTCTTTAAGACTTTAAGACAAAATACATAAGTTTTACATAATTGTATTTTAAATTCATTTTAAAATAACTTACCTAAAAAGGGTTATATAGCTGCACTGATGATGTGTAGTAGTGTTTCATCTTCAGTATCATCTTGTGTTTCAACACTTAACAGAAAAGGATGAAGATTCTTTTCTTTTTTTTTAAGCGATTCTTATGACATAACCGGAATAAATGAATTGCTTTTTCTATGTGTTAGATTTTACTGAGATCCAAAAGCTGATAGTAAAAACAGGTATTGTTTATACAATTGGCAAAACTCCCGTGTTTTTGACAGTGAGCATAACAACTAGAGTGTGTGAATGGCTGTATGGGGAGAGGAGCTCCAGCCAACAACCAGCTGAGAAGTAGCAGTAAAATATGGTTATAATGAGGTGGTATTTAAAGGAAACTGGTAACCTGACTGCACATCTCTGMAGAGAAACAAACTATATTATGGAAGGCACTTAATGGCCTCTGGTAAATTGAAAAGAAATAGCCCAAGCAGGAGAGCTCTGATACTTTGTAGTGTTTATTAGAAAACGTGTTTGTTCTGGCTCTGCTCTGAACAGTAGATACAATTGGGACACAAAAGGTCTGCAATTGTGACAGATGAGGCATTTGTAGAAATTGCCAGGCCCAGTTGTGGCAAAAAGCTAGAAATTCTCCAAAAAGCAGTATGTGAGTGTCAGCTTCGACACTTGGTGAATGCAGGTGGAAATAGAAAGGTATCAAAAAGGAAAGATGAATGCAGAGTATGTGGCTGGAAACATGTAAAGCAAGCTCCCTGGCTTTGTGCCGATGGAGCTGGCATGTGAGGGGGGTCCAGCAGCACGCACTGGGCTGAAGAACAGGCACTGAGGTAAGAAACTTTGAATTTTGGCCTTTTTTATCTGTTCCATTTGCTCATGAAGCAGAGAACATCATTGAAGTTCAGTCAATCTTCGTCTACAGTATGTAGATGAAAGTCACCTAGCTTTCCTGTATAGAGTGCTAGATTTCTTGTTTGTCTCAATTCTTTGCCTTGCACATAGGCATTTCAATGTCACTTTAGCTCCATGTTCTTGACCGGACTGAAGGGGCTCCTGGCGACTCTGGGGGGAGTCTTCCTCTAGATGACAAGGGGCTCTTCCCTCTAGATGACATATATTGAGGCCTGCTGCAACATGTGGTGTTGGGAGCTATTTTCATGCTGGAGGTTGTGACATTTAGCTCGTGACACAGCCTGGTTTGGGGCATGCTGCTCAAATCCAGCCTTACTCTTCTGTCAAGGGAAAAGCCCTTGCTTAGCATTCATCAGACTTGTGTATGTTTTATGTGTTTTTTTAAGACACTTCAATATTCTAAGTTGGCACTAAAATATTAATTATATAACTATTTTAATTTGACAAAACACATTAAACTGTCCCTTTTTGAGTGAGACAATGTGTGCCAGTTCTTATTTTGGCTGTTGATGCAGTGCCAATGTTAAACAAACAAAACTATTTGTAGTATGAGGGTAGGCATAGAAGTTGTACTCAAATCAGAAGAGTCGTTTGGTTGTATAAATATTTATCTTGAGGAATCCCAAATTACACATAAGATCTCATTAAGCTGTTAAAATTGTGCAACTCATTAATAGAATGGGGCGATTAATGGTAATAGAAAATAAGATACAGCTAAGGAGACCACCTTTGCATGCCATAGAATTGGGGATGAGATGGGGACTTCAGACCTCCCACAGAAATGGTTAGATTAAAAAAAAAAAAAAAAAAGTGACTATGGAAAATGGATTAGGTGATGTAGATCAGAGAAGACTGAATCCTGTGTTGATTATAGCTTGCTAGCACTTCCCCTGTGGCTGGGTGATGGTAAGCAGGATGTTTGGAGAAGGATGTTTGGCAGAATGCTGGTGGTTAATCTGAGCCCTAAGCCTGTGGAGATGCAATTCATCAAGAGCAGTTTATCCAGAAACACCAAGGAATCCTAAGTCTCAGCTATGTGACCTTTTCTTCAGTGGAGTAAAGAAAACTTTGGGAATCCCTGTGCAGACCTCTGCTGTGATCTGTACCCAGGCACCTGCTATCTCCTGGGGGAATAGATTGTAATTACCAGCCAACAAAACCAAGAAGTCAAGAAGGCTGACCACTCTTGATCTGGAGTATCTATTAGTAGTAGCTTCTAGGAATGAGCACACTTTTTCTTGTATTTGTTTTATTCAGTACAAAATTAGAGGTGGCACAATTGTTCTTGTATCAATCTGACTTTGCTATACTGTGGAAATAACAGAATTCCAGTTATATCCAATGAGCTGTCTTCAGAGTTGGAAACTTGGTGGAATTTGTCCCTGCTGTCCTTATGCTCCTTTGAAAATCCCTGCCTCACTGAAAATGTGAATTGACTTACATATCCTTGAATGATACTTTTCACAGACACTATGAAAATATTTCCTATTACAATTAAAATGATGCTATAGAATTATAATCCTTTAAAGTTTTCAACTGTCTTTAGAGTCTTTTAAGGCTGAAAGATTCTAACGTAACAACTGTTGAGTCATACTGTCTTACTTGGGGAGGGTATCCTGGAATGGGCTACCAGTATGTGGCAAGAAATACAATAATTTTTAATTCTCCTCAAATGAAATAGAAGTGGGTAGGGAAAGCTCATTGGTGATGCACATTTTTTTGTAAAGTTCTAAGAATAGTGCTTTTGGTGAAGATGCTATATAAGAGCAGATCTGTTCTGATCTGAAAGTGGTAAGGCTTTTTTAGCTGTTTATTTTTTTCAGAAACAGACCTAGAAGTACTCGGTGGATGAATATCTTGGCTTGGCAATGCAGCATCATGGTAACTGCAGTTCTTCCGAGTTAACGAACTTGAGAAGGAAAAACAACTTCTGGTAAGCTAGTCTGTGTTAAAAGCTATTGCATAAATTAGTGGACATAATACAGCCAATAGACAACATTGAAAAGAATAAACGTGATGGGAAAGACCATTCTGGACCACTTGTCTATCACATTAACATCAGTCAAGTCGGGGATTTTGACCTTGATCTGGGAGGCCCTTCTTCGTAAGTGTCCTTTCTTGTGAAGTTTGTGTCTGTCCAGAGTGCTCCTACTGTAGAGTTCTCTGCTGGAAGTGGTTCTTCTGAACGCAAGGCTGGCACTGTCGTACGAGTACCTGGTGGCTCTTGGGTCTCTGAGGCTTGTGAATGCATCTGAGCTGCTGACTTCAGTTCTTACTTCAAGTGGATTAAGAAGAATGCTTCCATGGGCATCAACCTGTTTCAAGGAAGGAACTTGAATTAGATAAGTGCTTCAGTAAGTCCAAGCTGTCTCCTAAACCAATAGGTACCCTTTGGGTCATAAATTAGGTTCTGTCTGTCAATTCTATACCATTTTAGTGCCATGGGTTTGTTTTGAAGCATGTTTGTATTGATGGATTTATATGAGGAACGTGTAGGTACATGTGCATTTTCTCAATCATTCCTTGCAAAATGCTAGTGATGCATTTTGTAGAGACAATATATGCTGGAAATAGATCCCTACTCCCTACAGTGCACTATTAACTGTACATTAAGTGCACATAGAATAATCCATTTTATGGAGTGAAACCTTAAATGCTGCTGCATTTTCATCTGTTGGTACTGAAAGCAGTTATTTCAAATACATTTATCACTCATTATAGTCAGGGCACTGCTCCGAGTACCTGAATAAAAAATGGGAAACTGTAACGAATGTGTACATGCCTGGCATAGACAATATATGCTGCTTTTAATACAACTAGCTTTTTCATACCTGAATATAGTTAAGTAAGAATGAGAGCATGACTGGTGACAGAGGGTTTACTCATTCACTGCTCTCTAGTTTTCTACATGTGGTAAAACTTCTTTTTGGAGGATGTTTTGTTGTTTCCACAATGACCTGTAACTTCTCTGTGAAGACTTCCCAGATATTTAAACTTCCTAAATACTTTAACTGTCGCTATAGCTTGCATCAGGGAAAAGAATCATGGACCTCTTATATGAAACCTATAAGCCTTTACTTTAAGGCTTGGGCACTGAAACTTGTTCTTTGTGAACTGTAGCCTTGGTCCTACCTAATATTTCATAACCCAAACCATGGTTGTCTGGAGCTGGCTTAATACAAATGAGAAATAATCTATTGATAAAATCTGTAAAGCTTCTAAATTATGTGAAGCCTCTGGAAGTCCAGTGTTTTGTTCACACTCTGGATTTTTCCTCTTTGATGAAAGAGCAGAGCTGACATGGTATCTACAGTGGGCAAGATCCAGGCTCCAGGAGTTGAGGTAGGTGAAAGCTGGAAATCAGTGAAACTGTCATTTCTGCCTGGCAGTGTTGCTCCTTTTCACTGCCAGAATTGCCTATCTGGCCGGTGTGTTTATTTGACAAGAGTTACTTACCATGAGTTTCTTGCTTAGTAACATCTGAATGTTACTCTTAGTGTGAAATAGTCCAAGTAATAAGTGAACCATCATGTTGAGTGCATGGAAAGCAGACTGTCAGCTCCACAGGAAAAGCCTGGCAGCATTCTGTGACAGTGGATTGGCCTCAAATGTTCAGATCTGTCTGGTATGTGTTTTTACTTAGCTATTTTTTTCCCCTTAACTATTGCGCAGACAGATAGTTACAACATTGAGTTTTGAATCAATATGAAAAAAGTAAGGAAAAAAAACTCAATTTTCTCCAAAGATAAGAGACTCAGGAGCCCATGCAAACTGCCCTGCTGGAATTAATGCAGTATAGATGTCATGGACTAGTCTTCAAAGAAGCAGGTTATGTTCCACAAGGATAAGCTTA
Source organism: Nothoprocta perdicaria (assembly GCF_003342845.1). Lineage (NCBI taxonomy): Eukaryota > Metazoa > Chordata > Aves > Tinamiformes > Tinamidae > Nothoprocta > Nothoprocta perdicaria. Next base: position 1,258,460 of record NW_020454427.1, on the reverse strand, counting down.
TTCATGTGTGGATTTACTTAGGGGAGCCTGAGCTGGTTGTGCTACTGGCTGAAACCTTTTTCTGCTTCCAGCAGCAACAACACTGAAAAAATCGCATGTTTTCCTTGGAGCCCATGTATGAACTTGACTTTCTATACCAGATGTTTTGCGATTCACAGAAGGCTTGGAGGGAAGGTATGAAGCTGTGCAGAGCGAGGGTGCAAAAGGCCATCTGTGCCATAGCTTGCTTGGCGACTTGTGGGCTTTTGGTGGCTCAGCTCCTTTTCCACTTGCACTGTGATTGCACACAGTGCTTGTGCCTGGAAACAACCAGCTGTACAGAGGGAGCATCCAAACACTTTCTCCCTGTACGGTGTGGTTTGGTTATGGTGATTTCCTCAATGGCATGGGCATTTTGACAACCAGATGATAAGGAGATACAAGTGGTCTTTCTTTTATTTGAAGAAAGAGAAAACTTGTTTACTGTAATTTACTAGTTCTCAGATATTAAAGTTAAAATGACATGGTGAAAGTGGAGAGGCCCTATTTCCACGTTCTTCAGGTTATAGAGCAAAAAGCAGCCACATGTGAAGCATCAGTTCCATTTGGTCTTCTCTATACTCTGTTAATGCCATGATCTGTTTGAGTATTGCTCGCATGTGTAATGTTTTCTTACTTGATGAAGAAAGAGGAATTGTTTTTTTGGAGGGTGAATGTGTATGTCGGGTGAAAATGAACAGTATTCTTCACCTGGCACAAAGAGAAGAAGGACTACTACCTATATTCTTATGATTATGGGTGCCTGTCTGGATATATGGTATGCATAAAGAGAATAAAGGGGAAGTCAGTATCCTGTAGTGGTACATACAGATGTGCTTTTGTGCTCTGAAAGCTTTCACTGGTACAAATCAACATAGTAGAAGTGAAAAATGAGAAATGAGGAGAGAAAGAGTAGTAGYGGCCTTCATTAGTGATCGCACAAGTTTACTGTATGCCACTGTTCTGATCGTGTGCATTATTTCTGTTAAAGACAGAAGTAGTGCTGGACATCGGCATTTTCCTTGCTGATGCACAGGAATACGTACAAGGTCAGGCATGTGATGTATCTCCATAGAGCTAGTAAAAACCATTGGTACCCATTTAGTCATATGTGTTTCATGAAGCTGTATGATACAGAAGGCAGTCCTAACCCATTCTCAGTATCAGAATGGAAATGCAGTGTGAACAATTTAAAATGCTACGGAACCTGTGTGTTTTGAAGTCATTGTTGGAAAAACTGGTGCATGCTGCTCTGAGAAGTTTATGCGCTTGTATAAATATATTCCGGCCCATTTTTTAGTACTGTTCAGTGTAATCTCTTTGCTGGTTTAAGATTTAGACAAAAGCTTTCAATTACAAGATTTTGTGTGTGTGTGTGTGTGATTCAAACCAAATAGCCAAATGTATAGAAAAAAGGCTTACCTTCACTCTGACTCTTATCCTCTACTCAGATCAATGCATTGGAGCCATAGTTGATCATAGATCTTACAAAGTTCACTTAGCAGATGCGAGGAGTGTTTAAAAAAATGTTTCTCTGGACCCTCTTTCTTATATTTTTTTCCATGATTTCTTATTTGTATATTTATTTGAAGATTTACTTGAAGATGGGACAAATCATGTGTTGCTATGATCCCTTTAAATATTATTTTTCCCTAGAAAAGTTTTAAGTGCATTTGCATATGTGTTCAAACTGCTTTTCTCCCTCTGTCATCACACACATCAACACTGTCAACATTATTTCAGAAATGGCTGCAAAGTTGGCCAGAATATTTTACCTGGACTGTATTTGTATCCAGTCGGCCCTTCTTGCCTGCAGCATGTCCTGCCTTGTCTGCTGACTTTTTCTGACGCTGGGGTCCTTTACCGAAGAATATATAATTTACAAAGGCATATTCCAGCAAGGCCAAGAACACAAACACAAAGCATCCCATCAGGTAAATATCTATTGCCTTGACGTATGGTATCTTTGGCAACGTCTCCCTGAGGTGGGTGCTGATTGTGGTCATGGTCAGCACAGTTGTGATTCCTGAGAAAGGAAAAAATGAATGTTAACTAAAAACACAGTGGAGTCACTGCTTGACTACCATGCTTTTTTTCTGATGTAGATGGCTTAATTATATGATTAGATTCTCAGCAGCTGAAGGAATGCGTTTCCCAGAACTAGACGTGGAAATATTGCAACTGGTAGTAGTTTACTGGCACGTGACCTATCCTAGGTAGTACAAACAAGTAATCCAAGGCGTCAGTGACACAAAGTGTGCATCTATTCTAGGATGTCCTGCTGCCTTAGCAGTATGTTACACAGTTGGATCTGCAGATCTACTGATAATACCTTTATTTCCTTTTCCCATATAATAGAGGGTGAATGAAATTGCCTACAAGTGTCTAGGGATCCCTAGCTCCTATCTCATATACTCATATACTGCCTCACTGCTACAAAGAAAATGTAATTTGCAGAGATATTCTGGTGTTAGCTGATTTGAATAGCATAGAAATTTCAGAATAACCAAGTTTTTGTAAGGACATCCTTTTCACTTTTCTAAGAGTAGTAGCATTGCTTGACTCATACATTGGATTGCACTATCCTGAGGAATTGGAATAACATCCAGTTGAAGTCTGAGGGGAAAAAAAGGTGATATGTTCGTGCAGAAACAGCTTTTCCTACTAAAGGATGTTCTGTGAAGTGAAACACTCCCATCTCATCACGTTATTCATCCCCGATTCATTTTTGTCCTGTTATTGTCTGAATGAAATTATTTTATAGTGTGCTGTAATCACAGGTCACTAGTGTATCGAATAGCTCTAAGCACAGGTGCAATAAGTTGAGTTTAAATAAAGGGACAAAGTGATTTTCTGCTATTAGGTTTTGAAAAGCAAATCTGCCTTAAAGCACGCATGGAGCAGAAGATCTTGATCCTTACAGTAAGTTGTAGCAAGTAACATGGTGCGGGAAAATAAGCATGTGTGTGTGAACCAGGTTTATTTGCTGTAAAATGTTATATCTTGATTGTCAGTAGGATCATATGTATTTATTCCAATCATATTTCTGGCCTGAAGTGATTCCTTTTAACATCAGAGTTGTCAATACCGCACAATGTAGAGACCTTTAGATACTTGCATTAGACCTTCGCGTATCAATTTGGAAGTGACCTACTGATTCAGAGACCTTTATGGCATTTGGAAATCAGTCAGGATCTCCCATATGGGCAAGGTGACATTTGCATGAAGATCTAAAGCTGCACTGCTGGGCAGACTACTAATGATGTATTATTGCTCAGAACCAGCCTGACAACTCTGTGCTGCTTAGAGGACTAAAAAATTAGGCATTGTTTTGTGATATAACTTGGAGAAGAATCAACCAAACGTGAGTTTGGTGAGTGAGATTGAAGAATCAACTAAAAGTGTTATTCTTCTTCACAGGATTTAGCTAATACCAACCATAAAAATTAACATCATGCAAACATGATGCTTTTTGACTGTACAGGCTAGCAGGAAGATGACTTAATGCTTCTGATATCAGTCATATGGAAGTGGTGCTAGTGTGCTTAAAAAGAAAAACTGTCTATGTATACCAGTGCCAAGATTTTGGAAATAAGTTACCTAGGGCAACTCTGGCTGCAGAAGCATCATAATTGATCCAAAAAGATACCCATGACAGAATTGTGATCAATGTAGAAGGCATATAGGTTTGCAAAATGAAGTATCCGATATTCCTCTTAAGCCGGAAACTGAGGGATAATCGAGGATATGCTCCTGAAAGAAAGAAGTCATATAAGGACTAGTGCCTAAGACAAGTTAGACATTGATACTTCTGGTTTGTGGTTTTTTTTTTTTTTTTTTTTTTTTTTTTTTAATGGATAGTGCTTACCTGTTGTAAATTCTACTCTCTTTGATACCATCTGGTAATCAACAATAGAAAATTGTGGGAGTTCAATGTTGTTAACTCCTGTTACTGCAGACTCTCCTCCATTCCAGTAGAATTCAATATCATCAGTAGTGTATCCATCTGTAACGGGCACAATTTGACCATTGATTTTATTTTTTTCTTTTTGTTTTTTTTATTACTTAGCTTAAATAGCTGCAGTTCAAGTCAAAGGACCTCTCTCACTCCAGGCTGGAAAGCCTGTTTCCCAAAGGCAGACACTTGAATCAGGAATTCAACCTTCCTGTTGTGTGAAGTTTCTTTAATATAGAAGTCACCTAGCTTGTTATAATATAAACAGGGGGATGTGCCTGAGTAGGGAAAGAAAGAAGACTAGAAAAGAGGGACAGAATTTAAGATTAAAGTTAATTTTTAGCTACCTCTACGAAGACAATCTAATCTATATTTCAGCCTTAATTCACTCTGTTTTCCAGTAGATAAGTAGCATAAGCAAAACTCTTAAACTAARGAGTAAAATTTACTGGCACAGTAAAGCCAGGTTCAGTTCCCAGGCTTACTTTTAAGCACCTATGCCATTTATTAAAAATACTAAGTTTGGATCCAGCGGAGACACCTGAAATAGAATTCTAACTAGAAGAATTTAGGTGCCTGCACTATTATGTCTATGTTTATCATAGACATTATGCTTATGTCTATCAGAGCGGTAGTTACCCCTCTGACATCTGTGCAGCACTTTGTATTTTAATTAGACTTTGCCATCTTTGACCTTCTGTTACCATGAAGTATTTTCTATCCACTTAGAACTAGGATATTTTCTGTCTTTAAGTGATTTTGTTTATAGATTAATTCAAAATTAACTTGTGATTTCTAGCCTAGAGTATGTTAACATTTACAAATGTATCTTGATTAAAATCAAAAGTGACTGAGTTTCAAAATCTCACAATTGAACTTTTCTGAGCTAATATTAACAGTTATTTCAGTTTAGTGCATATTACTACTTTATCCATAAATCCTTTAGAGGGGAGAGCAATATCTCATCTATTTTAGGCTTTCCTAAAAATGTTAGATTTAATCAGGTTTAAATCACGTAACACAGCTCAAATAGCTTTGAGTTCAAACACGTTTTTTTAGAAAACTTGACAAGAGTTTTGCCAAGTGAACAAACTGCAGCATCAGAAGCCTCTATATATACATTTAAGAATTTATTCTTTTTTTATATGCTAGTAATGAATTTTCTAGCTAGGGAAATTAGACTTTTTTCTTATGGTAGTAGCTTGTTATAGCCTCATCTCTGGAAGTCTGACCACATGCAAAACAAGTCTGTAGTTTCCTTGGTGACAGTTGGAGCTTTCACAAGTTGTTCCCTGATTCAATAGACTGCTTAGAAATTCTGTAGTTATTGAATAAATCTTTTGATGCAAGTGTATAGTGATGGGTTGGAAAAGGTTAAGTGTTAATGTATATTATTTGTGAGCTGCTCAGCATCGTGGTTTGCCAGCCATCAGAATTGCTCCTGAAACCATACTGGGCTGTGTAACATGGATCATGGGTGTTCGCTAAACATCTGTGCTTCTGTTCTTATGCTGATGTATTTGAAATAAASTGTCTTGGAACTGTCATGCAAGACTGTGTATCATTGACTTGCATTCCTTTCAGTCAGAAGCTGGCAGCTTCCCATCACAAAAGGTCAAGACAGCCTCTTGATACTGTGATATCAGTAACTGTTTTAAAGACATGTCACRCAAATCATGTGGTCAACATGATCCAATGCAGCTTCCTCCTCTATGGAGCCAAAGAACACACGACACTCTCCCTCATCACAGTCTAGGTGCATTTCCACAGAGGCAAGATGCAGCATAATTCACTGTTGCAACTGCAGATAAAATTCCATTCCCTGAAGATGATCCCTCCTTGCTGGACCTTTGCAAAAACAGACTGCCGGGATTTTGTAATGTGGGTAAGACAAACTTTTCATTAATTTCAGTCTTGGAAATGTTTCTGTGAGTTTGGTTAAATTGTTTTCTTTAAAAACAACCCCTCAAATCTGTTGTGTATAAAGTCTATCAGCCAAAAGCAAGGCCTTTGCATGGAAGACTTCAGATAATAGTCAACCTTCTGTTAGGCTGCCATTAACCTCTGCAACCTCAAAGACTTCCAAATACTACAAAAATGGATCTGGTACAAGCTACAGCTATCTCTAACGTGCAGATTTTTTCTTTGAATTTTGCTAGTTAAAGTTGGAAAATTATGAGAAATTGAAAAAAAAATCATTTTCTATCACAAGCACTGATGGTCATTGATTCTGTCTTCAGAATAACTGAGCAGCAACATCTTTCTGCATTTTTGTATAGATAAMCACTTCAGTATGATCACAATCTTCTTGAAAGTCATTGCAGTAACTGTTAAATAACTACGTTCTTTCCTGAATTTTCCATTTCTGGTTGTGATATGGATTTTGCTCACTGGTGCCTTTTGTTATGTGCTGGAGCGCTTTGCCGCGGAGGTGCAAGGAGCKGCTTTCATGGCTGAAGATGACTCACAGGTGCAGGGCTTAAAGGTCCTGCTATTCTATAGGCATTGAGATTGCTTTTCACTTTCCAAGCTAGGAGACTTCAGAGGAGCATAATGGGATGCAATTTAAAGAGTGGAACTGATCTGCAGTTCAGAACAGAGTTGGAGAACTGATCACTCCTTCTGCTATCAAAGTGGAGAGGCTCTTGAAGCGAGGCGCTTTAGGTGCGGTAAAGCAAGAAAAGTCTCCTTTGGAGATGCTCTAGCTTCTGGCTAGCAAGTGATGATGAACCTTCATTTCTGAACATCCTTAACCTTTACAAGAGAAGAAAAGCTATTTGAATGGGATAAAGAGAGGGCATATTCTGTGCAGCGGCCAGCTCTGTCATGCCCATTTGTTCATTAAAGCTTTCTGTACTGCTCAAGCTTCAGCAGCTGTTCCTCAGCCGTGGATTTTCCCCCTGTGACCCTTTTCCTCTGCAAATGCATCCGTGACACTGTTTAAAAATGCGTCTGTATCTCCGGACAGCGATACTTCCAGCTCTGGTGATGTCGGGGCTGGAATCCAGTGGAAGTAAAATAKGGGCAGGCTGAGATACTCTCCCTTCAACTTTAGAAGTTTGCCCGTTTTTCCCAAGTATTTCTCAGGGCTGGTGACAGTTAACGGTCGCTTCAGTGGCGCCGCTCCGCGGGCGGCCACTGGGGGGCGCCCAAGCTCCGCGGCGCGAGGCGCGGGGGCCGCTTTCCGCCTCTGGCGCCTCTGGGGGATGCGGCGGCTCTGAGGGACGTGACGGCTCTGAGGGCCACCCCGCGGCTCCTCGCCGCTCTGCGCCAGGGCCCTCAGCCCCGTGGCCGCATGGGGTGCCGGGCTTCACCCCGATTCACAGGCGCTGCGATTTGAGCCCCTTTCCTCAGATTTCCGGAGCATTTTCCAAGCATGGCCTCATTCCTGGGCTGACCTTCTAGCAGTCTAGCCCACTTAACTAAACAACTTACCCAGGATTTCTGTGTGTGCTTTTATTGACCTACATAATAAGAGATGGCTAAGCTTTTTTTTTTTTTTTTTTTTTTAAGTGTATTAATAAAGCTTTCATGCAAACAATTTGATGTATTGAAGCCTTTGTTTGCCTCCTAGAACTTGTTTCCAATCTCAGCATCATTACACTACATTTTATCACTTCCAGATATTAAACTTCAGCTCCAGAGAGAGGGAAGAATAGAAAGTTAGGAATGATGGCACAATTCTTGATGTGTCAATAGTTCATTTTCCTGCTTCTTCACCAGCAGCTGAAAGATTAATTGAAAACAATTACGGGCAGGAGCAGCACAGGTCTAAAAAGTTGCTAGAGTCAGGCATGGCATAAAAAAAGGTTATGGATAAATCTCCTGGTTCCCAGGGGATAAAAATATTTTAGTGCTGCCGACATTATCATATAACCGAGGTTAACAGCATATTAGCTATTGTCATCAAGCTGTTTTATTTTCCGCTGCAGCCCTTACCATCTCAAATACCTCTGGGATAAATAAAGATCCACATTATATTAATTTTGGAAACAAACTCATGGTGGTACTGTTATTACCTATTCTGCTACCTCAGTGTACAAATGCCCTGTTTTCAGGCTGACTCTGCAGTGCAGGTGCTTCAGAAAAAAAAAACCAGTAACAGAGTCTCTCCCTTAAGGATCTGAGTCTAAACAGACTAGGCATTTYGAAAGTGTATTTCAGGTCTGTGTGATTATAGATGTGGTGCTGAGGCCCACGCAAATAAGGTGAACTGCCCCAAATCATCCAGCCCTGTACAAGGATGTGAGCTGGAACCCAGGCGCTCTCTATCATTACTCGGCCATTCCTCTTCAAAAACTTGTTTTTTAKTAGTGAATGTGTTTTTTACAGTGCCTGTTTTCTTGTTTCACATATTTATCATTCCTAAGACTGTATTCAAGCAGGAGGATGAAGTATCTCTTCATTACACCACTAAAATGGTCCCATACAGTGATAAATCAATTGTGCTACACTGTGATCCCAGTATGTGACAAGGGCGTCATAGATCTCAACACCTGGTTTGGAAAGCAGTGACACTAGTTAACATTGGAGTGGTCATACTCCAGTGTTATGAAGTGAAATGGCTTCCTGATAGCTTTGGGTTTTTAGGATGTGATTTTTATTTTTCCCAGTGAGGAATATAGGCTGACCCGAAGGAAGGCAGCCTTTCACTTCCCGCAGGCAGATGGTGGGTTTTGACTGGGAATCTGAGTCAAAATTTAGCCTAAGCAATATTGACCCAAATGGATATGGCTGGAGTATTACAAATTGTCAGTTACTTAAAAAGGTTTCTCAAAAGACACTAAACTTAACATATGGGGCAATCTGTTCCGTCTCAGTTGGAGACATCACTTCCTATCCATTAAAAACAGAAAATAAATGTTATTACAGCATAAAGTCGCTCTTGCGACACCTTAATCTAGTTCAGGCAGTGAATTATAACCTCKCACTGTGTTGTACTGACACCTGGAATGCTCATTGCTGCCTGTTATCTTTCTTGCCTCGCTCACTACTTAGATATCGTTTGCCACTGCAACGTGACACAAAGTCAGAAGCCCTTCACGAGGGGGACTGTTGATCTTGGCTTAGTATCTCTTTAATGGCCAAAACAACAGGACTTTTGAATATTGCTCTGATTCTAATAGATGAAGACACTGTAGTAGAGCTTCTTGTATGATTCTGAGGAGCCACCGTAGCCAAACTTGTACTGAAAATGCTTTTCGAGGCTGTTTGTTTCCTTCTCCTGGCTGGTGCCTGTTATGTCAGAGGACCTACCTAGTCTAAAGTAAATGTAATCCAGTGCTCAATMTAAAATACACATTAACATCGTTCATCTGGCAGGACTTTCATGCATATGAGTACTTAKTACAGGGTATTGTGGCGTGCGTTTTCTCCTGTTCACTAGTAAGCATTTCATTCTCTTTATCTATAAACAAATAAATCAAAGAGACAGGAATTTTTAGTAAAGAAATGCAAATGCAAAATTCCTTACTTGTTTTCTTTCACTTGCAAATGTATGTTTTGTTATGCCTTGAATGTTACTTGCATTTTTCTTCCTCAAAAATTTGAGTACTAAATGGGTTGCAAAGAAGAGCCACCAAGATGATCATAGACAGACCTGCTTTCATTTAAGGAAGGATTGACATCATGGTTCTTCAGTCTGAAAGTAGGGTGATTTAGGGAAGGTTATGACACAAATCTATAAACTCATAAGTTAAAATAGAGAATTTGAACAAGGAATGATTATTTGTGATATCTGACACTATCAGACTAAGGTGATAACAAATGCTATTATCTGGTGACTGCAAGAAATTGTGCAATAGAAATCTGTGCAGTGATACTGCTCCTGGCTTGAGAAGCACAAACTGAAGAGCAGTAACCAGAGGAGTTTACTGGGGAAATATTATTACGTACCTGCCACCTATGCGCAGCTCTGTGGGGTATGAACTGTTCCATCACAGGCAGAGCATTAACTGACCTGCCTCGAGTACTTCAGTGGCCAAAGTGTCACTGAAACCCCAGGGTCACTTATGTACACATGACACACTGACAGTACCAGTTAACTTTGGCCTCGTGACATTTAGACCTGTTCTCTCAATTAGCAGCAATGATATTAATGACTTTTTAGGGTCCAAACATTTTTATCAAAGCAAATGTGCAGTACATGCTCCTGAGCAGCTGACAGCTGAGTGATGTCTATTTGCACAGGCTGGATATTTGTGTAGCTGTACATGTAACTGGTACAGGAGCACAGAGCAGCCCTGATAATTACAGCCTCCATCCATTAGTTTATATAAACTTTGCCATTAGTTTATATAAACTTTGAGTTAGTTCCTCAGATGTAAACTTGTTTCAGTGGATCCAAAATGTAGAATTTTAAAATTGAACTTTTTTTGTTTGTTTTGGTAATTACAACTGCTATGAATCTATTTGCTTAGATGCTGTAAAAAGATAAACCAAAGCTCTTTTTATTTGCTAGTGAGATTCACTTTTTTTGTGTGTGTTTTTTTTTTTTTGTTGGTTTTTTTTTTGTTTTCCTTTTCTCTTCTACTCTTCACTCTCCCCTCATTTGATGTGAAGGAAACAAAATCCATCTTTGGGATAGCAGAGTGCACCACTACAGAGCTGCTCTGCTGGAAAGTGACTGATTTTGGATGGGAGAGATCTCAGGGCGTGAAGTGAGAATCTGTGTCTAAGAACTGACCTCTTCTGGAAGTCCAAAGTTTTTGGTCCTAATCTCTTGCTAAGTCTGAGGACTTTCTCCCCATCACACTAACTAGGTTGAAATAACCTCCTTTCAATAATAACAGGAGTGCACTTTGTACTGAATCTTTAATTTTAGTATCACTGTTCTTCTCTCACTTTCCTGCTTTTTATCTCACATCTGAAACTACTATACAGTCATGGGTATTGCAGTCTAAACCATAATCCTGGAAGCTTTTCTGACTTGAATTGCTTTACAAAGTTGAAAAGATAACGGAACTATTTATAAGCACATTCGGAAAACACTGGCAACTGAAGTCCAGCTGCTTAGCCTTCAATTAATTTAATTCAGTCAATACTGCACGGTACATAGTTTTGTCTGCTCATATCCTGAACGCATCTTGCCCTTGAGCACTTATTTCATTTGACTAATGAATATCTACTTCTAAGTGCTCCCATTTTGTTGCCAGGCAAATTCCCCCAAATATAGATACAGCTGTTTTACTTCATGAGGAGCTTTTGAAATCCAGGTCCATCTGTTCAGTGTCCTCCTGCGCCAGGCCAAAACCTGCTCTCATTTATGGGACCTCCATTTTCCATAGGGTAAGACTGACTGTGTACAAATGAAGATCCTGGCTTATCCCAACATGGTTTATGCAAATACACCTTACATTTCTGGGCAATACTGTTGTCCCCTTGTGCGGTAGTGAGAATATTTCTAATTACTTAATTCAGGTGCCTAAACTTTTCAGAGAGGTTACAACTGAGACAAATCCTAGGCCAGTGCTTGTTATTTTTTTTAAAATAAATTATGAGAAATATATTTGCATGGTCCTCTTAGTGTTCTAGCTGTGTGAGTAGATGAATATTCGATTTATGAACAACTGTATTAAAAAAAGTCATTTCTTGAGCTACAAGAAGTACTTAATTCAGCTGAAATTAAAAATGGTTGAACGAAAAAGTACTAAAACCTCTAAAAGTACTCTTCTGTATGAAATTCATTTCAAATAAAAACTGCAGCTCTTCTGACTTTTGCAAAATACCACCTTTTTTTCTTTTAGAAAATATTTTATAATGCATGTATATTATGCATTTACTACATTTTTCTGCATACATAACTTCTAAAAAGAGTTGCAAACTACTAGATCCATGTACTACAATGGGGAAAAAAGCCTGGCCTGAAAAAAACTTTTTGTTCTTAATCATCTTAACAAGATCGTGGAGTGGAATGTAAATCTCTTTGACCACTGTTTTAATTCTTTCTTTTTCCCCCATCTACTTGACCATTAGTCACCATAGGTAAATATTCTGTCTTGTGAAGGATGGCAAGAGAATAGAAGGTGCGCACAGAACCAAAATTCATGAGAAGGGACATCCAGATTTCTACTTGGCAAATAGATTTATAGCTTTAATGGGGAGAAAAAAAATAAATAAAAGCTTTGGACTGAGTTCCAGCCTTAGTTCTATGGAAATGATTCTTGCTGCTATGATGCTTGGATTGCATTGTCATCTCCTGCACAAATTCACCAGCATTAAGGGGCTGAGAGAAGCCACGAAGCCATCACCATTTCAACCACCTTTTACACACACTGTGGCGCACAGCAGGGCTAAGCAGGGAAGATACCAGCTCTTCTGGGGCTGCCAGTGTTCCTCGGACACAACGTGTGCTAGCAGCAATCGGTAGAAAATTGCAAAGCTACATTTGGCAGGAAAAAGCAGATTTGGGGTAAACTCTTCTCTTGGGCAATTTCAGTACTGTGAGGAAATGCCAGAACAAAGTTCAGTAAGTGCTTTATAAAAAGAAAAGTCTGGAAGAAACTTGGAAAAGTTACCTAATCCATCTCCTGCACTGAGGCAATGATGGCTGGGAATATAGCGTGCTTTGCCAGCATGTCACATCATTGACTTCAAATCTTTGATAAGTCAAAGAAGACAGGTAGGTAGACAAATATTAGGGTTTTCAAGTCTTGTGTCATCTATGATCAGAGGACTCCAAATATTCTGTCCCCAAACCTGATGATGCAAATTCCTGCCCACAGTACGGATATGTAATATTTGAATTAATATTCCTGCTRCTTTGATCCTAAACATGAATTCAAATATAGAGAGTCATGTTCTATGTGTTTGGATTAGAAATGGTAATATGTTAAATAACTATGGGTCTGTCTTCTCAGGAAGAGCTCCCCATAGCTAATTCAGTGTTCATAGACACGTACAGAATGTAAATGAATGAGAATGGAGACAGATTGCTCAGGAGATGAACCATAACTATATATTCCGAGTTAAAAGTCAGTCATTGATATTCATCTTCATCAGCTTCATCTCACCAGCAGGAGCAGATTTACTGGAAACTAATCTAACAACCTCGAGCTGCTGTTTCATTAGCTCAGGGTGCCAAGGACTCTGTGCTCAGGTTGCCTTTCCACTTTCCATTGCCATCAGCATTATGTCTGTGCAGCCCTGACCCCAGAGCCAAGAGTCTTATATGAAATGAATTGTTGTCTAATTCAGGTTTCATCTACATGCTAATAGACAGTTGTCTGTTGCAGAAAGCAGCATTGCACTTTAATGTTAACAGGTATTCAAAGGATTGAGGGACAGAAAAGTGCACTTAATTCCTGTGCAGCCAGGGAGATTGAAGTGGCAGCCTGGGAAACTTTGTGCTGCTTTTGCTGCAGAGAATACTGATGAACTGAGACCTGCCATTCAGGCACCAACCAGAAATTATGCTTTTTCTGGAGGAATTGAGRAGGAAATAGAGGAAGGGGAAGTATGAGCCCTTCAGACATAACTGAAATGCTAAATGTTCTTCTGAAGATTGCCACACACTCAGGCTTGCAGGTAATGACCAGTTTCTTTGTGCAGTCTAGTCCTGCAGAAAACACGGATGTAACTATGCAGAAGATAAATCTCTGCCAAATAAAGTGGTAGCAGAAAGCTAATGGMAGATGTATGAAGAATTTTGTGTGACTGACAGTTCAGCAGTTTACATCCCTAATGACCAGAGAAGTAGCATGTGAATATACCACTCGCTTGATAAAACTACTTCATGTTAATGTTGTGTTAGGTCAGATGAGCAGCCTTTCCAGAGACCTGAGAGACATTGCTTTTTTATTTATTTGTATCACTGCAGGGACAAGGAACCTTAGCTATAGACCAAGTCCTGGAGTGGATAGGCACTGAACAGAGAATTTCTGTACTTAAGTCTGTAGTATCCTAGTACAACTCTATTATCTCAAAGCATGATGTGTCAGTTCTTCAAAAAATGTGAAACGACATCCAGAGACTATTTTTGCTGCTGCTATCTGACTAAAGAAATGTAATATTCTTCTTTACTAATAGAAAGTTACCAAGAGCTATCACACCAGGCCTACAATCTTGCGTTCAGGTGACACCAGAGTCATGGGATGTTTGCCCTTCTTCAGACTATGAATGTCAGCACTTGTATAATGTGAAAGTGCCTAAGGCACTGAGGTACGTCAAGGAAAGCCCTATCTCAGAGATATTTCAGTCTGCTATCATTTCTGAAGCTGGAAAGCAATGGATTTGTGTTAACTTAAAACCCCCTTAGAAAGTCACTGGGAGATTATAGAGACTGAAAAGCACAGCACAGGATTTTCATCCCAGTACTTACAAATATCTCTCTAGGAAATCAATGGGAGACTCATTTAAGAGCACAACTGTTTGCTAAGATACACAGGTATCCCTGTGGAATAAAATCCTCATCTTCCTCTCTCCAGAAGAGAGTCTGTAATCTTCTGCAGAAGGGGAAGAGCTCTTCTCTCACCATGTGTGTCTTCTCAAGCCCCTCTTCTCAAGTAGGACCCCCATAAAGAACAATGTGGTGGGGAGGGAGGTGAGGCTGCAGGAATGAAATGTGCCCTTTAGCACAGCCCAYGTAAGCACCAGGTTTCCAGACTCTCGTGGGGTCTCTTCTGTTGTGTCTCCAGTTTGTGGCCTATAAGAGTGACTGAAGATTCAGACCTGATAAAGTAAGAACTTTGCCAAACTCTGTGGCTTTTAGGGGACAACTTGGGCTCACTACAGGTAGTTTTGAGAATATTGAGGTGATATTAAAATAACAAAGGTACTTGAAGTGAAGGATAATATATTTCATTGTGTACAACAGAAAGTGCTTAAGATATACCACATAGGCATCTGTCTTGGCTAATTTCATATTCTCTCAGGGACCCTAAATTCTTGAGTGTCAGCTATTTTACYATTAAAGCCTTCATATCCAAACAGAGACAAACTATGCTCTATTTAAAAAATAAAAAGGCAAAGTCATAAAATACACTRTCAATATCTGAGTAACTTCTAAATTTGTCTGCATTGTACAAACATATTGTGAAAATACAATAACTAGCTCCTACTTCCCTGGGGAAAATAATCCTTCCACAGCGTATGTGCAGAGCTATCTCCGCAGCGTAACGCTAGCAATCTGTGAAGAATTAATTTTTTTGGCTTGGTGGCTGAAATAAAAAAAATGAGTGGTAAGGAATGACTTAAATTGAGGCAAAAGAAACAATTTTTAGTTTTGCTGCAAAAGAAACCCCAAATACAGTGCCATTTGATAAATCTTTTTTTCACAAATAGTTGAATCTGCCTCCCAAAATATAGCTGAGAAAAACCTTGGCCAGCTACACCTACTCTTTTCCATCCTGGGCTTTCTGTCCCCATGCTGTGCGTCTGCTGCTGTGAGTGTGCATGCTATTTCTATCTTCAAAATTACTGCTCCTATTTTGCTGCCAAAATGGTCCTAGCAGCTACTACATTTAAATGGGAAATTTTAGATCTCCATGGGTCATCGTTCTGCGAGTGAATTTGTAGTAGTAATAGCTTCAGTGTATGCATTCTACATGGGATATAGTATATATAGAATGACTATATTATCAGAGTCTTTAGAGATGTTTAATATTAAAGATTTTCAATTTGCAAATTGCACTGCCTATGTTTAGGTACCTCCTAAGGTCTATTTTCTGCTATCCTGATCATAATGCCATAATCTGAATTATCAATTACTAATTGTTCTGCTTTCATTTCTATTCTCTATATGGCCTCAGGTTGTCAACAACACACTAACTGCTGCTTTGAAGCGTGTAAAAAGCCCTTCATACAATGAATACTGCAGTATCTATCAATTAATATTACAGTTGTATTAATAGCTCCATTAATTCCAATGTGATAAAATAGGGGGCAGAAACCTGACTGTTATTCCAAGAACATCTTGCTCATCTATGGACTGTTATGCATTATCTGTCAAGGAGTGCACAGTCTTCCAGCTGGCTGTGTTCAAGGTCAGTTCCCTGATAACACCTGAGAAATCGGAGAAACCTTCAACATTCTCCCTTCTTTTTCCAGGAGTTGCTTTTAAGATGGGGCTTTCTTGCTCAGCCCTATACCTGTGCATTGCTAACCTGAACCCTGAATTATATTCTCACTTTCTGACTTGACTGTGCACCTGCCTCATCACTGTGGGCTTATCTGGTGATCTTGACTGCTGATTGAACCTGATTGCAGTCCCCACACCTGTGGGAGTAGAGAGGAACGTGGGGGAGAAGGTTATAAAAGGAGCTCTGCCCTTTGCAAAGGGAGTTGCTGGCACACAGCTGTATTGGAAGAGCTCTTCAGGTACCTATTTCCACCTRTTAAAACTGGGGAGCTGCTGCTATACAAAGGGAGAGAAGGTATGTGGAAATGAAGTCCAGTAAGTATGCTTGTTCCCCAAAAATTCACTGCCAAGAAATATCAATGAATGTGCACGTGTGCAACAAATGTATATGGAAGTGCTTCAGAAGGAGGCAGGATTTTTTTCTACTGGATTATTTTCAGTGATCTGGGCTTCTAGCTAAGCTCCCCAGACAATGTTATTACATAAATGAAGGGGCAAAAAGCAATGATAATTTATTAAGCCAGCTTTGACATAGAAGTCAATGTACTATATAACTGTACTGTATGCCGGCCAGGAAGCAGAGCATATTCATGCCTCTAKCTGGCATGGTAAGTGCTGTTAGCCAGACTTGACCTAAAGCTCTAAATAAGCACTGATGTCGGAGTGCTTGGAAGGGTCCTTTACTGGGTCCTTCTTTACTGGAAAGGGTTTTTCAGTCATTGAATGGCTGTCCTTCTCTGTGGCATTCTCATCTATATGCAAACATGCCATACGTTTATGTGTGATCTGAAAGGKGTGCATGGTTTGGTTCATTCCATTGCTTTAGAGCGTTTTCCTTACCCTGTGACAGTGTTGGAGTCTGAGTACGCATCAAGCCTGCTTGCTCTTAAGTGTACAAGAGCTCCTGGCAGCGTGACATGTCCCTTTTGTGAAACACTCTGCTTCTCTCACCCTTGTTTTCCTTCTCCTACACCCTTTTTCTATTAATCTTTGAACTTAAGCCTCATCCTCTTCTCTTGCATACATGATTTAATTTCTGTGTTGAAGTAATCTGCTGAAATCTCTGTACTTTTGTTATAAATAAAATTTAAAAACAAAACAACACTTTTGGAACATTTTTGCCCCGTGAAACTGATAGTAGCCTTTTCCTCCAGTTTCAGAAAAATGTCAGCTCTGAAGCAACACTTATAGGGTCTGGTGTGCTCTCCTAGCTCCCAGGAAGAAGTGTAAACACTTGTGCTTTTCAAATTCACATAGTGTTTTGATTTGATCCTGATGGAAACATCTGCATTTAGAGAATCCAGCCCTTTCCTGGGTCCTCGTGCTGTTGGTCCTCRTGCTGTTCTTCCCCAGGAACAGCAGGTGCTGTGCAGGAGATGTGCAGGAGAGTATTTGTGGTCTGGTTGGAACTGTGGTTTAATCTGTTACAGAGAGATGCCAGAGTGTATTAACTTCAGAAAGATCTCAGTGTTGGAATGACTCGTGTTTGGAAGAGACTTCCCTCTTCACAATATACCAAGCTTGATAATAATTTAAGTATGGCTATGCATTTTAGAGCACTTAAAAATTTGGCCAGAAGCAGAAGAGTTCTTATTCTAAATTGTAATAAACAGAGACAAGAAGAGCACACAGCTTCTCGGTACAACCRAAGATGTTGTGAGTATGAGGGTTGTTACAGCCAGGCTTTGCAGGGCCTGTGGGAAGTGGCACGTGTTGGGGCACAGGATTGTTTGGCTGGCACGTGTCTCATGATGGGGCAAGGAGAGTTTGAGAAGTGGGTGAAAAAGAGGCTTTTCAATTAGGGATGTGGCAGAACATAAGCTACTGTGAGGGGTGGAAGTTGCCCTCATTAGCAAGACCAGGAGGATTGAATTTTTTTAGGAAAGGCAAAGAGCTGAGTCTCCTTCCAGGTTACTTCTAATCGAGAAGAGGCTAGGTCTTGTTTAGTGGGCATAAATGGTGGAATTTTGGTAGCAGGGAGCTACAAACAGGGTCAGGTACCACCCTACTCCTGAAAGACACTAGAACTGGTGCAGGAACATATATATGGGAGCAGGAACACCCCCAAAGGGACTAGGGTTTTTGGAGAATTCACAATGAAACAAGGATTCCTCTCTCTCCGAGTTTCTGGATCCCTGAGGGAAAAGTCATGGGTAGGCCCAAATCAAAGATCAGGCTGCCTCCAATACTAACACAGTCATATTCATTAGTGGATTTTGCTGCCAGGCATGAATAAATTACTAAATATCTGGTGCCTGCAGACAGGCAAAGATAAAGCTGTCTGGGAAAGCTTGGATTTGAGACAGGTTTTTCATCTGTAATAAAAATAGCCTTKTTTGTTTGAGGTGTAGGTTCTTATATCCTTGCTGGTTCGAATGCAATCATACTCTGGATCAATGCAATCTTGTCTCAAGCAGGGAGCTGTGATAAATCTGTTCAAATCTCATTCTTTCAGACCACTCTGTGCCAATAGAAGTGATAATGAAGGTTTAGGTATGAGCACAGTGTGCTTTTTTTGTTGTTTTTTTTTTTTTCCTGGTAGCAAATCTAGAATTCTATTGATTCACAAGAATATCATTTTAAGTTGGTTGCTATTTCATTCAAACATTACGTGTATTAAGCGCTACGTCTAATGCTATATGAAATAGCATTAAAAACAAGGGAATCAAGGCAGAATTGTCATTTTCTAGATTGTACTCAACTAATGAAATCTTTTCGGGTTTCTTTGTGCTTGTTCAGTTCTCCCACATAAGTGAACTGGTTCCTAACAGGGTGACTTGTAAGGTTAGAGCACGGCTCAGTGTTGCAGTGTAGCTTCCTGAATCACGCTGCAGCGTTGCAGTTGTCATAGAGATGTAATTTTTAAAGCCAGGAGGGACAGTTCTGATTATCTGCTCAGACCTGTAGCACGTGGTTTAACTCTACCAAATGCGAGTGCAGTCTGGCCCTCCCTCTCTTGTGACTGTGAACCACATTTCACTTAAATTATGAGGATGCTAAAACTGAGACCCAAGCAGGGATTTAATTGATTGATAGAACGGAGCTCTCTGCACATCAGTTTTTTCTCTGCTGAGTGCMAGTCAGACATAAGCTTAGTCCACACGGTCATGCTCAGAGCGTGATACTGGCAAACTTCAAAGGGACAAGGAGTTCTCTAGGAATAACAGTACCCTATCTTTGGCCTGGTGCCTTCTCCCTCTGTCCGCACCTTCATCAGATGAGGCTTGTGTCTGCACCTCATCCAAAGCCAGTCCAAAGAATGCCAGAATCATTGCCAATGAGAGTGGGTTTCTGCTAAAGCCCTGCTTATGAACTGCTCTAGCCCGGTGTTAAGCACTCAGTTCTACCCCTTGCCAGGGGCTACCTGGTATAGAGGAACAAACAGCTCAGGGATTTAACCTCTTAAATTGCTTGCATGACAGTGCCTAGCACAGGGGGACCTGCACCCAAGTACGCAATCTCCTCTGTCACAGGATCACAGAATGGTTGAGGTTGGAAGGGACCTTTGGAGATCATCTAGTTCCATGTCCCGCCTCCTATTCCTGGTAATCTGTGAGAAATGAATTATCCTATATCCCAGCTATGCTGASACAGCTTTTCTAGTCTTAAAATCTTCTCTTTTTATACACAGACATTTCTAGTGGCCATCACACTATTAGGCACTGGAATAGGTATAAAGCTTCTCATGTGGCTTCCCCATCTGCCTCCTCAGAACTTGAAATATGGGGAACTGCTTCCCCAGARCATTATATTCCCCACAGAGCATTATATTATTTACAGGTAAGTATTAATAACAAAAACTCTTAGCACTTCACATTTTCAGGGAGTTGTGCTGACTAATTTCCACAGCATCCCTGTGAAGTGGAATGAGTCACTGCTTTTCTATCCACAGATGGAGCCACGCTCACCTCCGAGTAGCTCAAGACCAAGTCATTTGTGGAACCACCTTCTTTCTCCATGCTTGTACAGTAGGAAAAAAGTCTCTTTAAAAGTCTCTTTAAAAAGTCTCTTTAAAAACACAGATAAATTTACTGAGAAGAGCCAGGTTGCATGTAGTGCAACCATGGAACTGCTCAGCAACCCTGGTTCTGTGAACACAGGGTTAGAAGAAAAGATAAAATTTCTGATTGATGCATAGCATTCAGTTTTCTTTTTAGGGATGTTTACCAGTGGTGTGAGGATTAGATGATCCATTTTGGCCATGCTGTAGTGTYTAGGCATGTATTAAACTTTTGTTTGCTATTTTTAATGCAATCGTATTGCTCTGTGGTTGCATCTGCTGGTGTGCACCTTCCTGCAAGCTATGAATTTACATCTGCAGGTGAGGGTCAATTTAGGAGCTACTTCTGTRACATATTTAATGCATATGAGACATTTTTCCATGCTCACATAGACCTTTGACATGGTTTATTGCTCAGGCTTTTTGCTTAACTTCCCGGCTGTCCTGTGCATTGTCTACAGGCTTTGAACTCATTTACAGTGTCTCTGTTGATCAGATCTAATTTAAAGGCTATGTTACGGCTATGCTGTTAGTATTGAATAGAGGTCCCTGCTATCTGTGTTTAGCTTCATTTATTGTTTTCTTTCTGCGTGCATGAAGTCTGCACTGGTTACTGCCAGCACAAATGCTAAAAAAAAWTTATTAAGAAATAAAATAGGTAATAAAGACAGGATTAAAAATAAGTCAATGTTACTGCTCTCACATTCCTTCTAAAGCCAAGAAGACTGTAGGAAGGAAAAGAAGAAAGTCAATGTCAAGAACAGCCTAGAGTAGATGGAGTGAAAGGTTGAAAGGAATCTCTTAAACCAGTTTTGTCATGGAAGAAAATGTCACATGCCAAGTGTGTGTAGTAATAATAGGGAAACCATGCCTATSGTTGTCATTTCTTCCCTACTCTGGCCTTAGCAGCTTTCAAGGAAATTAATGGGTATTACTAAGTGCTAAGTAATCAGGACAGTTGGCTTACTAACACTCAAATWCCTAAGAAAAAATCATGTAGTCTAGTCTCTGGAATTCTGCCTAGATTATTCTTCTTCCAGGTTCTTTGTCAGTAATTTTGGGACTTTGAGATGCAAATAAGAAAAGCTGTGCTGTGCAGTTGCAGAAGATTTATTTAAAGTGGAAAACTGTCAAAGATTCCAGTGTTTCTGAAACTTCCAATACCYGTAGACCTTCAGTAGCAGTTGAGCATGGTAGTGCTTTTGGAAATCATTCAGTTGGTAGTAGAACTGATCAAAAAAAAAAAGACAACAAGTAATTTACTCTGTCAATTTTGTCTGGTAGGAAAATTGTGAATAAAGATTTTGTTTTCCTTTGGCTCAGCTGAAAAAATATTAGACTATCATCCTATTTTTGGAGATGTGAATTATTCAGAGCAAGTTTTCAGAAAAAAAAAGATCACTTTTCTGAAAAAGTGATTTTCTTTTGGGGACATGTGACTGGCCACAGGAGGGACATGGTGTTCTCTCACCTCCAATTGAACATGTCAGCATTTCAGTTGCTTATTCCATATGATTCAAATTTGGATTCTTGATAAGATCTCAGTTTCCAAGTCATTCTGACTAAACATTCATCCCTACAAATCTTTGTTTATGTGACAGTTTCTGTATAAAGAAATAGGAAGCAGCTGAGTGTCATTCTGGTCTCCAGTCATTAGAGCTGCTAACTGATAAAATGCTCCTGTGCTTTGATCAGCTTCAGTCATGACTGAACTGGAGTCTTCAAGTCAGCTACCTCCCAGCAAACAAATCCATATCTCTCCAGTATGAAGTTGCTAATTTTGTTTGCTGTGGTACTTCATTTACATCCATCTCCTCTGCTATAGCCGGGTAGAAAAGTTGCTGAAAAAGAAGTGTGATTCATTTTATTTTGAAAACCAAGTAAAAACTTTTTCTCTAAAAGCACAGAATGCATGACCTGCTAAGTGCAAACTAGGACATGAGCCAAGCAGCACTAGGATAAGTGTTTAATACCAGAAAGGCAGCAACCTGGGCCTGCAAAGTCCTAGGTGGTGCATATTGTAGCAGGTTTGCAGTGCTTCAGTATGCACAGAGTGCTTGTAGATATGGAAATCTATATAGATAGCATGGTTAAAGATATGGCTGAGGTAACAGAGCAGATCTACAGGGAAGGCTGAGGCGTCTTGCACAGGTATTCATTCATCACAATAACCTTGTGCAGCTTGCAATGCTTTGTCTGCTGTGGTAGGTTTCCTGTGGTGCATAACCTGTGTGCCTTGTACATGCTGAACAAAGACAGAAAAGAAGGCACTGTGGTGACACACGCTGCAGCTATTGAGGGGCTTCACAGGGAATGTGCAGAATACAGTCTCCCTGCTTCCCTTTCCCGCATGTCTGTCTGCAGGACCAAAATATCAGGATCTTAAAAGATGGCATTTTTTATCTCTAAAGAAGTAAATGAGCAGATTCTATTAGAAAATGCTCTTTAATATAAGCAATTTTCATTAAATCTATTCTGAGTGTTTACTTGCCTGAAATCTTTTGCTGGCAGAAAAATAAGTTTGTTGTTTTTAACCTAGCAGAGAATTTTTAARATAACTATAACATCAATCCAAGAAAGGCAGCAAAAGCAAATAATTATCATAGAAAGATTTCAAATTTCTTACYGAGCAATTTAGAATTTAAATTCAAAGCTGTGTCTCCACTGGTTTATTATAAAGCTGGTCTTGAGCATGCACTTACAAAGGAACAAAATACTTCATCATGGAGGGCAATTTTGAGGGTATGTGCTCATTTCAGTGCTTAAAATCAGGCATCAAAGTAAAAATATGCTTCTTACTGGCTCTACCAATTAGACATTATAACTAAGCATAAATACTGGGCTGTGAGCCCTTCTTGCCTCAACTATGCTACAGACCTATGTATATGCTTTTTTTATGCTTGACAGAGAAAAACAATATCCACCTCACAGATATGTTGAGATATATAAYATTTATGAATACTGCAACTGATGAAAATCTCTGGAAAACATTGTTTTCATTGTTGACCTGGASAGTAGGAAATGTTCTGTGTAGGTAAGGAAGAATCCTTAAATCCTGGATCAGATTGTTTCCTTAGTTACGTTGTACAATCTATCTAAACAGAGATTTGAATACTGAGATTCTGTTTTTCTTTTTTTTCCCTTCAGTAAAGTGAAGCAAAATAGTAGATTTTGGGGGAAACTGTTAATCATTTCTAGAACCTGGTACTTTAGGGAGAAGTATTATTATAATAAAATATCACTTTAACAGCATAATCTTGTAGCTGTTACAATGTGGTAAATGGAAGTTCTTAGAAAACTGCTGCATTACTTTGCCTTGTACTGTTTTATGCAGTATTAACCAGCTTGTTTAGACAGACTGCTTTCTCTCTGCCAGTGTATTCCTTTCGATTAGACCAGGGACTGAATAAAAATGCTTTTCAGAAATCTCAAGATGGTCATTTCTTTAAGGGTTATCACTTTAGTAGAAGATACTAAAGACTTTACTAATTATTCTAAAGATTCTGGTTTAAGTATAAGGATTCTAAAGATTCTAAAGGCTATAACAATGATAAAAACTTGGAAATGTGAGTCTGGATGTGAGCTCATGGAAGACAATGGCAAGATTCTTGTTAACATTTATGATTTTCCTTTTATAACCTTCAAGTGTTAAGTAAYTGAACAATCCTCCCAACAACTTTTTGGGTAGCTGTTAATCAGATGTTACAGATGAATGTACTAATGAGAAGTAACTTATTAGGGTTCTGTGGTTAGTAGGCAGTGGAGATGACCAGTGTTCTGTTTCTATGACTTAATTATCAAGAAATTCTTCAGTATTTAACAAAAGGCTTTGAAAGATATAGTATAAGCTTGGATCAACGAAATATTGTACAATAAGCAGGTTTTGACTTATGTGCTATAAAAATGTACTAGGTATTTTCAGTTTACAAAGTCACTGGAAGTGCAGAATCAGAAAAACTACTACTGCCTTTGTAACCTGTGAATGCCTTTAAAAAGACAACCATAACTTGGGCAACCCTTTCCCTCCAGTAACTTACAACTTTCAATTTCTAGTGTGCAGTTTTGTTCATCCAGAGGATATCTGCGTAGATCCATCATGCAAGCGGCTGTTGTTGTGATCCTGTAAAAAGCGGGATGGGGAAAGACATGAGATTTAAAATCAAACATTACTTGTTTGAGAACAATTTTTTTCCATAGCGGCCTTTTTTGGTTTTAATATAGGCTGGTTGTGGCAGTTATATAGGCTTTCAATAATTAAATAGTTATTAAATTATATTTAGTTATTAAATATAGGCTGGTTAGGTAGTTTATATAGAACAATATACAAGTTACTGTATAGATTAGATTTTCCTAAATTTTCAAAATATATCTACAAAGACTGCCTAGCAAGCACTGTTATGAGAACTAGTCCTTGAAAATACTGGGGAATACTGCTTAAAGTACCATAGAGATGTTATAATGATGTTTTTTCTCTAAGGCTAATTTTTGAGTCTTGAATGCTGCACATTAAATTGAATTTCATGTCTCTTAATAGTGTTTTGCATTTGTTATGGTAAATGTTGAGGACTTCAATATAGATATGACTTCATTTGTTTCAGCCCCGTAACAGACACAGCTTATTGAGARGCATTGAAAAGGCAGGCAGTAATCATTTGTCAGACTTTCCTACATAACAATGCTGAAGATCATACATAACTGAATATATTACCTTTAGTCACAGTTAAATGCTTTTTAATTAAGGTTTCATAGGGTAATGTTTTGTTCTCAATTAATAAATCGGCCTTTATGCTATTTTAGTTCACCCTTATCAGCCAGAAGATTTATTTAAACGTGTAGAGAAGCAGAGGCTAATACAGTGTTTCCTACACCACAGAATTACAGWGGCCAGATATTCCTTAATGACTGGAATATTTGCATTACGAGTTATGCAGCTCTGAGCCACGTAAGCAATAGCAATTTGTTATTTTTAATAACACCAAGTATTTTTTTGCGGGTACAAAGTAATTTTTCAATAGCAAACAATGTCATTATTGTATACCTGGGATTTACATGTTCCACACAATTATTTTTTTTCCAAACCTAGTAGTTCTGATTAGTCCTTGCTCAAATATATTCATGTTTTCATTATTTGTATACATTTTTTTGTCCTAAAAGGGCTTTAATTGTTGGCTTAGAGTGCCTGATCACAATTATAATCCAAGATCAAAAATAAATGTTTGTTAATAATACACTGCACTGCTAACTGCAGGTTTGAAAGCAAACACTTGGATTATGCAGAAAGGAGATAAGTTCTTAGTATTGGTTTCTTGCAACAGTAAGTAATCTAAATACACCCAACCTGTCCCTTAGTTTTTTATTGTCCTTCACCATCTTTACACCACTCTGTGTTTACAGTCTATAACAGAAAATAAAAGCACTTGACTTGTTCTAGATTTCCCTCAGCTTTGTTTTGCACTCCCCGTAGTGCCTATTAGACAGTGTTATATATGCACCTGTTACTGTGCTTAGATGGAAGGTTCCCTGGGAAGTCAGAGCGGGAGAATCCATCTTTCCCTCTCCCGATTTAACCCTCTGACAGCAGTGATGAATGTTGCTGAGCCTTTCCGGAGCAACGGCAAGCAGCTACACAGGTAACGAGTTGCACACCCAGAGTGCTGTGTCAGCACTTCTGCTGAACCTGAATGAGGAAAGACTAAGTGAGCTGGGCCTGTTTAGCCTGGAGAAACAAAGACTGAGAAGAGTTCTGCTCAATATGGACAAATATCTGGGGGGATGATGTAAAGATACTTTTCTTGGTGGTGGCCAGTGATAGGACAAGGGGAAATAGGTACAAGTTGAAACACGGGAAATTCCATCTCCACATGAGGAAGAACTTCTTCACTGTGAGGGTGACGGAGCCCTGRAACAGGCTGCCCAGGGAGGTTGTGGAGTCTCTTCCTCTGGTGTTCTTCAAAACCTGCCTGGATGCTGCCCTGTGTCCCCTGGGTGTCYCTGCTGGAGCAGGGGGTTGGACTAGATGATCTCTAGAGGTTCCTTTCAACCTCAGCCGTTCTGTGGTTGTGTGATTCTGAGAGTGCAGCACTGCAGGAGGTGCAGGTCCTGCCCCTGGGCACTAATGGGGATAAACAGTGGGGGATAGGGGATTGGTCAGGGTCATAGGGCCTCTATGAGCTGGAAAAGGCAAGTGAAAACTGTTGGAGGCTCCCTCCTGCAGGGAATGAAGGCATCAATCTGCCAACCCAATGCGATGGAAAAAGCTGGAGGTGCCTCTGGGGAATTATTTTGGGGAATCCCAGGCTTCCTTGACAATAAATACTTCTAATTGCTGCGGAAGGATCCAGCAGCATTCATTGAATGTGATTTGTAAATAGACTTTAAAACATTTCTTTCTCCATCATGATAGATCCCCATTGTGTAAAGTTCTTAAATGATATTATGCTCTAGGTAACCATAAAACTTGTGTAAGGAGATAAATTAGAGCCATATGCAGTCAAGGTATTTTCTGTCTTGATTAATAAAAGGTCTGATTTCTTTTTTCCTTAATGCTGAGTAAGAGATAATCCTGTCTGAACTCTCTCAGTGGAGTTAGCAACTTATGGCTTGTATGTCTACCAAAGGCTTAAAAATACAGCTATTCAAATGCAGAGTATGAGAGGGTAATGGCAGGAAGGGGAATGCAGGAGTTGGAACRTAGGGCCCAAGCTACAGTAAATCTCTGTTCAGAGAAATTAGTCCTGAAAATCACTAGGTGCAAGGATTTAATGGCAAAGGAGGTAATAGCATGAAACACTATAAAAGTTTAAATGGAGGACTACTACTTAAATAGAGCTATTTGCATTTTAGAGCAAGATACGATTCTTCTAGAATTTCTGATTTTGAAGCACGTTTTAAGTTTTTTTTTTTTTTTTTTCCCCCAGTGCTGGGGCTGCTTTGATTTGCTTGGACAGTGTTCTTTATCCAGCCCTCCAGGCATTATTTTGACATCTAATGCAAATTATAAAATGGGATTTTGCAAAAATGACTAAGCAGTTAACCTTGTGGTGTTCGATTTAATTTATGTCAGTACCCAGACATCCTGGATTGGAGGCCAGTCTGAATAGCTAACAGACATAATATTTGCCATAGCAAATGGAGGAGAGCTAACAGACATAATATTTTTGACATAAAAAATCAAAATGAGATTCTTTTGTTGCTTTTTTAAATTTTGACTTGAATTTTAAATTATCTGTTTTTCTGCTCAGGTTTTATTCAGGTGTCTGACTTTTTCAATGCCATATTCTTACTAGATGTCAAAATGCCCCAAGTAAAGTTATATGAAAAATATAACTATATTGAGAATAATATTCATTTTATTATAACATATTGTGTATTTTAAGTATAT
Organism: Nothoprocta perdicaria; assembly: GCF_003342845.1. Classification (NCBI taxonomy): domain Eukaryota; kingdom Metazoa; phylum Chordata; class Aves; order Tinamiformes; family Tinamidae; genus Nothoprocta; species Nothoprocta perdicaria. The sequence continues at coordinate 1,231,030 of NW_020454427.1, read as the reverse complement.
CATATAATATATCATAAACAAGTAATAATAAGAAAGGATAAAGTTATATGAAAGAAAAACAAAATTGCTTTTCAGTATTTGCAAAAGTCACTTCCTTATATGATTTTTTCAGAACCTTTTCTGTAGGACAGTATATTTTGTTTAATCAAATGGTAAAGCTTAGTCTTTTTGGTTGTCAGCAGTGAATGGTTAAAACAAGCTCACAATGAGTACAGGAGGTGGAGTTACAGTTCAGCACTAAGAACACTCCATCAAAATGCTGCTGAAAAGCTTTTTCCAAGTCTTGAAAAAGAAACAAACAATATTTAAGATATGATTAAATATGGAGATGAACAGAATTAAACAATGTGAATTCTGTCATGAGAAGCTGCCTCCTATTTGGAGAAAAAGCTATCAAACTTTTATGCATTTGTTTATTCTGTCTCAGGGTATAAATTATAAATGTATATGAGGACATGAAGTGGGATTTTTCCTTAAAAGCAAAATAAAGCSTTCAAATTAAAAATAACCCTGCTTCTCTTAGCTGCTGTGTAGCTGGGGCTTCTGGTACGCAGTGGAGTATAGGTAAAAGATTGTTCTTGAGTTAATTTGACTTTGCTGATATGAGGGAGACTAATAAGGCAGCAACTGGTTTGACTTGGAATCCAGCTCCGTATTCCTGGTGGAAACTGTGACCTTAATTTTTCTCAAATCCAAAGAATCTTTAAGAACTAGTGGGATGTTCTGTAAGCAGAGTTGTWGAATCTGAAGCAGAGTTGGAGGAAGGCAGAAAAATGAAACTATACATATAACTTTAAGGCCTTTTTTCCCTGCACATGCCAGGCCCAAGCTTTCTGGTTTTCATGCCTGCAGACACTGTGAAGCTCAGAGCAAAGCCTGAGTAATGGGTGGTTACGTGCCTGGACCTTGGAGAAAGTGTTGGCTCTAAGCCTTTAAGCATGCTCAGCTTTCATAAGTATGTTTAAGAAGGGCTAATAGATAGTATAATATTGGTATTTGCAAAGCCTATGATTAAAAGTTGAGAGAAATTAGGAATATAGGTTCCTGAGCCAGTTGAAGAAAGGATGTCAGTACTTGTTTTTATCCACCTGACTCCATTAGCATGTGAAAACTCTTTTATTTTTTTTTAGATTGAGAAATTATTATAATTTTAGTAAATACATGTCATCTCCTGCCTTAATCAGTAGGAAATACATCTGTGGGTCTAGGGAGATAAGTTGTCAACTGCCAGGTCACTGCTGGAGAATACGTAGTTTGAGATAACACTGAAGTATATAAGGAGAACATTTGTATGGATTTAGGTTAGCAAGTGCAGAACACATTTCCCTTTAATCTTGCTCGCAGAAACAGCAGAGTTGTTTAAAAATAAAAAGGCTCTTGATGAATCCATGTATTGGAGAAATATACAGCTCCCAGAGTCAAAGATAAGTTGCTGAAAACAAAGTCTGTTTCAGAAGGGTCAGACTGTGTTTGTTTGGGCAGCCTGTGCCAGGGCTCTGTCACCCTCACAGTGAAGAAGCTCTTCCTCACACGGAGATGGAACTKCCTGTGTTTCAACTTGTACCCATCGCCCCTTGTCCTAYCAAAGTACAAGAGCCTTTAAAGGTTAGGTAGTGTCCTGGACTTACGTGTTGCAGGCAGTAAAATATTCTGGGCTTGTAGCTCTCTGGGGAGATTCATCTTAGTATTCAAAGTAAGTGTCAGTAAATTAGTCACCACCACTTTGTTTAAAGAAACAAATTGTTGCCAAGTAGCTTTGTTTTTTAGCTGCCAGAGCCCTGCTTCAGAGAACTAGCGTGGGACTATCACAAAGCAGAGACTGAGTGAGGAGATTACCCCAAATGGGACAAATATGTTTGCTGCCTCCTGCCTCTCCCAGGAGGAGAACCTGAAGCTCCAGAGCAGAGACAGGAGTAGAAAGAGATGGAGAAGGGGATGCCATGATGTGGAAAACCAATAGGAGAGGGAGAAAAGGTCTGAAAGAAAATCTTTTGCTTTGACTGGAGTTAGGAGCACCTAGAATCAAAGCTCTAAGTCTAACACACAGTTTGAATAGGTAACGAGCACTTTGGCTGTTGTGTAAAGTACATCAGGAACAGAGCATTGTGAAGACGAATGGCTTGTGAAGTACTAGAAATACCAAACTCATTAACGTATTACATAGTAACTTTTTAAATACTAGCAAAAAGGTCTCTTGGTCTGATCTTTGTAAGCCAAGCATCAGTGCAGTGAGAATTTTTACGGCATAGCTATAAACCTATAAAAGTAAAATTTATAGTAGAAATCCCAAGAGGGCTATAACTATACCATGGCAAACAAGATAGTTAAAATAAAAAGTGCCTGAGAACAGAGCTGAAATTTACTGCAAAAAGTAGTTTAGTTTGACAGTGCAAGTATGTTGCAAGTCAAAAAGAGCCAGTTGGAAATACTTAGCRCAGTGGAAGCTCCAAAAAGGAAGAGAAGGAAGAAGATAACTGGTTTCCAGTCTGATTTCAGTAACAAGAATGGTGCTGAACCTCTTAACTTTATTTCAGTGTCTCTGCAACCTTTCTAAAAGTGACTAACTGCAAGAACAGTGATGTTCCTGCTGAATTCTAGTCACGAATAAGAGTGTCAACAGACTGAAATATCTGACCTGTGCAGTAGGTCCAAGTATGTGTCCAAGCTGACACCTCCTGGGAGGTGTCAGTGGTGTTGGTACCATTTGATATCGTGAGCTTTGTTGTTGATTTCAGAGTGAAACCAAGCACTGTTTGATGTGTGAACAGAATTGCCAACATATACTTTTTGGTCTGAAATGTTATTCTTTAATTCAGGGAAGAGTTATACATATTGTGTGAGTGTGTGAAAGAAAGACTTGCATATCCTTATATTCAAGTTTCTTACAATTTGGCAGGAGAGAAATTGTTTTTGTATCTTATGCCTCTTTTTCTTTACACATGAACTATATTGTTAGGTCAGTGACGTCCTTAAATCAGCCCAGTCAGGACTGGGAGAGGATACCTGTGTACATATGTAGCTTCCTTTGTGCCAGCGCTTTTTCAATTCTATTATTTTCTTTCTGTCCTTTTTCCCCWGTTCTTCAGCTGGGTTTGTGTAAGATTCAGCAGCTTAACAAGGCCCAAAGAATGAGTAGTATTGTGCATTTATGCTAGTATTGTGCATTTGTGCAAGTATTCACCCCTAATCTTTACAACACTTCTCCCCCTGCAAATCAACTGCTACCTTTAACAGGGAGCTTGTTGTTGTAAAGAAAATATATATACACACACACATACACACACACACACACACACACACACACACACACACACACACTACCATTAGACCATTCATTTTATACAGCTAATTCGAGGTTAGGTATATTTTCCTGTTTCAGAATCATCAGACAGATCGTGAGTTTATCAGATAAACAGACTTAATGTTTCCTGCCTATTTTTGCTTTTTGTGGGTTGCAAATGGCTCTTTATAAGTAGTTTTTGCACTGTAATAAAATTGTAACCACATTCCCAGTGGTTTGACAGAATGATTCCTTTCTCCTGAAGGCATGTTTTATGGATACCTTATTTCTGTATAAGAAGAAGAAGTTAGGAACTGTTCCAGGGTATATAYCTGAAAATTATTTCAGAAATGTTGTAATATTTTAACTTATATATATAAGCTCCTACTGGTCTAACACATTCTTCTTGACCAAGTATATGGGTCCTTTGGAGTGAGAAGGATTTACATATAAATTTAACTTCTTGTTACATTTACACAAAGTAATCGCATGTTTGGCAGTTGTGGGAAGATCTATAATAAGGATTTTGCTTTGGCCATTTAACTACTTTRGCTACAGCTAGAGATAGTCTTTTTCAGTGTGGTAATAGATATTCAGTTTGGCAAATAATACTTCACATTGGTTTTTATTTTACTTTTTTTTTAATCTACAGTGAGTGAGTTTGCCAGAAGATTGAGCTATTCTTCCTGCRAGTGAAAACTTAGAGTTGTGCAATATTCAGGTAAATTTACTTATAATCTGGTGGGCATGCAGGCTTTTGAATTTTCAAGGAAGCACTTTGATATTTTCACTGACATGTTAAAAATAACCCTGACATTTTGCCATTAAGATATAATAGGAAAAGGAATTAGAAATGGAATAAAAGATGACTAGTGAATGAAAGCTCATATACATATCAAAAAGCTGATAAAAGACAGAAACTCCCCTCGCCAGAGAGAAAACACTTTTAATGGAACAGTCACTCCACTCTTGACCTCTCAATTTTGATCTTATAAGGTGACCTACAAAGTTTCTTCAAAGATGGATCTGAAGACTAAGCCTTAGAKCTGTGCATTCATAACTAAGAGCAGTGAAGTGACACGGGTTTACAAATCCTTCTGGGAAAAGCTGGTGCTTGGAATTCCAGCCAGTTAATTGCATGGTCCTCTGGGGAGGTGTGTGTTGGAAGCAAGAAGGTAGCAAACTGCAGCCGGGTTGAAACCTTTGACATGAGTCTTGCTAGCAAAGAAAATATTGATAGATCTGCAGCTTCAGAGTTAACTGTTCGAGGTTGTACTTACCTTGAAGTTTGTTGTTTGCTTGATATAAAGAGGGGCTCAAGCAACAAAGTTGTCTGTCCTTTGTCAATTATATCAGTTGGTGTGACAGGAAAAATAAAATCCATCCCCAAAATGTTCTCATAGGACTTTAGGWTTTTTTAAAATCAAACTGAATTAATATTATTCTGTTTATGAAATCTGTAACAATCATGCACAGATTTGGAACCTTTCCATCCAGCACACAGGCTGTGCCATTTGAATCTTAAGAGCACACATGTGCCAGAAGTAGGMGTGCTTTTAAATACTTATTTAGCCTATACTAAGCAAATGCATGTACAGCACAGAGCAAAATTACTATTTTTCTCCTGCATAGTGACTGGTCTATGAGAAGGTAAGCATTCAGGGACTCTAAGGACACTAATATCAAATGATTGYGATATTTAAACATTACTGAAGCATTTGAGAAAGGCCTCGGGCCCTGCYTGTCTCCTACAGGCAGAATCCCAGCAGGGGGCTCCCAGGTAACACTGAGAAGTCCATAATCTTTGTGCACTTGTCTACGGTTGGATATTAGCTGTGTGTTTTAAAGCTTGCTAARATTTGAGATAAATTGCCATTTATAATCGCTATGCCTTTAAAAAGTTTTTGTTTTCAGGTTTAAATTCCTTCTCCTTGGATCAAATTGCTTTCTTTTTGGTATTTAAATCTTTGCGTTGTTCTCAATAAATACTTGTTAATCTGGATTTAAGTTTGCTAAAACTGTTTATGTGAACTAAATAGGGCAGTGGTGTTGTTGATACCCACTAAATGCCCAAGAAGTGAACTAGTGTGTGAGCTTTCTTAACAAAGTGGATGTGCAGCCCATTTTTCTTTTTTCTTGTGTACCTTTAGCACATTTTTGTCCCAGAATTCACTTAGGTTTCATCAGCTTTCCATATTAGGAGAATTCTCATCTTTTACTGACAATATCTAAATAAAGACCCCCTTTTCGTGGCTATAGGTGCAGTCACCTGCCTAGTATAGATGACTGGTGGAATTTTTGCAGCCTCCCCAACAACCTTAATTTGCTTCCTGATACTTTCATTGCACAGAAAATGCATAGATATGCTGTTTTTGCCACCTCCCTCCAGCTTTATTTGCGACCTAGTGCTTCATTAATGTCAAAAATCAACGTTAATATAAATGAAATGAGAGTGAGGATGTTTTTGAACAGCTAAGACCTTATTTTCATTTTCTTCCTCAATAGTAATTATCCTCAACATGCTAGAAATTAATTGCATGCAAATTGGAAATCTGTAGCAAGGTACAACTTTAATTATTGTCTCTTTGTCTGTTTTTTTTTTTGTTAGAGTGAAATGGATTTGCTTCTATGGAGTGTCTTTTTAATGAACTTCAGGACCAGGAGAAAAATAAGCTTTGGTAAATACCATATACATATTAGTATGAATTTTTTTTTTTTGGTTCTTCTAAAATATCTGTATAATTAACAGCTTATCAGGCAAGAGCTCTTACGTTCTGTGACAGGAGGAATATAAGATGGTAAACTATACAGAAGTTCCTAGTCGATATTGCTAGACCTCCTGCCCCCACTACTTCTCCCCTAAAAGAAGGTAAAAGGAAAAGAAAAATAAACCAAATTTACTATTGATGAAGAGATTCTTAGGCCGTGTATATTTTTATTTGAGGTTGAAGTACCTTGAATCATTAAAATTTCTTACTGTAATTTCCGTACATCTTAATATTTTTGAGTACACTGTCTCTATTGGTATTTATATACCTACCAGAGCTGTTTTTCATAGAATTTATGCATTTTTTGCCAAAAAGAGTATTAAAGACCCTTACATGGAGGAAGGTAGTCTAGACATACATTGCACTAAAAGTGGCAGAGGCAGTAATTTCTCCTATGAGTGAAAAGGATGACTGTGGCTTGTTCAGATTTAATATGCAGAACACTTTGTAAGACAGAGGACAATGAAATTATCTGAAAACAATTTATACCAGTAAAGCAAGACCTGATGTGCTGCATAGAAAATAGGTAGAACATATTTTTCACTGTCCTTCAACTTTAAAACTAACTGATTGTTAATCCTATTTAGTTTTCTTTCTTAACTTGATGTGATTGGGTTGATTTTTGTGAATTTTTGGTATTAATGTGGTTAAATAGGTTTTAAACAATATTAATATCTTTAGGTGACAAATAATTTCAGCAGTCTGAGTTGGATCCAAAAGCTGCTCGAATGAAAGTGGTCTTTGAACGAGGCCTACTGGGCTTTGCTCTACAAAATGCTTGTGATGCAGTTGTTCAGAGTGCTGTACATGACAGTTGTAATCGATCACAGCATCTGAGGCTGGAGTTTAAATTCAAGCCCATGGAGCTCGTCTCTGTGATTCTGGCATGCTGCTTGGGTACTTAATTACTGATACCAAGAGCTCCCACTCATACATTTAAAGCTGAGTCCATGTTAAGGAGTAATCCATAAGCCTTGTTCAACCTCAAGTGATTTGCCTATCTTTGCTCTTTTAGTTTTACACTTAAAAATGTATGAAAATGGAATAAAAAAAAAAGCAAATTAGCAGATCTGCAATTGGAGGAAGAAGGTCCCAAATCAAACGTAGGGAATTATTTCATGATACAGTATGAGTTGATGAATGAGTTGCTTTACTTGGAGCTACACTTTTCCACACAAAACTGCTATTTATTGTGGCTGGAGGAATAGAAAAGGGAGCGATTAGCTTCACGGTCAGCTAGAATTTGCATGTTGATTGCTGATGTGAGGAGAATATTCCTTTTTCCCCTGGAGGTGGACACAGTTGGTGGTGCTAAAGACTTTCTCTGACTTGCATCTGGGACTTGACTTGTTCTGGCAGTCTGAAAGAATAGTAACTTTTCTTGTGTGGTTTTAACATAGCTTGTGGCTTTGTAATCTTCCATTCCTATGGAAGATCTTTGGGCTTCACAGACGTGCCGGGTGAAGGAATCTTTGCCTAAGCAGCTGTGAAAGCACATACGCGGTATACATTTTTATACTATATTTAATTTGTACTGTGTGCATGTGAGTGTACGTCTGAAAGGACTTTAAGACTCTAATAAATGTCCTTGCACCTGTGCAACTATTATTACAAATAAGAACAGTTTCTAATCTTTAAAACAAGTTTTTTAAAGTTCTCAGGCCAGAAAGTTTTTTAATCATAGTAATCCTGTGAAGATGCTTTTCAGGCCTCAGCTTTGTAAAAGGAACTGTACTACATGAAATCTAAAGGCAATCGGTAAGATGCATTTTTCACATGTTCTGTCAGATGATAACAATGGCTGGAGTCTGTCAGCATCTTCCTCATTGTATATATTGTTTTGTGTTTTTTGTTCTCATAATTCAAATAGCAGTAGTGCTATAACAGAAGTGACTGTATGAAAATGCCTTTGAGTTCCCTAGCAGAGACTGATGCACTGCCTGTGAGCATAATAAGTTCAGAAGAAATCACCATGAATCAAATATTTTGAAAGTGTTTTTTTCTTGTGAAGCTTGAGCTGATGGATTGAAAGGCTCTGTGAGCGCATGGGTAGTGTTGTCATTTGAAGCTATCTTTTTATAGGCTAAAAAGTCGTATTTGGAACTTTGATTTTCAATAAGCTATATATACACATTTTCCCTAAATTATTACTTTTGTTTTTGTACTGCTGCAACAATTTCTTTTCTTTTCAATCTGATTTAGGTATACATTTAAGGACCTTAACAATATCTAGGTAGCTAAGAGTCATGCTTTATGATTTTTTCAGGTTAGCTGAAGTACACTTTGGGATTTATGTTCTGTGGATGATATTTTCACTTTTGAATGGTAACAGTGATCAGAGGTTACTTCAAGCAGGCATCATTTTCTTCCAAGTAAGCTACTTCAACTTTAAAAATAATACAATGCCTACACACAGAGGCTCTGGAGTAAACTTAACGTAACCAGTAACTTGATTTAATTTTAATGTTATATTTACGTACATGATCTTTAGTTTGTACTTCTTCAGATCTTAGAATATATTTTTATGTACAGGATGAATATGAATTGCAGTGTAGAAAGTAGTTGTAGTTTGGAAAGGCAGATAATAAACCAAGGCAAATTAAAGAAAACCTGTACTCAGATCAATCAATAATATGGAAATATCTCTGGTGAGTTAGAACTGTTCTCTCCTTTTCCTACTAAAACTTGGTTGCATTTCTTCAGAAGAGTCTGATTTTTATATTTTGTATTGGAGAAATTCTCAAAAGAAGGAAGCTTTTGGTTTTGGCTGATTACAGGGAGAACATGCAGAGGCATTAAGCCTTATTAGTCTGGCTACAGCTTATTAAGGTAGCTAGGATGCCTTGTGGAAGATATTTAGCAGTATTATTGCAATGCCCTAGATCGAGTTTGACTTATAAACCTGCAGTGAGAAACCATGAAGAAAAAGAGAAGGACCATGGTAATGCTGGCATTTAGCACTTGCTCTTTGCTTTCTGCCAGGACTGCAACATTCCTGATTAAAAAACCCAACGTACCGTAGGCCATAGAGAACTGTCCCATCTGGATGGAGTCGAATCATTCGATTTTTCACTGTCACCCCATGGACAAATGACTTCTTGTCGTTTAGAAAATAGGTGTCAGGCACCCAGAGCTGGTCAGCCACTCTGTTGTCCAGCGTCAAGTTTAGAGGTATTCCAGAATAGGAGAGCCTTTTATCCCTCCAGGACTGCTGGAAGTACATGGTGAGGGTGTAGTCCTAGGGAAGGGTGGAAGAAAGAGAGAGAGAAAAAAAAAAAAGAGAAAAAAATTGAATAAGATGATATTTGGGGTTTTGTCTAAAGACTGACCTAACACCGGTTTATTTTTTTAGATGCCATTTCAGACTATAACTGAGCCTCGATATCACATTAAGAAATGTAAGGAACATTAAAATGTTATTAACCATGACCATTAGTCTTGATGTGTTCATGTTTCATGTTTATGTTGAGCTTCACACTGCTCACCAATGACAGTGTGACTTCCTTCCCTCCATCCTACAGTCTTTCAATATATCTTGTGCCAAAGGAAATACCTGGAGCTCATGGAATAACATAAGGGTCTCTAGTCCACAGATCACACTGTACAATTTTTGTTTTGACTTTTTTTTAATCTGAAGAGAGGAGGAATCTGATTCACCTGAGTGATCTCAGTCAAAGAGCATTGAATGCCACTGAGGACTCCTGATGTTCTCTGTTTTTCCTGAAGGATCCTCACTACGCTTCAGGAAGGCTAGCTCTCTTCTACCTCCTGAGAAAGAGCAAATGTTATCTCAGAAGAAAGGTGAGTAACTTAATTTTTTACTGAAATAAACAATGCAAATCACTTTAGTAACTGGCAGATCTCACATTAGTTCAGGCAATGTTGTGCTTTCTGTCCTTGATAATCAAACATACTGCATAGAAAATGGACATCTTGTGTTGACTCTCACATGGTGGCATCAGGAAAAACATCATTTATGCAGTCTTGTGTTTTTCTACTTGGCCTGAAAAGATATTATTTTAAAAGCCATCTCTGCCTGATTTGCTGCCTCACCTTCTCATTTTTGAGAATTTGGTGATTTTAAAGCGTGTGTGTGTATAAATATGGAAAAGCCCATGCACTGGAAAAAAATGCTACCAATTGAGAATGTTCCCTATGTCTTAAAACTCACCTATAGAGAGAAGTAGTCGAGATAAACTACATGATATCTTAAAGGATATGCTCAGGGAAAGAAAGGAAATTCTCTTCTGGACTAAGTGGCTCATTTTCTTTTAGACACTCTATTTAGCATCATGATTTGCTTTAAAAAATTGATTTCATCTACCTGTGTTGTATACAAAATATTTTTTCCTTTGCTCATATCCAGCTATGCTATACTATATAGAAGTATCTGGCATACCAGAAAGTGCTAATGCAGAGAGCTTCATCGTATGGACGTTCCTTGGTTTGTAATTTTAGAATGATTTATTTTTTCCCATTCAGAAACAAACATGGGGGACTTACTGATTCCATATTTTAGGATTAGATTAAAGGATCTTCTGCCACACTTTTACAGTGTCAGTGACTTGCAATTCCCTATTTTAAAAAGAACATCTGAAGGTTATTTTAATAAACAATTATACCTCTAGTATACAATGAAATTATACTTCTACCATAAATATAAGAGTGTAATGGTGTAGTTATACTCTTCCTCTTTCTTTTCTTTTGCAGCGCCTTTTAGCGGATGCCTTTTGGCAAATTATATTTTTTTAATCTGAGTTTAAGCAGTGAGGTAATCGCTGAACATGGATTGTATATTTGGAGAATGAAGATCTTCCAAGCCCAAGTTTGCACCGGAACATCACATTAATGTAAACATTAATGAACTACCTCTTAATGAACTAATCATAATCATGCATCATGTTTGTGGAACATATTAGTCTCACCAAGTGACTCTCACCAGAACTCAGAATCTCAAATTCAATGTCTGCATACATGAAACCCTCCTGCCTGTCAGGTGCCTAAAGATCTGTATGTGCAGTGCAAGTCTCATAGATAAGCAATGGGAGCAAACTTTCTTGCTCAAGTAAGAAAAATTTATTTTAGAAGACAAAGTGTCTGGACCACAGATGCCTGTTGTGCCTAAGTTCATAAGAGGGATTTAGAATTCCAGTAAGTAACAGACCAGAGAGCTCTTAATACTGCTTTTTTTTTTCCCCCAAATCATCTTAGTAATATCATTGTACAATGTATATAAATGATGTGAGGACAGTAAAAGACTTTTCTTCTCTGATACACATCTAGCTTTCTGAAAGCAGTATAGGTATATTAAAATAGCTAGATAATACAGAAAGCTGATATTTTCCACTCTGAAGTGTGGAAACCAGCATAACATTGCAAATCATGATGTGACATGCAGTCTTGCATTATAACCTCATTTTCTGGGATACACCAAGGGTGCTGAAGCACCAGTTCATCACCTAATTTATAGCTTCCAATGGACTAAAAGACTGTGGCTTAAATGAGTTACATTGTCAATTCCTTTTTTGACCAATTCAGACATGTATTTTAAAAGGAAAATGGGAAATTTTGTAACTTGCAGCACWAAGCAGTATGATCTAAAAGACCTTTTGTTCTTTCTGCCTTTCAAAGATGACCTGAATCTAACTTTTGTTATTGTTCCATGCTGTAGAAAAATAGCTTAGAACTTCTGTGACATATTTAAGCAATAATTGAATATCAAAGCATATTCAGAAAGTCTTGCTAGCAAAAAATTAACACTGAGATCAGGTCTTATTAAAAGCTGGTAAATAAAAGAATGTGTCATGAATATTTAGCTGTTGTAGGTCAAACTGATAGTGAATATTAGAACTTCAGATGAGTTGGCACATCAGACTAAAGAATAGAGAGAAACAAGCACAATTACAATATCCAAGTCTTTAATATGATAAAACCTTTTCTTTTGGGTTAAAAGGATCTTATGTCAGGAGGCATTAGAAGGGGTCAGTGTTTATGTGCTCATCTATGTGGATTGCATTAACTATTTCAGGGCTCCCCAGTACAGGAGGGATGTGGAGCTGCTGGAGAGAGTCCAGCGCAGGGCTACSAGGATGATCAGGGGCCTGGAACATSTGYCMTRTGAGCAAAGGCTGAGRGAGCTGGGCCTGTTCAGCCTGGAGAAGAGGAGGCTGAGGGGGGACCTGATCAGTGTSTATAAATACCTCAAGGGGGGCAGTGAGGAGGAGGGGGTGGCCTCTTCTCGGTCATGGCCACTGACAGAACTAGAGGAAAGGGCCATGAATTGAAGCACCGAAAGTTCCACAGGAACTTAAGGAAACATTTCTTAACAGAGTGAGGGTGACAGAGCCCTGGAACAGGCTGCCCAGGGAAGCTGTGGAATCTCCTTCTCTGGAGATCTTTAAAACCCGCTTGGACACAGCCCTGTGCCACATGCTCTAGGTGACCCCTGCAAAGGGGTTGGACTAGATGACATCTGGAGGTCCCTTCCAACCTTAAGGATTCTATGATTCCATTGGAGAGTTCTAAATCCTTTGGGCACTTTATAATCAACAGTAATATAAAACTGTTCCCATACCCAAGTGTCTAAAATTTTGAGTAGTTTTGTAATAAGGTGAAAAAGATTCCAGGCAAGGGAAAAGCAGCTTCAGTTTTGTGGAAACTATATTTTCTGTCAGAAAATACCAAATCATTTGTAGGTGTGAGATTTCTATAGGAAGAAGAATTATGTGAGCTATGTGCTTCTCCCATTTCCCTTGATCCAGTTGATTGGTATTACTGTTGAGGATTTTTCCTGCATTTTTTTTTTTTTTTCAAAAGTGCTGATACTTCTCCAGAGAGGCATTTCAGAAACCTTATTGGCATTTGTAATTTCACAATTAAGTTAAGTACGTAGCATCACGGTTGCGTCTTATAGAAAAAAGCCGAAATCTGGCAGGAGTCTATAATGATGATGCTCTTTATTGCTGAAAGCACAGCCAGGAATAAAATTAGACTCATTAGAAATGTAGCATATTGGAAATGGAAGCACTGATCATTACTGTATTGGGATCCAATACCACTTTTCGCAGTCGGTGGCAAAAGTTCCCCTGACTGCAGTGGGATTGGGATCACATCCACCCTCTTCAATCATTACTGGAAAAGCAGACAAAATCTTAGCTCTTCATGGAAGACTATGTATTTGGTTGCACTTTGTTCAGTGTTTTAGTGCACATATTTATTATGATTTCCAAGATTTAAATGGTTTCTGAGATTTAAATGTTAGTTTGTGCCAACTCCAGARTATGTCTGTGGTGTGATTCATATTCCCTGAAAGATCAATCAATTTCTTCAGGTATCTGTAGGAAACAACTAATGCTATTTTTTTCCCATGCTGCTGTATTTGTTTCAGGAGTTAGCAATCATTTCCATACTGGGGTAATAGTGCAATAAATACGCTGGAGCAGGGAGATCGAAAATAAAGGAAAAAATAAGAATATATCATAGAAGATATCTGTGCTTAGGAAAGATTTTGAATGTGATGGATGCTGAATAAACAAATAGAAGTGTATAAACATGTAGAATAACCCCATTCAGTATGTGCATATATTTTTTATGGTCAGTAAATAACGATATCTCTTGCATTTTGGCTCCAGTGAGAGTAGTTAGGATCAGCTGAAGGGGAAATCAAGGAACAGAAAAGCATTTTACTGCCAAGMAGTCCACAGACCAACATATATTAATCCAGGTCTAGATGTATTTGTAATGTACTGTTTTAGATTAAGTGTAGACTGAAATAAGAGACAAATCTATTCTTTTTAACTTTTTTTCCTCTAAGATGCCTGGTAAGTTTCTGCCACAAAAGCTATCCAGGTGATTTATGCTTGTCCATATATATCTGAGACCTGAAGTTAACATTTAGGTCTGGGTAATAGCAAATACAGGACAATGGTATTTTGTGTTTTATGGTGTTCTGTTCATGCTGCAGTAAAAGTGCTCTCCCTGTGAATGGTGGAAAACTTGCTTGCCTGGAAGCAAAGGTGGGATATTGTTTGAGGATGTGACACTGTGCCCAGATAGCTCAATTTTTGTCCTCCCTACAAAGTAGGTAGATGGGGAGCACTCCAAGAAAAGAAGGTCCAAGCTGTAAYTCATGTTCCAAAAATTTTTAGCCAACTCGGAGAGCACTAATACATAGTGGAGAACTTAAGCTTTTGGTAGGAGATGGCTCTTCTGAGGTTCTTACGTGAGCTCCTTGGAATCGCTGCTTAGTGAGTGGGGCACAAAGCTAGCAGTGAGGTGGGCACAGAAAACCTGTGAGACTCTGAACACACTGTGTAATATACAGAGTAAGGCAACCTGGAGAAAAAAATATTTTGGAAGGATGTAGTACTTGAAGGTTCACATAAAGGCAAAATATTTTGAATAAGTGGAGAATTAATTAAGAAAGCATTTCCCTTGTTGCCTATAAGCAAGAGAATTGGAGGCAGCCTAATTTCTAACGGCAGTTGCTTCTGAAGCACTTGGTGCTTTTTGTAATTTGCAGCTAGCTCAGCAGGGCTCAGCTTGGAGATCATGAGGAGGTGCACGGAATGTGCAGGGAGGATGAGGCAGTGCAAGAGCTCGGGAGTCCCTCGCAGCGCCAGGGAACGGTGCTGCAGGGTAAGGTGGACCCACGGTRTGTTAGCCGGGGAGCAGATTGGATGGTCTGCTGAACCTCATCCTGAACCTCATCTTGAGTACTACTGTGCAAGCTGTAGCAGTACCAGAGATTTTACTAGCGCTGGAGAGGAAGCTAAAAGAAAAATAAGCATAGGAATGTCAGCAATATCAAAGGCTGCAGTCATAAGAGGACCTAGCTAAGTAAAATAAGAGAAAAGAACTCCCCAACTCTAAACTTTGTTGTGCAGGGGCAAGTTTAGCAAAATGTACCAATTGGAAATCACTCATGAGCATGCAGTGGACAGACTCCTTAGCTGCAAAAGTTCCTGAAAAATGTAGGAGGGAAGCTGATATATATCTTAATAGGAGACTGGGCTAACCCTGTAAAAGCTACTGTCTTTTTAATGCCTCAACACACATCTCAGTGTAATACATATTTCTTTTTTCTTTTTTTAACCAATTTACTTCTAAAGTTAGGTAAGAGTCATAAGAGTATCTGTGGCTCTGCTGATTGAAATCTATATTTTACTGCCTATTTTTGAGTTGTTATACCATTTTTTTTATTCCTTAATTTGAGAGGACAGAATAAGATCAAAGTGAGATGCAGTGGCTCCCCTTGGAGCACTGAACAGTTATCAYTGAGCTGCCATGTCTGGACTCATGTATACCTCTATTTTCACTGTGCTTAACTATTGTTTCAGTTTGACATTTTGTTCTGAACTGCCGGGGACTGTTGCTGTTATGTTTGAATCGTTATATGGATTGAGAGATTCTCCTGTATGATGTTGATGTCCTCACAGCTTTGCAGAGTACTAACCCTTAAATCAGGCTGTCTCTGCTTTCCAAAGGGAGAGTTGTAACTTTCTGTTGTACCTGGAAATCCAGGAGAAAGGAGCATCTTGACTTTTCTGTTGTAAAACATCTTTCACAGTGAAGAGTTTTTTCACTGGAAGTTGATAAAGCTGAAGATATAAGTAGAACTGTCATATGATAAAAGTATTGATGTCTTAGTTGAAACRTCTTTTGGGCTTTTCTAGTCCAGTATCCTGTCTGAAGCAGGTTTATCAGTAAACTTATATCAAGATATCCTATTTCCAGGGATTGCTTAAGGCTTTTAGTTCCCATGACCTTCCTTCTTGCCTTATACAGATAGACATAACAGTTACCTTTTTCTCCTGTCATCAGAGACCTCYATGATTACCCTCATTTTTCACCAAGGTAAAGAGCAACCTCACAATCATATTGGCTCACTCTTAAGTATATTTGCATGGACACTGCTTTGTGTTTAGATGTCCTTAAATCACATTAAGTATTCTTTGTGTTTCTCTGCATGCGAGCCACAGCTGTTCTTCTTTTATTCTTTTAAAAATACCCTGTTAATACTTGATCTGCATGTGGATTGTTTCTATAAAAGCAGTCTGAAGAAAAGCTTTCCCCGTGTGATTTCTTATGATTTAAATATTAAGCTGTTTATATGATGATCTCGCATCACAGTTGATAACATTACAAGACTGATGCAAATTTTCTGGGGAAAATTGGCTTTTGGCTTTTGCAAGGAATSGTTTTGTCTTCAGAGACATGTATCATTGAAACTGAATCCTCAGAGCCAAAGGAGGGGATTTTTAGTATATTGATAACAAAGAACTTTGTTTTATTTTTATCTTAGGAATAGCATAACCAACTAGTTTGCTAAATGAACTAGGCAGTTTAATCCAATTAAAACCTTACAAATCTAGTGCCATTGCCAGCTTTGTGGGAGTCCACATTTCAAAACATTTCCAATATTTCTAGGCATTTTCAGAAAGAGGGAAAATAAGCCAAAGCAAATAATTCACCAATTAGTCTGAAGACATGTGACTAATACTCCTGAGCACTGATTGGGATGTGAGAGTGTGATCTTTTCCCTGCAAAATTAGTAACGAGGGAGGATATAGGAATGGTCRTTATGGGGGGAGGCAAGTAGCTTAGTGGAGAAAACAGAGATTGGCAGCAATCTATTGAAAATTTGGGTCAGTGTTTTCTTGTGAATGACATGATAAAGCAGAAACAAAAATCAATTTTCTTTAGCACTCATGATGTTAAAGCTACCTCTTATTGAGACCAAAGTTTCAGAAGGCTGATGCGTGGACTGCCATTGCCTTCTACTACTGCAACTAACCTTGTCCATGGCTGTTTTGTCCTGGTATTTTTTTCACACAGTGATCTGCCCTCCCCACACCACACTGCAACCCAAGAACTGATTCTGGGGGAGAAATGGCCAGCTGGCAGTGAAGGAGGAAGGCAGAACAGCTCAAAAGAGACGTGAAACTGCAGTGCTGAGTGGTGTTTACAGCCTCAACGCAAGAGAAATAAAATTGAGACCCGTGATAGATTGTGGAGAGCACTGGCACTGTTCAAGACCAAAGGCAAATGCTGTCATGTATTTTGGGTTTCCTTGGGAGAGGAGGCCAGGAGGACCCCGAAATAATTAGTACTTGGGTGCCATGCTCAGGTGCTAGAGCAGAAGCCAAGTGTATTAGACCAGAGCAGGGACCAAGCTCCCAGAGCAGATAGGGCAGCTCCGATCCATCGCCAGGGCTGCAATGACATGCTTCAAATGGGTGTGCAAGCCAGGTTTTATGGCTTAGCATCTGTTGCTCTAGCTGCTGCATCAACTGTGCTCGTTTATTAATGTTTTTACAGCATTAATGTACTCCAGGGGCCCAACAGCTAGTTGGCTGAATCAACATTATCTTGCCCTTGTTTGTTGTTCATTATTAGTGGAGAAGTATTGTGTATAAAGATAAAATTAGCATCASAACTGTCTGCCAAAGCGAGGAGATCCAAGCAGACCGTTCAGYTTTCCCTTCCTTGCTAGAGCCACTTACTGAATGCTGAGGCACTGACATGAAGCTTGTCCTCTGTGGTGGCCTTCGAAACGGGCAAACTGGAGGCCTTTCCAAGAGATTACTGCTATTTCTCTTTCTTAAAATACTCGTTTTCTTGGTTCACCATGAGTTGTTACCCAGGCAGTGTTTATTTCTTGGAGCTTTAATTCTGGAGCCATTGCAGTGCCTTCCCCATGTTATCTGAAAATCCTCATGCATTTCTTCTGTTAGAAAATAGACGCTACTTGCAAGTTTTCACTGCTTAGCAAATTAGGCAGCATACGGGGAGGGACATTCAGTGTGTTCTCAGGAATAAAAACAACATTTWAAATTGTTTACGTTTCTACTTCTCCTCCTAGAAATACAAATGCTTTTCAATTTCTCTTCTTTGATGTCTCCAGCCAGTGAGTAGAAAGACTCATTTTGCACTAAAATCTATTTGCATTCAGCCAAAGAGGGGAAATTACTATGGTTWTATCATCCAGTTCTAGCAATGAGTYCAAGATTTGAGTCTTATTGTTTGTAGCAAAATAGATCTTTGAGACACCTTCAGACATGTGGAAGTGTTTGCAAGTGTTTAAAATGGGCACTCACATTTTGGAATAATTCTGTTGCAATGGTCTGCTATTGTTAAATCAGTGCTTATATAGATGTTGAAGACAGACATTAGTTTAAAACACATCTCAAAGCAGTGTGTATTTTTTTCCTTTTTTTTCAGAAATCTAAGAATTCATCACCAACCATCTGTCAACACTGTAAGCCAAAAATTGATAGAAAGCTGATTCCATTCCAGCTGCAAATATTAGCAAAGCATCACTGTGGGCCAATTTTAGGCATTATGAAAGCTATGAACATTACAAATAACTGGAGTTTCTGACAAGCCACAGCACAGAACTTCTATGGACCAGGTGGTTGGGCATTTCCTATGTTGAGGTCACTTGTCTCTGTTGGCAACTAATTTCCATCTGATTTCCAATATGATCCTTRCAGATGAAGGAAACAGCAGACCCATGGTGGTGGGAGTTTGAAGTCTTGGGGCAGGAAAAAGTAGTCGGTCAGAGAGAGGGGTCAGGCAAAGAGTAGCTTTTCTGGGGGGATCAGAAGGATCTGCAGGAAATCGCTTGCTGAGTTGCTATTTGATGCATGAACGTAATGCTGAATTTTGATTACGCAAACAAGAGAAAAATAAGTTGATGAAGGGAGTTTTATAATTTCYTAGCTCTTCCCCATCTACAGGTGAAGGGAAAATTCTTATGATGAGAGTAGAGCTGGGTCAGTGGTTTTGAACCCTTACCTGGTGGGTCTTTCTCTTATGAGAGAGACCTGATATGAAGGTGACCTAGAAACTAATTTCATTCACATAATCTCAGGGTATGTCTTTGGAACATTATCCAGCATTATTTTACCTAGTAACATTCTAGTAATAATGCAAACAGTGCTACGAGACATTTCCTTTTCAGCTAAAGATTGTCAGGAAATAATACTGAGGATTCATTTTTAAATGCTGTCATGCCTCAGCATAAAAGTGACAGAAATAGAGCTCCCCATTGCATGTGAAGATATAATGTTAATCTGGGACATTTTATTGTGATYAAGTTGACATGAGTGAAGAAGAGACAATAATAGAAGCTTTGGGATTCAGTGTTTTCTTTGGCTGCTTGTTGAAAATACTACCTTGTGTTTCTGACAATATGCTTTGGGTATCTTATTTCAGTAAGTCCATAGGTCAAGCAATAAGTCTGCAGGAGTGCTCCAGCTTATCTCCAGATGTAGGAAATGGCTCCACATGGAGGTTTGATCATCACTCAGAAATCTGCAATCTTTGAAGATAAAGATGTGATATTTGATTTTTGAAATACGGAGTCATTTCACCTTCTTTTCCTCTGTTTGAAGGTGTAAGGTATTTCTTCAACAGAAAGGTTACAGAAAAGGTACATTTCACTAATAAAGACCCTCAGATGTTATAGTAAGGAGCATAAAAGAAAATGTAGGTACTAAGACAGTGTTTGGATTTTTTTATCTGTTCATAAATATTCCTTTGTATCAATTTTTAGTTTCTTGGTCATGATGGTTGTGTGGCTTTGACTAATAATGTACCTCCTATGCAAGCCACCGTGGTCTTTGCTCTGCCAGGAAGAATTTTTGGTCTTTATTTAAAACAATTTTTCCTGCTAGCACTCAAATGTAAGCCATTGAGCAAGCTGTTTCTTCATTTTTTTAGTGGAGTTTAGAGGCAATGAGGCTTAGGTTCCAGGCCCCCTTCCTGAAAGAAATTATAATCCCTGAAGAGAGAGTAAGTGCACAGCTTCATATACTTTGATATAGACAGAATTGACTTAGAGATTTTTTTAATGTTTCCCAGCTGCTGAGATTGAAATTTGACTTTTGATGCCAGGTTGGATCAAAGTTTTAATTAAGGTAACCTGTAAACCTTTGTTTAGCTGTCATTGCCACTAGTGTGGCCACATGCAGCTATTTCTTTTGCGCTTAGGTGGCCATATCCATAAAGCCTGCCAAGTGAGAGGCACACACAGTCTTCATGAGATGTGGTGAAGTATCCAAATCAAAATCCTGTAATGATGCACACTAGCCATTTGATCATTGCTCTGAGTTTTCTCTGTGTTAATATTTCTCTAGCAAGCAATAATTTTTATTTTATATTCCTGTTTTAGTGCTTTAAATACATATTCTAGTTTAAAACTCCACCAATTTTGACATCTTCCCAAACCCTGCTACTTGTGACTTGTGCAACCAAAGTAGAATTAAGTAGGCTAAACTAAATTTCAAATACCCTGATTAATACGAGTGGCCCAAGTTAACTCATATCCAAGGATCACTGAGTAACACATCAAAAAAGACTATAGCTTGCCTGTACAAATTGTTGAAAGAGGCAGCCTTTGTGGAGAAAGAGAAACGACAGTGAACACGGAGATAGGTTGTCTCATTTGCTATATTTCTGATAAACCAAAAAGCCTGAGTGTTCTCTCCTGATACCTGAATTGTGAAGCAGTTCACCTGCATTTCTGGGGTTATTTAGGCTTGCATTATTTGCATTTGGTACACTAGTTAAGTAGTTTTTGCTGCTTTGTAATAATGATACTAGTTATTGCACTGGAGTTCACTTATGAGATGATGAACAGACTAGAGGGGTGGGCTGTTATTTTACTGAGGAAATACTTGAATTACCTTGCTGTGTTGCCATGTGTTCAGAGGGATGATGTTCAGAGGGGCTTTGTTYTGGAGTAAAATGGTATTCCCCCTCCTCCCCATCTACGATACCTGCTGGCACAATATTTCATCCTAAATTCTGCTCCAAAGACCATGGTAGCTGTTCGAAAATGCATTACATATAAAAAGAGAAAAAATCCCAATTTTTTTTTCTCAATACAATGTATCGTTGTTACAGAGACTTTTTTTTCAATGTGGAGTTATAGGTTTATTATTGAGATGAAAAGTTTAGATCCTATTTGATCCTATTTGATTTCTTCTGATTCCTTTTGCCTTATAACCTCTTTGCAGATTCCTGTCTCACAGGATAGTTGCATTCTTTC
Source organism: Nothoprocta perdicaria (assembly GCF_003342845.1). NCBI lineage: Eukaryota > Metazoa > Chordata > Aves > Tinamiformes > Tinamidae > Nothoprocta > Nothoprocta perdicaria. The sequence goes on along the minus strand of NW_020454427.1, from coordinate 1,209,927 downwards.
ATTTTCAGCCTTTTTACTATGTTAATGTAAAGGCAAAAGGAGTGACCAGCATTTATGACCAGGCTGTGACAAGTTCTTTTCTGTGATTTGCTTTGTGACAGATTTGATAGAAGGTGCAAAGTTGTTTTGGGGGTGAAGCAAGACATAGTGCTTACATAAACCSCACCTATAAGGTAAGTGCTTCTTTCTGTAGTGCAGAAGGGCAAATTGTTTGCCTTTCATCAGACTAGTCTTTCCCTGGCAAAAACTTTGCTGATTCTGAAAACCTCTAGAATGGCTTGCTGAAAGACCTCTGAGGTCACTGATACATGCCTGGACCTTCAAAGAACGAGGATTGCTGAATATCTTGTTTTATTTTTCTTGATAGAGGTTTGACATTTTTCTTGTGTAAAATTTCAAGATTCTTTTGATTCTTATGATTGGATTTTAAATTAATTAAATATTTTTAAATTAATTAAAACATGCCAGATTTGTTTGTTTTTTTTAATTGGATTTTTTGTCACTTCAGTAGATTCTCATTGGGAAACACTGAAAAGTCTCTCAATACTTCTCACTCCGTTCTAGTGCCTGCACCGTCAGCAGTGGCACTCTGAGTTCTTGGTACCAGACTCTACTGCAGCTTTTTCTGCTTTTTCATTCTTTGTTGTTCATTTTTCGTCTGTAGCCCTGAGTATTTTAGCCTGTTTTAATCAGCAGAGGATTGGCAGGGTTATGTATTTTTGATGAGCGCCATCAATAATGGATGGCAGTTGTTTGAGCCGAGCAGCTCTGTGGCTTCCTGGGAGAAGTGAGTCACTGCTGACATGTTTTGGGGGCCCGCAGCGGGACCATATGGCATTTGGGACTCACATGTTTGTAATATTTCAGTGCTTCCGATGAGAGTTTTACATTTCTTTGAGAACATGCAAATACCTTTGTTTTGGCTTGTGGCAGGACTTTTCCTTAAGTAACTTCTTTAAGAAAAGAAATGGTGGTGGTTTTCCCGTGYATTCCTACTGATTTGCTGTTTGACACATTCCTCTTCTGTCTTTTTCAGCAGGATGCAATCAATAAATACATGCCCCTGAGGTCTAGCCCTGTGTACTATGTTTCCTCTGGTTTGTCTTGCTCAGTTAATACCAAGTTTATTTCTTGGTGCGTTCCTTTAATGGCTTCAGAGTTGCCATGGGAATTACTCCCTCCCTTAAGAGAACTCTAAGCAAGTTTTATCCTAAAGAACATTGGGCTGGTGCTGGGCTAGAAATGTTTTCTGAGCAGTGGGGAGAGGAAATAGATGTTTTGTTTAGGATATTATATTGATGCTCATATAGCTCTCGCTAATTGCAAAAATAGCTGACACTTGGAAATTTTTATACTGAAGTCTCAATATAATAAGGTTTATTGAGATGAACGGTTCTTTTTTTTTTTTTTTTTCTATTCAATCAGTATTGCCTTTCTTTAGTGCAATAAGTTTGTATTTAGTTAACATCAGTCTCTGATGTGTGCAGGACAAACGACTTTTTCAGCCACCTGGGCTGAGCATTCTGCTCTTTGTCACATGGTCCTATGTGTGTTTTTGTTTCATGTCACGTCATTATCATGTATATTATGAAAATATAAGTTTATATTTTCTTGTTGAATGTGTACATCCACAGAAGGAAAGGCAGACTCTCTTCACGCACTTGTTCACAGGAAGTAGAAAATGAGCAGTCTAACGAAAATCCTGTATCGCTGTAGAGCGAGGAAGCAGATCTGAAGTGGAGAAGACCTGCAGAGCAGCTTGCATGGTATGTGTTGGTAAGAATCTGCCTCATCTCACAGGAAAACATAGGGGCACAGTTGTTACCGAGTCCCTGCGAGAATGGGGCATCCTGCTGCATCCATGAGACGCAGAAAATCAGCTCTACGTCTTAGTTCTGGTCCAAGAACMAGTGCGGAAGCAGAAGGAGGTTTACTATCTCTCTGGCATCCTTTCATGGTGCTTCATCTCATAGTAAATTATCGTTTAATCACATATATTTGTGAGAAGGAAAAGTAGTCTTGTTGTGTACTTTGCTAGAGAAGTTCCAGTGGTATTAATGGACTAGGTGCAAATTTCTCTTCACTACGTAGAGGTTTGGATCTGTAATTCTTCGTGTTGGCAAAATTGGTTTCCATGAAAGGGTTGAACTTTGGCCCTCAACAGGAAAAGAAACCAAGTTTAATATAGAGCTGGTTGACAAAGGCTAAAGGGCTGCACGATGCTGGGAGACGATTACAAAAGCATGATGTAAATAGCTCAGCTGCCACGCTGAGTGCTGGCAGATGTTAAAACAACTGCTTTATAGTTGAACTCTGCTCTGTGCTAAAAGCTGTCTGCAGAGATTTGAGTCAAATCACTGTGAGAAACACCACTGAAATGGGTCCACTATCAATTTACCGAACCACCAAGAAAATAAAGATAGACAAAAATTGAATAGTCAATGAATGCTTTATTAATTTGGCAATGTTGCAGAATATGATGTTGCTAATTCTTTATATATTGACTGAGGCAATTTAGTTTAAATTGTCAGCCCAATTATATTATTATTAATTCTGCAAAGTATGTTTTTTAAAATAAACAAAAAAAAAAAACCTATGGCAATCACATCAAGAATCTGGTACAATACAAATAGTCTGCTTTGGGATAAACTATTTAAGCTTCTGTGGTTTGGAAAGGGAAAACAGGAAAATTAATCCATGAAGAATCACCTGGCAGAGATGTGCCCTGTTTAAATCCCTTCTTGTTGACATACTATGGAGCATCATATAAACTTTTACCAATCCAGTCAACTAGTTTTGCCTCAACTCCCCTGACTGGCAGCATGGGTTCTACAATTATACACAGGACTACAAGATTCAGACATAGAACTTGAATGTACACCAGCAATCCAGCACCTTTCTGTGTGATTGCTTTATATATGAATCCCCATTTCCAATGGCTGTTAGCTAAATCTTTTTCTGAAATGCCATTGTTTTGGTAATTTAACATTTCTCAAAAATATTTTGTCTGGCTGTAGTTGGATGTCTTTGCATTGATCCCACAATTTTCTGGGAGTCTTTAGTGCCTTCTCTTATTCTGCTTCTTTCTACCGRATTCAGATAGAACACCCTGAAGCACTGCATCCCGGAGGCTTATTGCAGAGAGAGGTGGCAATAAGTGGCCAGGGGTTTCTGGTTCTGCTCTCCAAGAACAACTAATTTCACAGCCTGTGCTCTCTGGTACCTACTGGCAGTGTGACGCAGGAATGTTTATTCCTTGTTTTTGAGTGTAGTGATTTAATTCTTAACAGCGCCTTTTCATCTCCCTTTAGTGGTTAGTTCATACATTTTGGCACAGTATGGGGACCTACTCTCTCTCTCTCAAAAGCTCTTTGACATTTTCCTCTTCCTGAGGCTTTCTCAGTTGTTGCCTGAACCCACTGATTTTCAAGGCAGACAGGAGGCTCTGGCACAGATGGATGCTTATATTCAAACTATATGTGCTGCCTCATGAAAAATTCAGTGAACTTTGTAACYCTCTTAAAATGAGCTGTCAAAAGGCTCACCTGGAGTGAGTGTGACATGCAGGGACAGCACACACCAGAGCAACACCATGTCATAAGTGTCAAGTTTGACACGTGAGGGCTGTTCACAGTATCCATATCCTGGGATATGGAACGTGCTCCCGGACTCATGACACAAAGTCAGGGGTTGTGGAAAGAAAGGGGGATCTGTGGTCACCACTTTTATTAAAATTYACCTTTGTTTTCATGTTTCCTCCATTCTGCTGTTGTCAAGTGATAGATTTTTTTTCTTGGATTGTAAAATGCTATCAGAATTAAAAAAACAAAACACATTATTTTGGCAGGTATATACAGCCTGCTTTACGATTCTGCTGTTTAGGTGCTATTTAGTCCCTCTGTGCTGTTTGCCCATGCCACAGTGTGTGTTTTTGTTTGTTTKGTTTGTTCTGTTGTTTGTTCTACATATTCATAACATAATGATTCCTGTCCCGCTTTCAGTGGCAAGACACAATCTGGAAGCCCACACTGAAGACATTCTACTGCGCTCTCACCATCTACTAAGAGCAACCACCTGAATTCTCTAGCAAKCCATAGCCTTTGACACAAGAAACACTGTCTTTGTAATAAATGTCTTTCCTGAAAAACCCTTTTTATTCAAAAACTAAGTCAAGTCTATATGACACGGCCTGGGAAAATGAGAGTACTTGGCTTCTTTGGGGTCTACAGGGTTTTGGTATATTTTGCTTAGATTTTTGGTGGACTTGCAACTCCAAGCAGATTATTTAGAAAAGCAATTGCCTTTTTTCCCCCTTCAAGTARTTAAGATAGAGTAGATGTTCTCTAATCAGTTATCTATTACTTAAACCCCTTCCCTCTCTGCAGCTAGACTACAGTAGAGAATTAGCACGTGGTTAAGAAATCTGCAACTCCTGGATGCAAGTCAAAGAAAATCTTTCTTTTTTAATTATCTATATTTATAAGATGATTTTCACACCTCGCAGTGACACGCTTTTTAAAATGTTGGTTTTCCCTAAGAGGTCTGAGCAAGCTGGGCTGCATGTGGTTTCATGGGGCCAAGGAGGCATAGGGAATGTGCTGAAATGTGTAGGTATCATACTAGGCTGCAGCAAAAGGAAAGTCTGGCCAAGGAAGCTAGAAGTTTGTAGCCAGGTAGACCCTTCGTGTGACAGATAGGAGATTATTTATATGGGCTCTCTTGCAGCTACATGCACAGTAGATAGGCAGGATGCTCTGTGCTTTGCCCTCAGTTTGGTATAGGAAGAATCATTTTACTGCATCTCTATCCTACATCATCAGTTTATATAATTTTAATGCATCTCTCTTCAGAGTTTGGACTTAAGTGGGTTAATTTTGGAATGTTCATGTAGTCCTGATGCCTGTGGAAAAGACTTTGACCTTTCTGATTTTATATAATCACCAGTTTTACATAACCATCAATATGTGTTTATGCAAAAGTTGCAGCTACTTACTGGGATCACCTAAACTGCGAATGAGATTTGAATTAGTTTCTCAGTCTAACCTGTAACGCCTCACACAGGCTGCTAGCACACWGCATGCTGCATTAGCTGCTTTCTGCCTTATTACCTTATGAAGCTCTAAATGTTCTGCAGCTTTGTTATTGTAGAGAATTAGCTTTCTAAATCTGATACCTCTGATGCTGCAATTAGTGTTAATGTCTGAACTAACAACCAGCTTAAAAAAAAAGAGAGAGAGAGAGAGAGAGAGAGGATAAAGGAGAAACATTTCAAGAGCAGTATCAGGCTATATACCTTCTTTCTTTCTCATTGCACCAAGCTGTGAAATGAGAAATGCAGGCAAGTGACAAGAATGTGACCTGCTCTGGGGACACTGGAACTGGTATGTGGCACTAAGAAAATAAACCATGGAGAACTGAGGGTGTCTGTAACAAGGCAAGAAAATTTGCAGGCATGTATTCTCTGAAAAAAGCTGGAAAATCATCATGACCTTTTTATTTATATAAATGCATATATATTTTTATATATATAGTAATGTTGCAGTAAAATTTCTCTGCATATGACCTTTTTTCCCCCTTTTGCACTTTATGAAGACTCTAGCATGGAAGTTGCTGGAGGGATATACACATAATGCCAGGAGTTTAACTGGCCTGAAGTTCCAGCTGAAGAGAAATGGAGCTAAAGTACTTGCATCAAACAATTTGAAAAGAATCTGTGGCCTAAAATCTGTTYGCATAAGCATTCACTTAACATTTCAGTGGAATTTGTGATCTAACCACAGACGGATGGCAAACAAACAACTAAGCAGTGAATTCTCTGTGATAAGCTATTCAGCTAGTGATTTTTGTCAGTTCTGCACCTAACTGTCTTGCTCAGAAACTAACAGTGACCAGGAAAAATGCATAAAGCTGAGGAAGGTTGAGAGGCAATATTCTTGGTAGGTTTCCTTCAGCAATTCTGCTGCACAAGGTTCCTTTGATCTGGAGTCTCTGGGCAGCAGCAGAGCAAATGCTGTGATGCAGACTCTGCTTGGACCTGCAAGTGCTGTTTCTGTGTTTCAGGTAGCAGGGCCAGCAGTCTATGTGGTCCTTTTGTTTCTGGCACTGAGGTCTGCTGAAAATGATGCTAGCTGTGTTGCTGTGCCTTGTGAAATGGACTGTTAAATCCCAGCAGCACTGCACGTGTCTAGGAAGCCTTTAGGTGATCTTTGAAGTGGAGTAGATACAGAAATGCACAGCTCCAGACACCTTATAGGGAATGAATCAAGCTCAGCTCCAATGCAGAAAAGAGAAATGGGGAGTTGCATAATAAGATGTGCACTTGTGTTAAGTGAAATGTCTGCTTACTTGCAGGTTATTTCAAGGCCAGTATATCAGCTCACAACTGAGCCTAATCCAGCAGAGGCACTGATGAAAGAGACTGTAATACAGGAATGAGAAGACAACTACGTCAGCAGTGGGAATCGGAGTAAATCTACAGCTATGATTGATGGTAGGTTAAGAAAAAGAGAAGTCTTTATATATGAACAATAAGAAAATGGTAAGTAGGAATATAATTCATAACTGTAGAAATATTTAACAACTGTTTTCTTTGACAACTGTTTTCTTTGATCTATTTCTTTTGTCTCTAATATTACCCCTGAAGAAAGCTCCAGGTAAAATTTTTTCAGGAGCAGCAGCAGTCATCTTTGTAGTTTAGAAGGAACACGTTTGCACAGCCCCACAGGACAGAGGGGTTCTGAGCCATATACCAACAGCTTTTAAAAACACTACTGTTCTAAGAGGGAAAGATGGGGTTGGCGTGCAAATGTTTGGAGGATAGCTGGCTCTTTACTCGATACTTTCAAGGCAGTAGGTATTACAAAGAAGGAATGCACCTCTGCAGGATTATGGTGGCTTCTAAATAGATACATAATGATGCAGTGAAGAAATAGCCCCATAAGTCCTGAAAGACCATGACTGGGTGCTCCTAGTTATAAAGGTATGATATCTGAGGAAGATGCATTTGCCAGTGGTAAGACAAAAGCTCGACTGCACTCGACTTTGGGACATCTGGAACACTGGAACAACTGGGAACRTCTACTGGGAAAGGGGAAGGTATTTTCTAAGCTCCATGTGTGTTGGGACAGAGCTGCCTGAAGTAAGCTGAATTTACTAACAGTAACTTGTTAATAACCATTGTCCTGGTTAGAGCTGATGGCACCTGCAGCAGGCAGGGTGCTGAACAGTCTGGGGTTCCTCTAAGCAACTCTGAGTTTCAGTTTTGTTTCCTCTTATAACGGTCTGGTCTCATGCACGTAGCCTGTAACTGCTCTCTCGGGCTTTTGCCTGCCCTGCTGGGGGATGAATCACTCCTGTGAACAGACAGCAGCTGAGCCTTTTACCTCGGGGGACCTTGTGTCCACCTGAAACRTGAGGCCCTGGGAGCTGCTGCTCATGTACCAGGGCTCTCCCCAGAGGGTGACTTTCTAGCCTCAGGCTTCTCACCCAGGAAGGTGACAGCCCATGGTGTCTGGCTTACTCCACTCCAAAAACAGCAGCAAGGACACAGTGCCGCAGGGAAACAGAGCAAGGGAATGGGCAAGCTATGTTAAAGTGTTTAGACCAAAAAAATAAAGTGCAAGAAAAGGCATTATCAGTGTCATAGCTCATGGGCTGTCAAAGTCAATCATGTAAACTCCAGTGATGTAATGTCTTCTGCAGATTTTTTGTTATTATTTATTATGGGCTACTGGGAATTTGCCTTCCAGTTGGATTTCTTTTGATGCTAGCATCTTTTTCCCTTAGGCCATTTCAGGTGTTGCAGCAGTCCCGTTGTAGAGATAGACTTATAAAGTCCATAAAGTTTCATTCTCACTCCCCTGTATCTGCTGCATTAATGCTTATTTTGATCAGGAGCCGGCACCAGAGTGAATGTATACACTGAATACAACCCTGTGTTGTGCCCTCTCCTAACAGAGTTTGGTAGGGCGGATGTSTGTGTTTGAGCTTCTTGATGTAAAACTTCTGTATTACAGAAAAACTTCTGTATTGGTCTTGTAGAATGAGTGAGGATTTGGAAAGAGACTGTTATTTTCCATCGGTGCAAGGAGGTTTTTGGTTAAAACTTGAGAATTAGATGGACAAGCTTGGCAAGGGGAGCATTTTTTGAATCAGACCAGTCCAGACCTGCTTTTACTTAACCTATACATGCAGAAATTTTGAGGAAGGATATTAAGCTGCAGCATTGCATCACGACAACAAAACGTCACCAGCTATCAACGATGTGAGGATGGGACAGAGTCACCTAGCAACTTCAGAGCTGTCTCTTTGAAGTGTATCCTGTCACACGTACACCACAGCTGGTACTATTCACAAATCTTTCTCAGCTAGCACTGCAAAATAAATGTCCCAAGCAATTGTATCCTTGACACATATCAACTCATGACAGTCTGGGCTGTTTTCTCCACCTGCCTGCAGAGCAAGGCAAGGGCCATGCATTGGTTTTTTGCACAAGTTGCCAACCTGCCTGGATGGAGATCCTGAGCAGACTTTGGGCGAGCTGTTTGGCATCTTTCCACCTTCTTTGCTGTACTGGGTGGTTGAGAAAGAAGGGACAGTGATCAGTATTGATGACATAAGTTGTTCATCATCTGTTACAGGAGGAGATTCTGAGTTACAATTTTGTCTCCCAGTGAATAATACTTATTCTGACTGATCCTAGATAGAGATTTTGGGTGTTACTGCATTACAAATATTCAGCAAGACCTATTTAAAGTCTTAGCTCTTCACCTCTTTCTAATATTTGCCTGCAAATCAAATTTGTTTTGAGGTAGATTCACCCTTGTTTCCAGTGGAATTTGGAAGTTCCAATCTTCATTGTATATTTTCCTCATCGCAATACACTGTGTACACTGCCCTGCTGTATCAAATCAGTAAGAGACAGTACCCTAAATACTACATGGATAATAAATGCTGATCTTAGTGGTTTTTAACTGCTTTCTATTCTTTCTGTTGCTACCAGGTAGGACATGGCTGGTGCCTCTTGCTTCAGTAAGCTGGTGCCTTTAAATTTTGTTTATATTATGGTCTGGACACTCTCAGATTTGGCTACAGGCCAGGTATGAGACTTACGTTGCAGGGCAGTCCTAGCTGTCTTGTATACTCTAGGGAGTCTAAAAGATGTTAGATGCCCATATTTAAAACAGTTAAATCCCTTTGGTCAGATGAGACATAGGATGGATACAGCAATTGCACAAACAAGGTTTAGACGTGAAACAAGGAGACTTTTATGAACAGGATGATAAATTGCCATTGCAGCAGGCTAGTTGCCTAGTACCCGTGCAGGTTTTGTAGACACCAGGACTAAGGTAAGGCAATGGTGTGGCTTTGCAGCTCTTTGCAGGAAGACCTTTCAAATGAGAAGAGAGGAAATGAGGCAGGACACAGAGGTGACAACCAGGCCAAGTACTGTATGGCATCAAGACTGGAACTGATACCTCACAAGGTCAATAGAATGGAAAAAAGATGGACTTCAAAAAACAAAAGATGTAGCCTTTAGAGTTGGCAAAAACTAGCAATGACACTGCATATGTCCTTACAAGTAATTACTAACATAAGTTATTGTATTAATCAAATTGCTACAAAGCATCCTTTTCACTAGAGGAGGAATTTGGACAAAAATATCTTTTCAAAGACTATAGGTCGGTGAGCATGTAGATTACGATCAGAATAGGAAGAAACAGAGAAAATGATCCAGGATAAAGTAACTCCAAAAACAAACAAACCTCCTCACCTATCTCCAAATAAAAATAAAATAGAAGGGTGAGATCAGTCAGGGAGAAAATAGGTTTTCCACTTAAAGGGTTTGTGAGTTTGGGACTATGGATCATCATCATTGGATCATCATTGAACTACTGTCTGGACCGTTGCCATCTTGAAAAAAATCAAGATTACTCTAACTTCACTAGGATGGCGTAAGAGATCATCAGTTCAAAGATCTGGGCATAGAGGTCCAGACACAAAATGAGTAACTAACTGAATAAAAGAGAAAAGTTTTCTGTGCACTGTCAGGTCCAACTTTCTATAGAGAATAATTTATTGAATTTACATTTTTTTATTCATAGGTCATCTCTGAACAAATTTCAATTATTCATGTGCTTTTAATAGAAGTTGGTTGCATAATATATTTATTGGAGATCATCTGTAATGTACTCATGAATTATCTACTATTTCTGAGGAACAGATTGTGACTTTCAGCAACCTGAAATTAGTCCTTAAGTGACCAACTGGAACTTAAATATTTTCTATCAGAGATGCTCCAGAGGTTGAAGTCACATCTTAATTTTTGTTGAGTATCAGAAATTTCTGTGGGGGAGGAAAAAAAATTACTGTAAATTGTTGCCTTCTATAAGAATGTTGTATGGAGAGGATAAAGATACAAGCATGGTGCAATACTAGTGAATTCTGTCTTAAGCATTTTCCCAATTAGGCAATTTTGTAACTTTTTGGTTTTATTTTTTTTTTCACATTTGTTGCTTTAAAAGAAGAAATTACAACTGTTAGGGCACAAAAGATAATATTAATGTGTTTTGGAAGCTGCCCATTGACTGGAAAGCAGCAAGCGAACCAGTAATTTTTGTACTGCATAAAAATTGATGCTCTTGATCCCACATGATATGAAATAGCTGCTATATTAGTTTTTCTTCCTTAATTCTATTACTTTAAACAGCACATTCCGTTATGATCAGATACCTTTGCGGGTTCCCTGCAGAGTTTAGCCCACATGTTTCAAGTAGCTCAAGCTAAGGATGCCAGGTGAAGGATTTTTTCAAACATATTGAAAGGTAAGTTGTAACTTTTTTTTTAATTGGAGTGTAGCATTAGTGAGTAAATACACAGACAACTGCACTTTTGCAAGTATCTTCAAGTAAAGCAATTTCTGCTCTTTGTTCTCCCTTTAGTTGTCTTGTCTTCATGTCAAGAAAATCTTGGACATCTGGAAAATTATTCTGAAAAAGTGGGGAGTGACTCTGTAAGGATGCACTCAAATTCTGATCTGKGATTTTGAGTGTGCAAATACAGAAGAGGAAATACAAAACAGCTCTGAGCAAAAGGATCTGTGGCACTTACTGTGGTTCACAAGATGAACATGAGCTAATGTCAAGCTGTTGCAGAAAGAAAAAAGGCATATGCTGTAGTGGGATGTGTAAACAGAAAGAGAACCTGCATGCATTCTTGTTTAACCTAGTAAAGACAAGACAGAGGAGACATCAGTCTTAAAAAAAAAAAAAATATATATATATATATATATATATATATATATATATATATAAAGCTGTTGCCTGACTTCAGTGACTGCATCAAGACACGATGGGCTTAAAGCATGGCAAGGTAGATTTCAGTTAGTAACAGCTGAGGATGTTTCTGTGTAGGTTGCTTTGGGATCTTATGCGTAATCAGTCACTGGTGTCTTCAAAGAACGTTAGACAGGTCTCTGTGAGAAGTGGTRTAAGTAGCTGTCACAACTGGTCCTGCCTTGCTGCCTTCTAGTGAAGGAGCTGGATGATCTTAAGGTCCATTGGGTCTGTTCTCTGATTAGCCAATATGTATACTTAGAAAAGCGATGTATTTTTAGAGTATGTTTATTTTATTTTAAAGATACCTATTCATACTAGATCCTCATATCCCAGTATTAAGGGTTTCAATAGCATCTAAAGGATGTGTCCTAAACAGTACACACAGTGTAATTTCCATAATACAGATCAGCCTCTATTTTCAGAGCTGGAAGATCAGCCTCACCTGGAATCTTGTTCTTTCTGCCCCTCACCCCCTTTAAAAAACAAACAAACAAACAACCCCCCCCCCCAMAAAAAAAAAAAAAAAAAAAACCAAAAAAAACCCAACCCAAACCTTTGTTCTCTCATGTTGCCTTTTTTAACAGTGGAAAAACTTACTAGGCACAATTCCCACAGTCCCTTTTGCCATGACACTCAGTAATTGCATCCTTTTGACCGTGGCAGACTCATTAATTGTGTAGCCAGGATGCCTGCGATTAGACAGAACAAAATTTACTGTTTGATAAAAGCCAAATTCTTAAACAGCTTGATTTTTTGGGCTAATTTTCTTTTATCAAAATATTATACTATTATATATTTTGTGATTTAGATTGTAAAGTCTTTGAGTCAGAACTGCCTTCTACTCTATATTTGAATAATGTCCAGCAGTTGGATGGGTGCTCTGTAAAGACGACCACAATTTCTTGTAGGTTTTTTTCTCTCCTTTTACTTGTTTAGAGTGCCTGAGAGAGTAGAGGAGCTTAGTGTATTTGTGTGGAAGATATCACATCAAGGAYCTGGCAAGAAAGGTGAGCAGAGTGCTATTTCTGGAGCCTAGTCAAGACAGCAGAGCTTGATTAGTTGATTAGTATCTGATTTTCAGTTAAATATTTAGATTTTGCTATCTTGTGCACAATACATAGACTATGAAAGAGGTTTGCTGGTAAGATGTCCATTGTACAGATGACTCRGAAGCAAGTTGCCGAGAGGTTTGTGAAGATGGTACATCGTAGAAATAAGGAAGGGGCATTCTAGAAAAAGGAAGTAGAGGGGATATTAGAAATGTGGAAGAGAAGGGAGCATTCCCAGGAGTGGGGGCTGCTGTAGCCCAGTGTTTGCAAAGGGAAGASTTGAAATACTCAACTAATGTATTTGAATTGATTACTTCTATTTTGTCACCTCATTTTATAAAATGTATCAAATATCATATAGATACCATAGCAAAATACCATCTTGCCAACACATCTCAGCACAGAACTAGGGTTATATCCTTTCATCATTCTTTACTTTTTTTGCACAAGAAAGAAATCCTTTGAGGGCAGTAGATGGCTTTTTTKTTGTTGTTGTTGTTTTAGTCTGTGATGCTTTGAGCTCTCTGGATCCTGTTTGTATATATCTGTTTAAGAGCTTGCTGACTGCAGTCTTTTAGAGACTAATGACTTGCTCAAGAAAAATACCCATGCAAAATAAATTTCTCCTTGCAAGTCAGGGAATGAAGAAAGAGTAACTTCAGCTATTAGAAACTGTTGTTTTTGCTCTCCTGCACCAGGACATGGACAATAAAGTCCTTGTATTTAGTTTTACTATTTCTTTTATTTTGCTGTATTTCATTTTACTAAACTGGATTTTTCTCCATCTTGTTCTGYGTAGTCTTTCTGCACTAACATAGATATCTGCACCATACAGACATTTCTAAACTCTGCAAGTACTTACCTAGACATTCATATGAATCCAGTCTCTTTTGTAGCTGAGAGATTGCTGCAGGTGAAGACTTCCTAAYCAATCAGTATTGATCACAGTATCAATCGCGTACCCTACTGCAGAATCCGAGAGCCAGTCATGCCTTCACATAGCTAGCCTTGTGTTTCTRTGAGTACGCACTAGCAGTCTTGCTGACTAAAAGATACGTTTCAGGACTTTTTATTAACTGTTTTTTTAAATGCTGAACGTTTTGCCCATGTTGGGAAATGTGGAGCCATACAAAAATGTCAAATCCAGAACTGGAATGAGGCAGTAAACAACAGAGCTCATCACTGTGCTCAGAAACCAGCTTGGCTGGTGCAGTGCCCCAGCTCCTTGGAGCGTCTGCTGACAGATGCGATGAAGTTGCAGATCAAATTCTTGTTCCTGGAGGATCATGTTCCATGGTCTCATGAGAAGGTACTGGGATTTGTTCTCTCCCTACYGCACTGTGCTCTGGTTCATCCCCTGACTGCAGCAACCAGGGCACAAGGGCTCGAGGCCGGGACATGACACTCTCCTCTCCCACCAGGATGGTGGCTCTGCTGGGCGTGCTGAAGCCGACATTGGAGTAGTGGGTGTCAAGGACAAAGGGGCAAGGAGGAGGTACAGGGAATAATGSTGCTTCTAATGAATGACAACATCTTAAGTGGGGTGAAGGATGGGGAATTTGGGTGCAGGGGCTGTACAAACTGTTCTCTGCTGCTGTTTTTCCTTCTGTGCATCTTTTGGAAAACACAGTGCACTGAAGTCCCATGATGCCTTAATGGGCTGATGTCCACTGAAAATTATGGAATAACCTTCTTTCATACCTTACTGTAGTAATACTGATTAAAAAATATTTCACARCATTCTAGGTGGATGACACAGGCCCTTTGCATTTGCTAACACCTTATAAGGATGGAAAAAATCCATGAAAGTCATTCACAGATTTCACAGAACCACAGAATGGTTGAGGTTGGAAGGGACCTCCAGAGATCTAGTCCAACCTCCTGCTCCAGCAGGGACACCCAGAACATGGGGCACAGGGCGGCATCTAGGCGGGTTTGGAAGATCTCCAGAGAAGGAGACTCCACAACCTCCCTGGGCAGCCTGTGCCAGGGCTCTGTCACCCTCACAAGAAGGAAGTTCTTCCTCACATGCAGATGGAACTTCCTAAGGTTTCAAATTGTACCCACTGTCCTTGAGAAGAGTTTGGCCCTCTCCTCCCTAYATTCTCCCCTCAGGTATTTGTACGTATCGATCAGATCCCCTATTAACCTTCTCTTCTCTAGGCTAACCTGGCCCAGCTTGTTTAGTCTTTCCTCATATGATAGATGCTCCAGTCCCTTAATCACCTTGGTTGCCTTTCGCTGGATCCTCTCGAGAAGCTCCACGTCCCTCACACTGGAGAGCCCAGACCTGCACCCATCACTYCAGGTGCGGCCTCACCAGAGCTGAGGGGCAGGATACCCCCCCTCCCTTGACCTGCTGGCAACGCTCTTCCTGATGCAGGCCAGGATCCCATTGGCCTTCTTGGCCACRAGGGCACTGCTGWCTYATGGTTAACTTAGTGTCAACCAGGACCCCCAAATCCCTCTCCCTGGAGCCRCTTTCCAGCAGGTCAACCCCTAATGACGTTTCTCTCATTATACCACCCACATTATTAATCTTTATATAGCTCATCTTGCCCATTTTAATTATATTCAGGTGAATATGTTTTAAACCCCACAAGAAAGCTGGACTTTTGTGATTCTTTAGTGTCGTGCACAAGGAGGTGTGAAATTAGCTACARGAGATAAAGCCTCTTGGGAAGCTGTGGCCTTAATTGCTTTGTACCTGGGACCACACCAGTATGSGTATGTGTTTAAATGCACACCAGTATGTTTCTATCAGACCACTTCTAGGTGATAAAGACAGAACTGGAAAGAGGAAACTGGRGAATTTGCTATTGATACTCATATTGCTTTAAACTGGAGTGGGGAAAAAATGTCACTGGAGGCTGATCCCATTGTCCTGGATCATTAAAATTTTATTCTTGTTCCTTGGTTTATTTTTCTTTCTTTTACTTCAYCTCATATAACTCTTCCTTTTCCCCACTCCTTTCTGAATTATGTTTTATTTTGATATGTGAACTGTAATTTCATRTGTTCGCATACAATAAAAGTGTCTTTTATCACCTCTTCCTTTGTCAGCTATCTTAGAATGAGGTGAATCAATCATCTGCTAGGCAGACATATCTCTCTCTGGTCACAGAATAGATGAGCTTAGATGACGATTTTGGACTTGATTCTCAATGTTGAGATGGCTACAGTTTGGCCTGGCAGTTTCCACGTTTACAGAACATCAGCACAGCTTGGTGTTTGTGTCTGTGTTGCAGTTTGTACATATAGAGCCTTCAGTGTTTTAGCTTGGAGTCTGAAATGGCAGCATGATGTCTGCCAGGCAGCAAGTGAAAATATTACATAAAAAAATAAAACTACAGTTTTAAAATGATAATAGCTGAAGCACATCTGCTTTTTTAAACTAGCCTTTCCTTTAGGAAAACGATGCTTTCCTGGATTTCAGACAGTTTGATCACTGTTCATTTGCAATGTTGCCTGTTTGGGAGAATGAAGTGATTCTTCTGAGGTTTGAAAGTATATATTCTTTTTTACAGGTTCCTCAATCTTCAGGGCTAATTTTTACACCAGCCAAAAACCACAGTAAGAAGAGTTTTGGAGTTAAGACTGAGGGAATTTAAGCATAACAAGACATGTATATTTGCAAATAGACTTATGGATTCATTGATGACATGTCTAGTTAGTTCTGGAGGACACCATCAACTACCACAAACAGGTTCTGCCTGTGGCAATGGGTGAGTCATAACCTCCCACGATCGCCTGTGAGAAGTGGGTGGAAGATTCCTCAAGTGCTGTTCTCTGTCTGCCCCCACATACAGTGGGCTCTGAGTTGCTTATGAATCCCGACAAAATGTCCTGAGGATGAGGTTAACTAGCTCATTTTGGCTGTGCTTCCCACCAGAGCTGTCTTTGCTGGCTGCCCATGTGGCCTTTTCCTTCAGTACCACAGCTGACAAAAGCCAAGCAGGGGAGCAGATGTGTGCATTGCAAGGGATGCTTGTGAAGGTAGCCTTCAAAATAGGCTGGGAAATGTAAGTCCACAGGGGATGTTTTATGGGCTTTTCGGCAGCAGTTAGGATTCATTAGCTGGTACAGTTGCTAAGAAAGTCTGCCCTGGTCCCAGCTACCTTCTTTCCAGTTCTTTTCTACTGCAGACTGGACCGAAGAGCAGGGGCTCCATGTGCTCTGGGCTGTAACTACCATCAGGAGCAGCTTCCATGGCTCAGAGGGGCACGGAGTTCACCTACCTGGTATGCAGGTTAGTGCTCCTGACCCTGGGAATGGTGATGGATGTGCTACAGGACAGGAGAAAGGCTKAAATGGTGACAAATTGGTTATTGCTGGGAACATTTCTGTGTACAGGCCTTGTGGCTATGGCTGCATTATTATTACTCAGTTTTAGTACCCTTGTTTGTGAGAGGGGAACAATACATATATATTTCATATATATTGTGAAATTTATCATGTGAAAACCAAAGCCTGCCTGTGGTCATTTAGCATAGTGCTATCTGAGTTGYTCAAAGAGTGTTTTTGCTTTCCARGGAGATTTAACAACTTCATGTTGCMGATTTCTTAAGCATAATGCTCTTATTTCTCTTAAAGAAAAAAAAGAAGGAAAATCTTTATTATTTAGCCTCTTGATTATTCTTATCCCTACTGAAAATATGATTATAAACGCTGTGCATTGAAAATTARTACTATGCTGTCTTGTTGTTACGCAGACTTCCAGAAGGGGGAAGAAGTCTCCACACAGTCTTTGTGCAGATAAGGAAGGACCTTTTTTAACTGTGAGGTTTCCCACATGTATAGGACATAACTGGGTTTCTGCTTAACCCTTGGAGAAAGATTAACTCCTACTAGAGCTACGTGGGCAAACATCTTTGAAATTAATAGGTAATCAGATGCATCAGATACTCTTTGTCCCAGGACAGTGTGGACCTGCTCATTAGTGCTACCCTACCTGCCYACTCACCAGACATATCTTGATGTTATTCTGCATGATGTGGAAATACAGGCATGGAAGGGTATCAGTTTCATTATCACAGGGTGAGACAAGGTCTCGGACACCTCATTCTTCATGTACTGTGTAGAGTATCTAATTCATGACCATGCTTTCTACTCACCTACTAAATTGCACCACTGCAAATTAGCCACAAAATACTGCAATTCAGATCTGCTCTCACTAAACGGAGCACAAAGAGTAGAGAATTAGGCTCTAAATTTAGTCTGTTTAGGATGACACACTGCTGAGTATTCTCATCTGTTTTCAAAGATGCAATAAACGGTATGGCTATACTAGTAAATGCCATTAGCTCTTTGAATTAATAGAATTACTGTTGGCAGCCAGCGGTAATAGATTAGAGCAATTCACTTCTACTACATTAGAGTAATTCTTGGCAGAGTGAGTATAATAAATCTGAGGAGTTTACAACACAGCTCTGCAGTTAAACCTTGGAATATGAATTCYCAGTCTCTAATCATTTGCTTTTTCTCTTTATTTAGGTCAGTCAGTGTGTGTTTTTTTTTTTAGAAAGTCATAAAATTTCTGATTTGAAGATGCTGGCTTTCAAAAATGTAGATTATTGATTAATTTTTTATCTTTTTTTCTTTTTTTAAATTCATTTTCTTAACGTGAAATATTTACAAGCTTTAAGATATTTGGCTGGAGTGACATATTTTGTTAGGCAAATAGATAATAAGCTGTCATTGTCCAAATACATAAGGTCCTGTTGGCTTAACTGGGCTATCAATATTAAGATACCAATTCTGATCTTCAGATTCTTTAGAGGCATATTTAATAAAATGAACACCGGGTCCCCAGTTTATTGTGTGTGTAGCTTATTCAGTTTTCTCAGGGTTTAATAGCTGTGCTGATTGAAAAAAAAACRAAAACAAAACCCTCAAAACTACCTATATATGTGTGCRTGTATATATATTTTGTCAGTATTTTGTCACTGCATTTCCTGATGCTCATACTCTTATCTCTTGCTGTTGCTGTAACTCACTGGTGTAAACTGTGTTACTGTTGATTTTTGAGGAAGAATCTAGTCTTGGTGAAGTTCCCTTGGAATGGGAAGRTTATTATGGTTCCTTCTGTCTCTGAGCTGGTCTCTGCTGTTCCTACTCYCTGCCTTGGCTAGAGTGAAGACACTGTGCAAGTGACAAAGCTAAATTTCTAACTGAACTGGTTGAGAAAACAGATCGTGCAATTATTCTTTACTTATTTGACTTAAAATTTTTAAATGATCATTAAGTAGCCATATTGAAAATAGAGAGACTCCTTTTTTTTTTTCCTGAAAAGATGTTGGCATGGCAGAGAGCAAAACTCTCTGCTAGCTTTAAATGAACGAGTTAATTGCTGAAGAGCGTATTTGCTACATTATAGTAATGACATGCTTAGTTATCAAAGGTATTGAAACATGTTGATGGCTGTAATGTGGAACAGAACTTGTGTCCCTTGCTAGGAGAAATGATTTACATGGACTGTGGATTGTGGGAAGATCTGTATTAATGTTGAAAAATATTTCTTGCTCTTTCCCCAATGGCAGATTTATGGACGGCTGGCAATTTCCTCCAATTTGAACACAAAGCAGATGTTTAACATGATGGCTGCGCTCTGGGATGACTACTGACAGGTGATATTGTGCCTGGGAAAGGGGAACCATTAGTCACAGGTGGGTCACCCGAGTCCATGGCAGAGCCCCTGGTAATTGGCTGCTGAAAAACAGACCTTTTTATGTGGAATCTCTCAGGATGACTGAGATACAGGCATCCATTAGGCGGTTTTTAGGATTTTGTTTTCATTTCTGCACTGTTTGATAGGCTCCATTTTATTTATATATATATATATATTTTTTTTTTTTCTTTCTTGACAATGGGTATAAGTCCACTGAATACTAATTTAAATCTAGCCTTCTAATCAAAAGGATAAAAGAAAACTTGTATGGAAAAATGCATCTGTGCAGTCATTTTCTTTCATAAGATAATCTTCTTAGTTAATTGCTTTTCTTTCTCAACCATTTAAAGAAAACTGAATTTTTGAGTGATTAGCAACTTGAATTATGAGCTTTAAAGGAGAGTACCCCATGATCTTAATGTTGGAAGCAATTYGTACTCAACTAACAAAATACAAAAACATATGGAGGCAGGCTGCACAGAGCAATAAATCATTCTGTGTGACTACCTTTTATGCCATGAAGGTTCCTCAGTTAACTCATTTAGATAATCTGCTTCTAAAATGAAATCAGAGATAACCCACATAATCACATAGTGAAGCTATAATTGGTATTTTAGTACTAAATCTGTTAGATGTTGTCATAACTGGTAACATTAAAAAGCTTAGAAAACATTTGTGTGACTAAATTTCACCTTTCAGGGGCACAGGTGGACAAATTAGATTTTCAGCAAAGGGAAATAATATAGCCAGATAAAATATATCTGCAACTCTGTAGCAAATTAGGAATTGAATTAGGCTCTCTAAAGTGGTAGCCAAAAGCCATCCTTCCTTTCTARTTTGGTTCAAGAAAGAACCACGTCTCACTTTTGAATGATCCCTGGCAACTTGGCGACCAGTTATCTGTGATGTCCTCGATCACTGTCCTCTGCCATTTCTCATTCTCACCTATTATTTCGCGGTCTAACCCTGACTGGAACTGCAAAAGCCACATTTGCCATTAAACATGAGCAACTTGTGCACAAAGGTGTCTGAAAATATAAGAAAAATACTTTTGATAGAAAATACCATTTCAGTAAACCAGGACCAGGCTTGCCAATTCAAACATGCTGACAATTCTAAAAAWTCAAAATATTCAACAAACTTTGAGTATTTGGATATTATTTTGTTTTGAAAATTCTCAAATAAAAAAATCCAGAACATCAGAAACAACTTTAAAAATGACTTCTATGTCAGATTATAACAACGGGGAAAAAAAATCAGAATGGCCTTCAGAATGGAAGTTGCAGTTCCCCTGTATATMCTTGTTTTCTTTTTTATGTCGTGCTGATGGTTTTCTTTCTTCATAGCCAGTTTTGTGGAAGAGTGATCTCAAAGATAAGCGTGAATGATCCTCATTACTTATATTTCCATAAATGAATGAAACTATTGCCYTTTGCACTTCCAACAAATGCTTGTACTTGTGAACACACTGTCAGCCTRAATTCTTCCTCTGTGCGTTGTTCATATAAATCACTCTTTTGCTTATATCCTCAATTTTTATTAAATACTGGAACAGTGGAGGTCTGGCCTATAGATCTCAAAGAAGTCATAACGTACCAAACTATTTCCACTGTAGGTTTCTGCACAAATGGCTGGAAAACTACATGTTCTGGCAGCAAATATAGTTTCAATTGCTTAGAGAATGACACTGCTGGGGGAAAAATAGAAGTCTCTATAAGTGTCTATATAATATAGACATATTATGTAACTGGTACCCAAAATAGTATGTTGTTCATACTGTCAAAACTCGTTAAGGAGCTGCTTGGATTATTTTTTCACTAARCATATTTTTCAGAATATTTTAATAATTAGTCAAGGGATTCATTTTGGTGGGAATATTGTCTGTAGAAAGAATAAGGGGCGAGGGGATGGTTCTGTTTGCTCACAACTTTCAAATAGCCTCCAGATTTGCAAGTCTGGTTTGTACCGACCTTGTGTGCAGTTATGTGACAGACTTGTGGAAAAAAAAAAACGTGAAATTTTAGACTGAACACAAGCTAAGTCAGTGAAGAAAGTGGTGAAAAGTTACAGCAAGATGCTGTAATGATCTTACAAGATGACTGATGTTAAGCGAGATGCTTAAGATGCTGCTGCACAGGAGTGTTTTCTCTCTACACACTGAACACCTATTCAAGACAAAAAGACAAAATCAAACAACTGAGTCTGAAGAAAGAAAATTTTAGATATGCGCAAGCGAGAGTGTTAGGAACATGTAATTTAAGAGCTTCCCGCTGGTGGCTGCCRGGTGACACATACCCTGTGTGTGTCCAAGATCCCAGGCTATAGTCACAGAGGCTTAACATTAGTCCTGGGAAGTAAATCTTCCCACCGCTTGTTGCAGCTGAGTCAAGAGTAGGAGCCTGGTTTAGAAAAACGTCCCCTCTTGCCCCACTGAGTAAAAAGACATATTATGAGGCTGAATTTCATCTTTGGGAAAATTGCTGTGAATCTTTCTTTTGCTCTATGCATTTGGTAATAGAGAGAAAAATGRTGCTTTAGGTTGGTTGTCCTTCATTGCTAAGGACATTGCTATTGTCCTTCATTGCTAAGGTTCCTAGCATAATGTGAACCTTTGTTTCTTGTTATGTTAAGGTTAAAGCTAATTACTAAATAAATATAGGAATCAATGATGTATTTTTCAGGATGGTGTTTTCCCCTAATTTTTGTCAAAATCCTCCTGCCTATATTCCTCACTATGCAGCTGCCTGAGCTGAACATCTCAGCACTACTTTTTCAAACAGCAGGTCTCATTATTTGATGGTAAAGCAAGAGATGGGGGAGCGAGAGATGGGAGCTATAGGAGAAGAGAGTGGAGAGGGCTCTTTTGAAAGGGAATTAATTTGGACAATTAATGAATGACACTTTTCTTGGTCATCTCTTCCCATTCAGACATGGGCAGGAGAACATGCAATAATGTAAAAACACTTTGAAGTGTGCCAAAGAATTTAGAATTTGCACAGAAGATGCTCTTCTGCATGAGATGATTCCTCTTTAGATTACATTGTACGTACAGAGAGCCACATAATGTAGATTTAATATTTTAAGAGATGGCTGATAAAGCAACTGCTTTGGACYTGGCTTTTAATGTTGTGTCTTTTGGGAGATTTCTTCTCACAAACTGTCCTTCGTTTTTATGGAAAATGTAGCTCATTTTTTAAAAAATTGATAGTACTACTACAGGCTGTATATAATATGCTGTTTTTATTCGTACTCTGTTCTGGGGTGCTCTGGGGTTTGTGCTTTAATCATTTGACTGTGTGAATGCAGCTGTAAATAAGACTGTGTTGGTATGCCACAGCTACAAGGAAACTGAGAAATTACCTACATCTGCTATCAAGATGTTAGATCATCTTACGAAAGTGAGAAGCGTATTCTTTCTGAAAATTCAGCTGATAATTCACTTTAGAAGGAGCATCCCTCCCACTCTCACAAAACAACTCCCCAAACTCAGAAGATCTGCTTTTATTTTGAAGCACTGCTGCTAGTCTGGGCTTTGTTATCTCGGCTAGAAACTTATTCCCCATTTGCTTTCCCTGCTACCACTGCCTCATTTTAAAATGTCATAATTTTCTCCCTAAGGCTAGATAAAAACCACTGAATGTCATCCAGAGCCTCTCTGAGCACAGACCAACTTTAGCACTCAACTAAAATCCAGCTGGACATCCTCCTACCTTCCTGCCACAAGTCTCACCTGCCRGGCAGGTGTTTGGTTTGCTCATCTCCACACTAATGAATCTGACACCCAAGGAGCCCTCCATCCCTTAGCACAGGGACTCCTCCTGCGTATCAGATGGATGAGAAGAAGAAATACCGAATGGTAGGTGAAATGGTCTGAGTGGAAAGTTCAGTCTGGGGTAATTAAATAAATTGCTGAAAAAGTGACATGCCTGTATTCTACCGTATTTTTAACTGAGACTTGCAAGAAAATTTGTACTACTGACATAGAAAGCAGTATGGAAGTACCTATTTACTGATATAAAGTCTTCAAACGTATTTAGAAGTAGCAATGTTCTGGAGACAATGTGCACCTCCTAAGAGAAATACAGGAGGACTGCACAGAAATGATCCAATTCTAGTTCTTGAGAGCTTTCAGATTAGCTTGGAGTAGGCACAGAAAATGCCAAATGTAGGGCAGGCTTCTTGACGGGGAGACTAAAGCCAAGTCTTTCTCTCATTTCAGTGTGATTTCTGGACATCCCTCTTTGTGAATTSAATAGTTCTTCTATAAGTCATGGATCTAAAACAGATGACCCTTGCTGAGGGCTTGTTACATGTTCACTCTCTTCAGGCAACCACAAGACTGGTTATCTAATGGTTGGGATGTGYTGAAGAGAAACTGTCAGTGGAACTCCCCCGAATCACACAGAAGACACGTACAGTATGGCTCTAAAGTGCACGGTACAACTAGTCAGGTAACACTCGAATCATGAGTCTTAARGATTGTTGGTCACATACTGTAATTGCTGAGATACTGAGGAGGAAGGGCTCCTTGCTTTCAATTTAAGGAGTAACAGATTATAAAGTAAGGGGAAAAAAAGCAGTTTTGTTTAGGTTGTTGCAGTTCTAACAGTCTAATGTATCTTCTATGTTGGAAGAAAAATCTCAATAGACTCTGTCTTGTAGACACTGTATTACAGTATGAATGGAGTAAGAAGATCCTTCAAAGAGTGAAAAAAACAAGTAGAGAGGGAAACTTTCAGCCTAATTGTGGCACTTTAGGCAACCTGCATACCTCCCTTGTGATTAGACCGATAGGATTTGAGGATATTTAGTACTGCTGTGATGAGATTTTGGGGATTGAAGTACTTGACTTGCTTAGCTATCCATCCACTAAAGCTGAATATCCACCTCCTCCTGCTCCTAAAAGTATTGCTCCCAGAGGAAGACATAAGTTACCTGAGAAGCCCAGGGGAAGCATTGCTGAACCAGCATGGCAGAGTTGCTATAGATAACTGTTTTTTAAAGAGTACATTGGGCATGGAGCTGACAGAGAACCCAAGGAAATATGTGCCCATTAGAAATAAGAATGACATGTTTGGGAAGACCTTTTCACTTGAAAGCCATGCCTTTTGTATTAGCAAAGGAAATCGTTTGTTATGTACTAACAAATACCTTAGGAAAAAATTCTTYCCACAGAGGGGAAACTCTGTCCATGCTACTGGTAATGGATAAATGCAGGAGACAAAAGCAGAGTTTAGGGTTTGGTGCTTTTTCCTCCCCAAATACCACCCACCTTCTTACAAAAGACAGACCATTGAGGGGTACACATGAAAATTTGCTCACTGTCTTCAGTGATGAGCAGAGCCCTCTGTGTCACATTCCCAGAACTGGACAAATGYTACCTGAAATTTTAGTAGTTTATTTACAGGATAGCAATGTTCTTTACCTCTTCTCTTTTGACAAGAACAAGTTCTCTGTTTGGAAAGCTAATTGTGACCGAAGATGCAGGACACTGAGGTATCCAGTAACTTCCCTATATCCGTACATTTACACTGTGTTCATCTGGAAGCKCACTGTACTGAGCAAAGTCTGCTCTGCTGACTCAAGTTAAACTCACAGTTGCCTCTTGATATATCGCAATATGTCATTCAGTAATCCCACTGAGTAAAATGTAATTACCATACAACATCTTGTGATGTCTTGGGATTTCTCACTAGGTAAGTAGGAAATAAATTCCTGTCAGTGCTGTAGGAATGCTGTTGTAGAGATGTAGGAACAGACGAGCTAAGGTCATAAGCCATAATGTTTTGCTGAAAATACTGGTCGCAGGGGATATGTTCTTTTTAACTGCAGGCCGCTAACTGTGCTTTTTCTTTCCCTCTGAATGTGGAGAACCTTGCCCACTGCCCAAATAAGCTCTCATGTGTCCCTATCACAGTGTGTTTAATCCTTATCTCCCTGTGAGGTAGGAGATCTGGGGAGGAACTGAGGGCCAGAGGAATTGCTGCATGCTCTGTCCTGCAAAAAAAACAAACAACAAAATGTATGGAAAAGAAATTGAGCCTGTGGTTCCCCCTAGGAGCTTGCCTTGAAACCAGCCTCTCTTCTATAATGCAACGATATATAAGCAGTATAGGTACTGACCTCCTGCTGAGGGAAATCTGGGGTTTCTGCACTGTCATCCAAAGCTCTTTCTGAACCTGTAAGTCATTTGAATTGCTGTCTCTTTCTTTTGGAATCGTGACCTCCCCTGGCAGATTTGTTCCACCATTGCAGAGACAGTCACGATCCCCCCGAGGGGGAAGAATTAACACCCACACACTTCCCCTGCCTCAGAACAAAATTCAGAGCTTCTAYGGTGAACCTATTCTGATTGCTTTCGAGACAAACAAATATAGTCAAAGGCAGCTGATCACTCATCTCCTGGGAATGGAAAAGCTTCTCACTATTAGGCTTACAAGCCTTGCTGATGTCATGATGATACCGTAGCTGTGGGTGTGAACAGCACTAAAAAAGGATGGATGGGTATGTGTCATATTCACTTCACTTCCACTGGGGCTGGCTCGATGTACAATAGGGAGACTGAAGCGTCGGATTACTGCCAGAAAGAGTGATTGCTGCTTGCACCAAGTTTTAGGCTAGGATGGATAAATGTAGCAGCAGGGAAACTGAAACAATTTCAAGGAAAACAAAGCTACCTGTAAGGCAAGACTCTGAAAGGATGTATCCCGGGGAGGATAAAGGGACTTCTGTGGCTTTTTTTCCTCAGTTGGCCATTTTTATTTGCTTTGCATTTTACCATTGAGGTATTCCCAGATGTTTTTGCATAGAAATTTAGCATTTTAAAAAGTTTTTCTGTGATGCCTGTATGCTTTCAGGACTGCTTAGTTTTAATAGCAATSTTTTGCAAGCAAATGGAATTAGTGCAGGAAAGTATAATGAGCCTGAAACAGTTTTGATTCATCACTAATGTCTTTCCACTGACTTCAACAGAACTTATCAAAAGCCCATGTGATCTGAGTAGCTCTATACAGCATGTGCTTTAAAAGAGCCCTTTGGAATTGATTTTCAGTAGAAGAGCAACTATTAATTGGCATTTATCATACCTAGATGTCAAATAAAAYATTTTGTTTTCTTCAACAGAATATCGTGAAAGATTAGATGACGCCTTACACAACTGGAAGGCATTTGAAATACTGACTTGCCATTTGTTTGGACATAATGCAAAATTATGCATCCCACTAAGTTTACGGGATGCCTGGTTTTGGTTCAGTATATCACTCTGCATTTTAATCCTTTTCTGTAACCTCATGCTGAATTCTCTATCATTGCAAAAACACCGGTGGAAAGGGAGAAAAAAAAAAAGGAAAAAAACAACTGAGGAATGTAGACGTCCCTGCCTTAATCCAAACTCTTTTTTAACCATAGAAGCATTGTTGGAAATCTTGCAGACCAGAAACTTATCAAGAAGATTCCACTTCATGTACTCTCAGGTAAGAGGCTCTGTGTACTCCTGTATAAACTAATCCAAGCCACATKGTTCCTGTGATGAAAAGACTTGGCCATCTGTCACGACAGCAGATCATGACCTGATAGCCCTGCAGAGTTGCAGTAAGTGCAGCAGGGCCCTGCAGAGCCATCAGGCGCTGACCTGGTTCGTGGGGGAAAACCAGGTGGCAGTGGCTCCTCTTGGGCTTGTTCTCTGTGATCTGGAGCTCCTCTGCTGCCTGCATTATGGAACACAAGCTGTGCCAAAGTCMCTGAAACCACCAAGTCTTGTAACAAGCCCATGTAATAAACTCGTCTGCGTAATATATTTCTGAAGTGTCTGCAGATTAGTATTTGATCCCTAAAAAAAAAAAAAAATCCAATAAAATGGGGCCTTAATAGCTAGCCTGTTGTGGAGAAGCCTAGCTATAGGCAGGAAAGTACCTTAAGACAGTAAGTGACTTGTGAACAGATTACAAAGAATTCAATTCTTTTTTCCCTATTTTGTGAAATACAAAACACCGTTGAGGTGCCGGAGAGTGCTGGGTGAGCCTAGACTTCAATTCCATGCAAAAAAATATATTTTTTAATTGGATAGTTTACTGAGCAGTGCTCCTGGGTGCTTCCTTGTCCTCACATTGTCTTTGGAGATGAGGAAGTTGTTCAGGAATTGACCTGTCAGTTTAATTGCTTATTGCTTCTGCAGACATGGAGAGCAGACACCCAACGCAGGGCTAGACTTCTCTGGGCTGGGGCTGCCCCTGCTCCCACTGCCCCAGGGTGTGAGCTGAGGATTGCTGACTACTGTAAAGCACTTCAGCATAAAGCTAGGAGTATTTCAGTACTCCTAGCAATACTGCTCAATATCTAGAAACCAATACTGGCAAGGGTAGTGTAAATTCAACGTTTTACACAAAAAAAAAATCATGATTCCTACTGTGCATCGTCAGGCTCCTCAAAGTATCTTCCAAGTGACTTCAGTAATCGCTCTTTAGCTTTGTCTGTGCATTATATTGTCCTGAAATATGCTAGGCATTGTGATCATCTGCTTTGTGTTTACTCTCAAGCACAGCTAGGAACAGTTAAGAGAAAAGAATGTGTTATCTGGAAGAAAATATTTCTCAAGATGTTAGCAGTGCAGACTAGTGTGCTTTGGGAATACCAACCCACTTTTCTTGACTGTGGGAACTGAGAAGATGAAGATCTAGGTACAGGATTCACTTGYAACTGATGCCACAATGATGCTCTGGTTATTTCTTATAGTTTAGGAATCGATGGAGCATGTTAAAAGCTGAGCTGTGGTAAGCTAAAATCTTTCATTGCAGATTTGATTCCCAGCATGTTACTGATCTTTTGGAGCTTACTCATTTTTTTTTTTGTACTCAGTCCTAGCACAGTGAATAAAAGAAGTCTGAACTTATAGGTGGATGCTAATCTCGTTTCTTTCACAGGTAGTGCAGCTGTGTTGCTGGCTTCCTATGAAGTCTAATGTGTAACTTATATGTATCTTATTATGTTATTTATGTAATGAAGTATAATGAAGCCTTTGAACCTTATCCATTTTTCTCCTTGTACCGGYATTTAGAGTGAATGATATACAGAACAACTGGGTCAAAGAAAGGATAAATCAGCATGGAAGAGCACAGGGGAGGGCATCATCCCAGGCTTGAATATCCCATTGTGCTAACGAGCAATGACAAAGGTGGCTCTAAGGCTTAAAACTGGCCTAAGCTGGAGAATTGGATTTATCTTATAAACTCCTGAGCAAATTGTTGAGCTGGTAGAGCTAATGTGCACTTCACTTTCTCCATGGGAGACCGAGCAAAAGGGGCTGTCACCATGTAGCAGCCCCTTTTTTGGGAGACACCACAAGTCTCGCGGCCCCCTGGCCAACTGGTCATGACCTGGGGTCCCTGCAGCTGCCCTTAAGAGGCTCTTCATGTTAAAAATTTGCTGGGSAATTAATCACACTCTTAATGATAAAGAACAAGATTTAAACACTATTTATCTTTTTCAACAGTTTTAAATGTTATCTCTTGAGTTCTTTAGATAATTTTAAAAGAAATCCCTCTGTCTCAGCTGATTGGATTGATGAAATTTAATGGAGAACACTAGGTTTGCTGGTCTGAAATCATCAATCTTTGCTTTGAAACTATGTACTCTACTTTGAACATTTAAAAATCTTAGACTCATATCTTGCTACAGGGTAGAAATATGTGTGATAGTGGGTGTTTACGCAGATTTCTAGAAGCTGCTTTTGTGTCTTTTAAATTACCTTTCATTTTTTGATGACATAATGCAAACAATTTAGACTTTGCTTTAGCAGGTGATGTAGAAAACCTCAATGTGATGTTCCTTGGGCCAAAGCAACTGTTTAATCTTAAAAAGACGTTGTCAAGGTAGATATGCAAGAAATAAAATCTATACTTTCTACCCCATTGTCTTTAATATAGAGCTATTGCTTAGAAAAAGAATGGAACAAACTCCATTATCTAGTGATATTCCAGTGGATTATTCAGACTGCTACTACAGATTTTCTTGTGAGCATATTGACAGTTGTTTAGGGGTAGAGGGGATTTCATTTTAATATRCCTTTTGGAGCACTTTCACTGTTACAGAGGTATTTTATGTGAGGGGGGAGGAATTCTACAAGCATAAAGTGCATGTCTTAAGAGACTTTTTTTTTTAATAGAAGGAAAAAAGTTTAAGCATTAGAGTTTTAAGGAAATCTTTGACAGCCCTCTTGAACTTTTTTTTTCAACACCCCAGAGAAGCCCTTCTTGKTGCTTTTCAGGCTTTATTTATGTTTTAACAGTACACATGGATAGATGGGTGATGAGAGATCTCTTGGAGATCTCTTCTCAGCAGCACCTGTTTGGAACACAGGTATCAATAAAACACATCAGCCAGGACCACTTCTCAATGACAGAAATCTTTTAACAGTTTTGGCTGTCACCCTTGAGTACTCGGCACGCTGGGAATGGGAAGGMGGATGAGTTGCACTGGTGCTTGCTCTGAAGCCTGTTACTGCTCCTTCCCCTCAGGCTGGGATTTGGTCATAGCTCAGGGGAGCTGGTGCTGTGACTGTTGTGACGTTCCCCGTTACACAGCTCCAGGAGCAGGTCTTCACTCAAATGTGGTGAGAAGAGAATG
The DNA here is from genome assembly GCF_003342845.1 of Nothoprocta perdicaria. Lineage (NCBI taxonomy): Eukaryota > Metazoa > Chordata > Aves > Tinamiformes > Tinamidae > Nothoprocta > Nothoprocta perdicaria. Next base: position 1,180,255 of record NW_020454427.1, on the reverse strand, counting down.
TCTTAAGACAGCTTAAGAGTTAAGGAATGCTTTTGAAGCCAAAGTAAAGCTGATTAAAAAGAAAAAATCACCAAGTCTTGCAGCTGTTTGAAGTGTGTCCTCATAAATCTCCTCATGAACAGAAATGTTCAGTCTGGAAAGTTCTGATAGTCTTTCCTTTCTAGCAACAGCAGTAAAAAAAGCAAAGAAAAATGAAGAAAATGGTCTTAAGACCATGGTCTTAAGACAATGGTCTTTTAAGACACAAGGTCTTAAAAGAAAAAAAAAAACCTTCAAACTCCCTTCTTCCTGCATCTGTACACACATAGAAASATCTTTCAGGTTCAGAATTTATTTCTCTTGGGGGAACCCGAAATTAACCTTTACAGTTGTTTTATCCCCTTCTTAGACAAAGTGCAATTTGAAGGGGAAGGCATTTTGTGTGATCAGCTTCCCCATTAAAGAACCATTTGGGGCTCTCAATGTTCTCCAAATGCAGCTAAACCCTGTGGTCTGGGCACACCAGCAGACCACAAGCAGCACGGCAGTCAACTCTTCAGCTTTCAGTGTACACAGCAGGGCATGTTGTTCAATGCAGGTGCATGAAACAGGGAGGGGTGGGGAAGAGATTGCCCAAAAATGTTTAAAATATGAGTTCAGTCATCTTCTGTCCCTTGTTAGCTTGTRCTGTACTGCTGCGTTCTTGGAATAGGATTTAAACAAAAGGGAGGTAAGAATGCTTTATCTCTTCCCTTCAGAAAAGTGCAGACCCTGTGTGGCTTATGCTATCTGGCTGCACTACAGATGTCTCAAGATGCCCTCAGGTGTCAGATGTAAAATTTGACCTAAAAGAGGAGGTACATATGTCAGAATGGAGGTTGTTAGCTCCTGAGAAAAGCTGGAAAGTGAGGGTAAGCTTCTTGACACCACAGAGGTTAAAAAAAAAACATGAAGGATCAGTAGAGACCTCTCTGGGCAACTGAGAGTTTAACTTTAAATGAATCACTCCTCTGCAAAAGGAAGGTTGTGTTCCTAGTTTGAACACTGAAATTGGGAACTTGGAAAGTACTTKTAAGTGTCAGACTAAAAAGGGAATCTGGAATACTGCTTTTATTAACACTGAAGCTTGTCTTAGTTTATTTTAAGCACTCAAGAAATTAAGATAAATCCTCTTTCCAGGTCATGTGAAACAACGCTTAAGTTATTGCTTTATTCTTTCTGCATACTTGTTAATTATGTTGAAAAAACACTTATGTGTGTGGACAGTGAAAAATAACCCAGCAAACTATCCAGTGACAGAGTSTCAGTCATTTCATATCAAGTTGTGTACTTCCAGATTCATTCTATGTGTCTTTTAATATAATTCTCCTTTGTGGAATATAATAAAGGTCAAATCATTACTGTATATTATTACTTGATTAGTCTTTTCTGTACTTGATGGAGAAAAATCAGTTGCTGAACATTCTTATTAATATTCATTTCAAATCCTTTTGCATGGCTGTCATGCTTTTCAAGAGAGATGCTGTATAAAAGTATGAAGTATCTCTGCCTGCTCCTTCTACGCTACTGCTTACCAAACTTTCATAAAGAATATTGGAATTTTGTGTCTATAAAATGCCTATCACTATCTTCAGGCCAATATATTTAGATTGAGGATCATTATGACTACTCTGATTACCTCTGTTGTTCTGCTACCTCACTGACCTGAAGGAGACTGATTTTTCAGTTCAGGTAAGATTTAAAAAAAACAATCAATCAAAAAAAAAAAAAAAAAAAAAAAAAA
>NW_020454427.1:1173538-1177932 GCF_003342845.1 Nothoprocta perdicaria | reverse complement strand
CCCCCCCCTTTTTTTTTTCTATTTACTGATTAAAGTGAAATTTATTGGATTAGCCAAGGAATTTTGTGCGAATGCAAACAGGCATCGTCTGGGTTTGGAAATGTGCGCTGCCCTTCCAACGTGCTGCTCTTCACAGCTGAGTTGCTCTGCCTACAGAGCTCCTCGGATGGTTGGTTTTCTGAAATTCTCACATTCTGGGTGCAGACAGGTGTTGTGATTTCCTTTCTATGACTGATTGATTATAACTTAAAAATGTCATGTTATGAGAAATCTCCCTAGTATTTCTGACAGTGCCACATTTTGGGTTATGTTGCAGTTTCTGCAGACATCACACCAGGAAAAAAAAAAATGAGCAGATGCCTGTACTTGTCCCTGTTTTCCCTTGGGGCATATTTGATAAATATTCAGCCCTGGTCCAAGCAGAGCAGGGAATAACTCTTGTCATCTTGGCTACGCACCGAGGGGCCAGCTGAGACTGGGCCAGGTGGTCACCTGCGGATGAAGATGAGGAGTTCACGACCCCTAGAAATAACATATATTTATAACTGACAGATTATTGAAGAATATTAATAACATTAATAACATTTTTGCTTATATTTAAGAGCTTCTATAGTTCATTTGAATGCTATTCCAACCTTCTCTAAAGTTCTAGGTTAAAGCATGCTTTCGTCTTTAACAAATAATATTGAAAACTTACTAAAATATGGTAACATGATTTGCCTAATTGTGTCTGAAAATACACAGCAAAAACTGAAAAGCTGAGATTATTTTGAAAACTCTGCAGTGTATATGAATCTTGCTGGACATTAATGAGTATCTTTCTGGGGAGCCGCTGTGTATTTTGCAGACTGTGTCACCATGTGTTTGCTGCTATGGTATCAACTTGCCATTAAAAATTACCACTAAGAACAAGGTACAAAGCAGACTTTTTTTTTTTTCCCCCTTAACAATCTAATGTTAAAACCTTTCCATATTRTTATTTACTTCCTTATAGCTGTTGTTATACTTCCTGAACAATCTCATAGTATATTTATAGTATGTTTAAGATCAAATGTTTTACTACTGAAAGAGAAGTACTTTCTGCCATCTAGAGGTTCAGCCTCTAGCCTCTGAAGGCATCTAATCTTGGATTTTCAGGGAAATTTGAGAACTTGTGTGAATGTATACAGATTTTGATAAATTCAGCATTTGTCTTGAAATTAGGCACAGCTGGCTATCTATGAATATTAAGAAAAGTTCTGTCTCTGGAATGTGATAACTTTTATTTTTTAAAATCATAAAGTAATTCAGGTCTGAAGGGACCTCAGGAGGTCCTGAGACCAGCTCCTGCTTAAAGAAGGGTCCTGACCAGATTTCTTAGGGCTCAGTCCAGTTGAGTCTTGCAGACCTGTATGAACGGAGACTGCARGACCCTGGGCTGCCTGCTCCACTGCTGGACTCTCCTCCTGGAAAACCAAACACTTGCACCCAGCTTGAACCTCTCTTTTCTCACATTGTGCCCGTTGTCTCTTTTCCTCCTGCTGTGTACTTTTATGAAGAGACTGGCTCCATTTTCTTGTTAGCTTCTTCAGATGTGCCAGACACCAGCTGCTAGGTCCTCCCTGAAGCAATCTCTTCTCCAGGCTGAATTAGCCCCAGTGCCACAGTCTCTCCTCACTGAGAGGTGCTCCAGCCCCTACCATCGTGGTGACCCTCTGCTAAGTTCACTACAGTTCAAAATCTTTCTTGGAACAGAGACCCAAACTGCTCACAGGATCCAGATGTTGTCTCAGAAGAGCTGAGTAGAGGGGTAACTGCTTTCCTGCATCTACAGGCCGTGCTCCTGCTCATGCTGTTGGCTCTCTGCTGCTTTTTATACCACTACAAAACTGTAATCCCTTCCTTCAGTGGTGGTATGTGCTCAAACTAATGTCTGTTTATTTATTTGGCTTGGTTCTAATATTCAGATTGTTCAAAAGCTATTCTGTTTTCTTCAAAAACTGATTTCTGACATTTTTTGAAGGAAACTGAACAGTTAGAGTGGTAATGCACAGTAAACACAGCAACCTCCCCCTGCAAAAGTCAAGTATGCAGACATTGTTATGAGGGAAATGACTCTCTGTAAATCTAAACAGAAAAAGCATGAACCAYTGAAGAAAGTGAAACCCTAAGGACCAGAAAGAGCCTGTCTACAGATCAGAGCGTGGRACAGGAGGTTGTTCTTCAGTGAACAGTTTGGCAAATGTGAAAGAATGATCTGAACTCACCTAGTCAAGCCTTTATCTAAAGAAATACGTATAAGCAAAGTACTGTTTCTAGTATGTCAAAGAATATACTTCTCACTTGGATTTCATTTCTTATTTAAGTTAGTGTTTCAGAYAATTTAAGCTAGTGTTAATTTCTATCTGTGTATGTCTAATGCCATGTCTAATTGTAGGAAGGACAAAGGATATGCCAAGGAACTGTAACATAAAATGGAGAAGAAAAAATATAGCATGCTTAATCATTTTTTTCACAAGAGTACTGGAAATAATGAAATTTAGRCTAAGCTTCCTTCTGGAGCAAGATGAAGTTTGGTGTCTGGGCAGCTACTTGTTTGATGACACAAGCCTGCTATGTGAACAGTATGGGGACACCAACAAATTGCATCTTCATTAGGTCAGTGTGGTAGGCTGAGAACACCGTTCCCTGATGTAAAATAAGATACTTATTATGTTGTATCTCTTAATGGTTCTATATGCTGTTCTTTATACTGTGCATTTGCTTYCAGAGTTCTTCAACTCATACAACTGCTTTTTCTCTATTATAAGATATTGCCCACCTGCTCACTAGGAAAAACTTTTATATTAATGCCCTGTTGTATTGGATGTGAGTTTTCTTCTTGAATCCACATCTTTGGCTGCCCCCTAGTAAATGTAGTACATGCTATTTGTTTGCTTGAGCTTGAAGCTGTTCACCATGAATTGTACTACCCCTGTTTATTCTTGACATGCAAGCAGCACCTTCTGTTAATTGGGTAAAGTATCAGAGTAAGCCAGACAATTCACACTGCAGAAACAATAAATTTGGTCATAGCAGAGCAAATATAAAATACTTTATATTTATGTAAATGTCTAATATACTTTTGAAGGAACTCTGTCATGGATGAAAATTAGCTGAACAGTCATTAATTGAGGCAAAGTGAAGAGTCACCTTGCACCTTTGGAAGAGGGTGCTTTGTAAATTGCAATTCATATAGCAAGGGTGTGAAAATCTGATGGAAAAGGATTAAAACTTATTCCATGGCACATTAAGAAGGAAGTACAATTACAATGGGTCATCAGGGCTTTTACACACTGTTGCTGCTCCTTGTTTTATGTACGACAAGCTTTGCAGCTTCCTAGCAGCAAGATCAATATCCAGCTAYGTATCTCATGCCAAAGAGGAGAGGCATGAGTATAAGTGCTTCAATTAATTCAGTGCAATTAATCCTCGTGTAAAAGTTCCTATGGCAGCTCAGTGTGATATTATTAAGCTACAAAGCTGTAAAATAATACAGTTTAAAGAAAGTGAACAGATGAAAAATGTATAGTTGGGAGAAATGACAGAAAGGGTGGCATCAAGGCTAGGCAAGTTTTAGGACAAAGTGCACGAGCAGACTGTTACTACAGCCAGTGGTCCTGTAATTCACAGTTGTTCTTCTGTATTTCACCCTTCTGCCATACTTAGGTGCTTAGGGAAGGGGAAAGACCCTTTCATAACCTCAGCTTGCGACATTTAGTAGGGGGACTGATTTTCCCGCATTTTGCCATAATCTTGGGGCTATTGGCTTCTCCTGGGAGTGGCTGCTTCCTTCCAGGGAGATGTGATATCTCTATTAAACAGAAACGTCACTTTTTTGATAAGCTTTAGTTAAGCTGTGCCACAATACACAGAGAGCAACCCAAAGAATCCACCCAACTTATGGCTTTCCTCATTAAAAGGAACGTTCACACCATGGTTTCCCAAGGGCTGTGCAAGGGCTGGAATGGAGAAGGATGTGGGATCCTGTTCCACTTGGAACAGCACAGAAATGCTGCAAGGTGCAGCAGTGTGCAAAGGTGCTGCAACTTCCCTAGCTTCTTTTAGCTGAACAGGTGTTCCCTGTTTGCGGGAAAAAAAAGTCTTTAGTTTTTCTTGATACTGAGTAAGGGAGAAGGGAATGAAAAGCCTAGATGGTATGTTAATCCCACACGACTTTGTAAAACGTTCAGCCTTGCGGCTGATTTTTCATCTTCTTTGGGGAGAAGGCTGTGGAACGAGACAAGCCCGACGCGTGTGCGGTTTCTGATCCGCGCGGTTTCTGATCCGCGGGCGCGCACGTTTATCGGCACCTCCTCCGGCGGCCGCGCGCTGTGTCTCCCACCTGTAGCCGTGGGCGGGAGCGGGGCCGAGGC
>NW_020454427.1:1018532-1172948 GCF_003342845.1 Nothoprocta perdicaria | reverse complement strand
CAGCGGAGCGGAGCGGAGCCGAGCCGCCATCGGCGCATGCGCGGAGCGGGCGGGCCGCACCTGCGCGCCCCGCGGGGCGGCTCGTGCCCGGGGTGGAGGGGGGGAAGCGCCTTTTCCCAGGAAAATCCGCGCGCGGAGCGGCCGCGGGGGCAAAAGGGCGTCTGAGAGGTGGAAGTTCGATTCGGTGCAAATGGAGCCTCCTGCCTCGTCCTTGCGCCCTGAGGAGCGACTGCGCGGGCGCTGTGCCRGGCTCGGGGGGTCGCTGCCGAGGGGAGGCCGCCCCGTCCCGCCCGGGGACCGGGCTGCGCTGCCCCTCGGCGCCTCCCGCGGCCTCCGCGGGCCTGTTCCTCACAAAACCCACGGTTTGGAGGCGCTACTGTCGCGGAAGCATCCAGCAGTGTCTGCAAAATACAGGGATGTCGAACTATCCAAGTTGTGATGGGAGCTTTGGGATCGATCTGGGGTTTTACTGTGTGTATTTCTAAGGGAATTTGCCCCTCTTGGAGAAGGAGTGTAACACCGCTCCTGGGAACTCGTCTCTGGATTGCTTCACATCACAGCTGCATCCTGTACCTGTGGTAATGAAAATTTGTGGCTTTTTAGAGGTATAATGGCTCTCTTCAGTAGGCTGCAAGAACTWACATGGTGAATATATATTTCTTTTGCTCCTGCTACAGTCTTTCTGAAAGATTTGATCTCCTAGCTCAGCTTGACAGTCCTTCAGCATTGCCATTTTGAAGGAGTTTTTAAAATGTGTTGCTCACGACGAGTATATTTTACACCTATTTGTGTGCAGTTGATGTTGCTTGGCCATAGCAGGTTTCTTCAAAATTTCCTCCAGAGAGGCCTGCTGGAAGGTTTCTTATCACTCAGAACTGCCTGAGATAAACGTGGTAAAACGACCTGGTTCATCTAGAGCCCTAAATGGGGATTTTTCAGGGGATCATGGGCACCCTCTTTACTTCATGGTGGTTTGCAGCATTATATCACATAGATAACTGCAGCTTTTTAATCATAATCCATTTGAAAGGCAGCTGTGCCTGTAGGAAAGGCTCTGTGCCCACAGCCTGTGCTAGGTACGTTTCTGGGAGGTTTTCCTTAGACTTGGTTCCTAGGCTGAGTGCCTGTTAGGGCTGAGGTGCAGTAAGTGCTCATCCCCCAGTTGGAAAAGGCAGGAACAAAGATGCTGCCCTCTACATCTCTTTCCATTCCTGCAAGTGTAGTCCCAGCAGAGATAGGGAAGTTCTTGGCAAGCCTGTTCCTGTAAAACCTCATCCCGAGCTGGGCTTCCTTAGGGTAACATCTAGCTTGCTTCACTGATCCATTGCCTATTTCCCATAGGTCCATCTTGCTTTTATTGAGGAAGTTCAACCCCATTATTTTTTCATTGTGCTTAATGGGAGACATCTGGGCTTTAAACTGGGACCTTGAAGCAACCCTTGAAGCCTTGATAGGCTCCTGTGGGACACTGAGAATGAATCTGTGGTTCCTGTGCCATGCCCAGTGCTTACCATGGATAGACTTTGTAGCCTATGCTGCAACCTTTGCAGAATGATGGAATGGTTTTCACATGCAATTTTAATGGTAGCAATATTCCACAGCGCTAGTTGTCACGGTGAAACTTCCCGGTGTATTCAGTGATAGAAATATGGGGGAATATTTCTGCAAGCCCTCAGGGAAGTGAGGTGCTCAACTCCCACTGGAAGTGGACAGAAGCCAGAGTGGATGGAGCTGGACTCCTCAATGCCTTTTAGAAATCTTTTCTGTGATTTCCTAACAAATTAAGTCTTCCAGCTCTGTGGTTCGTCAACGAAGCATTCGCAGGACCGTGTTAGGATGAAGCAATATCTTCTCCATATGATAAATGTTTGCCGTGTTACTTGGTTCCTCAGGTATACCTGACGGTCTTAAACCTTATCCTGACTACAAAGAAATATATGTGTGCARAAAGACAATATTGTCAAGATCCCTAAGTAGCTGGGAATTGGGAACATGAGGTTTATAGATACTTGTGGGAAGTGCCTATAAACTTATAGTCACGGCATTACACTGCCCTGGTGTGGGGTGGACAGTGGGATCAGGACCTGTCTTCCAAATGTTTCCAGGGCTGAAAAGGCAAGTTATTAAGAACAGGACTTTTTTACGTTACTAATTGAAATGATTAATATTTTTATCTGCAGTTTAAGGAATATTGAAGTTCTGCTTTCTTTGCAGACAGAATATTTCTGTGAAAACATAGCATGCTTTTCCAAGCCACTAGCGTGAAAGAATCTTGTCTGCCAGTGCAGTAAAAATATTCCTTTCTAATCATCTCCAGCAGTTGTTAACAAGGTCTTTCCATGTACTCCTGAGGGGTTTGTTCAGTCAGGCACAGCGAGACGTGGCAGGTTCCATGCATGACATTTAGGCAACTTGAAACTTGCTGAACTCTGCCAAAATTAGGCACAAAAATCCAGGGCTCTAGGCTGTAATCCTTGGCACTTTGGAAAATCAGGCAGCTTTGTGCCTAAAAACTTACGAGGTTAATCTGATGACTTTTACCATTAATTTGTATTATCTTTTAAAGAAAAACAGGCTCCCATGGTGGCTTTAATGGATCTTGTTCTTGTGTTATGGTTGTTTTATTACATTTGTTGCACAACAGTGTATTTTCTTTAAGCCATTAGGCAGTGATAAAGTCAAATTCTTCTTCCAGTCATTTTTACAATGTGCTTAGTATTATCAGATCCTTATTATCAGGATAGGCCTGTGTCTAGGAAAGAAGACTACTTTGGAGGACAGATTTCTGGGCTGAATTAGCACAGGCTTTTAGAGTGAGGAAAACTTTCAACTTGATTCAAGCACATCAGAAAAGGTCTAAAACAGTTTAAGTACRTTGGTTTTAACAGTATGATGAACAGTATGATAACAGTGTGATTTTAACATGATCTTCTTTTGATATTTTAGCTCATTGTACATTACCTAGAAGCAACAAAAATTATATAATCCCACAGCATGATCCATAAAACCATCCATGACTAAATATGTGTTCATTTTTTTACCTGCCTGTGCAAGAACATTTGCGGTAGGGAATTTTTCTTATATAAAGAAATGTTTCTTGTTTTTTAATGATGTCTTTTTTGCATTGCTTATTTTTATCTGAGGCTCACAAAGTGCAGAAAAAGACAATGTCCTGCTTGGATATTATTGACTACTTAAAAAGAATTCAAGATCATTTAAAGAAAAAAGGAACAAACTGTTTCTGTTTCTTATTGGATGAGATCTGTAAGAAGGAGGACTCCAACTTTAATTAAACCAGGAAAAAAAATATTGCAGAGTGGTGACTACACATACTGACAAAAGGTGCATGTCTCCTTAGTGACAAATTCTGCCTATTTAAATGTAAATTGAGGGGAGGTGGGACTTGGCAGTTTGCTCAGAATGGAGGAAGTGCCCTGTGTATCTTGCACTGTGCACCTCGCATGTGAAGCTGAGCGCCAGGATTGCCAGTATTTACCCCACTGGCAGGTCTGAGTAATTAGGAATAGGGGCTTGCAAAACCAGGATATTCATCATCCAGACTTGCCGTTTTCCAGTTGGAAAACATAACTGTGGTGTGAAGGGGAATGTGGGCCAGACAGGCCAGAAGCAAGAGTTGTGTGAAACATGCAAGAAGGGTCACTAATTAGCAAATGTTTTACTACAGTGTAACAACATGCACAGGAAACAGAAGGGGAAACAGAGCTCTGGATCTTGGATTTGCCGTTAGACATCTGTGCCCAACTGGTTTCTTGGCTGTGTGATCTGTGCTGCTGCCTCAAACAAAACATCCCATGTAGAAGGAAGAGGGGATTTTTCTTACTTGGCACTGAGCAGATGATGCTTTTCAGTAACAATACTTATAAAGTATATTAAAACGTTTAGAATAAAAATTCACATTTGAAAAAATTAGCTAATGGTTGCGTTTGAAAACTTCAAAATTAAATGTTGGGACAGTGAAATGACTATGTTTTCAGGTAAAAAACAAGACAGAACACCCAAACCTGTACGTAGTTATAGTTGGAGAAAAGAGGTAAGTTGCAAAGTAGGTCACATATTTTGTCTGCTTAGTGAKGATGCTACTGTCATTTTATACCTGCAGTAATCCCTTAAGTCAAATCTGGCCTGTGAGCAGTGTGCGTGGATGGCAGGGAACGGCAGGCTGGGAACAGTGTTAGCTTTGGGATTTTGTGTGCTAGGAAAAGCTGCGCGAGTGATGGAGAGGAGCAGTGGGGCCACACACGGAGTCTCACACAATCTACATGTGGATCCACGGGCTGAGCAGCGGTGCCAGGCGATGCCGAGAGCATCTCCTCCTCCCAAGCCCTTTCCTTGGGATCTCAGGAAGTCTGCACAGCCTCACGCTTCCTTCAGCAGGGGAAAGAAAAAGGTACAACACACAACTTGTGCCCTCTTTTCAATTGCTTCTTGGTGCCCTGTTCCTCTTTTTATGTGCTATGGAGGTGAATTAACATCTTTTTCAGTGCAAGTTTTCCCTTTTTTTTAATGAGCTTGTGAAACACCTAGGACAGTGCTTTTAAGGAAATAATAGCAAGTAGTGTATTGAAGTTATTCATCTTTGGTAATCAAAGTGAGAAGAGAATATATTATAAGGAGTGTGTGACTTTTTTGTCCTTATAATAAGCATGGATAGAATAACTTAGCAAGTCTTTAATCATTTCAGATAAACATCTGTAATCCTCTTTTGAAATCCCCTTTTAGATCTGCCAACCTTAAGTGTACACCACTCATCCAAAATCTTTTCTTATCATTACAGAACTTGTCTTTTCCCTAGGCTCACAAGTCTAATACGGAATGCCCGATGACACAGAAATCCCTTACAGGACATTTTCTTTGTCCTTCTCTTGCCTACCTAGTGTAAGCAGTTTTTCTGGCATTCTTAATTCATTCCACAAGTGAAAGACTCCCAGGTTCCTCCTTCCTGTGACGTTATCTCAGGAGAAGTAGTAGAGTCTGCAAATTAAGGACTTTGTGCCATACAGTGGAGAAATTATTAAAAAGACAATCCCAGCTTCAGAGAATGAACCATCTAGGATGTGGTAGGAAGAGATTCAGCAAGTGTTGAGACAGGCAAGAGGAGGTGTAAACTGTCAGAGTGATGATTTTGGTTTTTGTTTGCATTTGCTTATTTTAATAGCCTTGGTGGCTAGCTTAGCTGCAAGTAGCCACTAGTCTTAAGTATTGTCCTTCTTTCCCCACCCCTTCAAACAAAGGGTGCCATAAGCATTTTAAGGACATATCTAAAAAACACTAGGAAATACGAAGTGATTATATTGATATAATTTCCATTAAAAGATATTTCCCTTTAATGCAGTTCTCAACACCTGAGATTTGTCAGTGCAGGTGAGATGTTGGACGCATGAGAGAGTCAGCAGCTGATGTGCAAAGTAAATTGTAAAAGCTGGGCACACATGCGGCGCTCCGTYGCCCTGCAAACAGCCCCATTGATTTTAACAGGCTGATTTGTGCTGTAGCGCTCTCTGTGTATATTTGAAGGACTGGGGCCTTCATTTCTGTGTTTTTTATTCCTGGTCCTGTCTTTATGAGTTTTTTTTTTTTACAAATATGAAACATTGTCACTAGAGTGGTCTGGGAATTATTTTTTTCTCATAACAGAAGTATTTTACCATGCTGAACCACTAGAATGCAATGTGTCTCTTTGTGCCATTGCGGTGATGTGATGCATTCAATCACATACAGAAGCTTATGAGTCTGTGACTCACATAAATGAGAGCCAAGCTTGTTTGCTTCTAGCAATAAAGAAACAAGGTGGCTGAATTCAGCCACACAAGCAACTTTTCTGGGGATATCTTCACATGGAGATAGGTGTGCAGATCAAAGTGTTGCCTCACTAGGAAGAAGAAAGAAAATATTTAATCAATTTTAACAAAATTTTCTTTGAAAAAWAGTAAAGAGATAGTTCTGCATTATTTACTCATAAGAAATTTAGAATAGAAAGTACTCCTTTGAAAGCCCTTAGCAATTGGAGCTATCTTTGAGGTTAGTGGGAGCTGAGCTTCAGATTTGAGCAGGAGGTAGACGATGCATCTTCCCCCTCCAGGCTCAAGCCATTTGTGGTTCTGGGCCTGTAAGGGGCAGTAATGTCACTTTCTGCCTCTCCTTATGGCTGTTCTATCATGGACACTGTACTTGCAGTTCGTTAGTCACCTCACACAGGCCCTGCTCACTCTCTGCACTGTAGTGGCTAGGGATATTGAAGGTCCCTAGCTATTTTTTTCAAAACTAACTTTACATTAAGTTTTTCCGTGTTGACTCCAGACTGATTTGAGATGAAAAACGGTCCTGAAAACTGTCATTTCCCATTGCCCAGTGTTTCCAGCTTTAAACTTAGATCAGTCACAGAACTTCTCTCTTCCTTTGAAGACTCAGCCTCCAAATTGCATGCTCCTCAACGTTCACCTTCAGTAAGCAGAACTCCTCCAGAAATGGAGTTGGTTTGGGATTGCACAGGACTTGCTCTGCAAGAGCAAGATTGTACTAATTCGTGGTAAGAGCTTAGAGAATAAAAGCCATAGAAGTGCCAGGCATGGGCACTGCAATGAGGAACCACTCAGTCCCCTTCCCTTGCACCCCCCTCACATCCCTCACCCCCTCTGCACTTCACCTTTGTTAGGAAGGTTGTCTGCTGCCAGGGCCCAAGGTGACAGGAATAAGTCACCTTTAGAATATTTCAAGAATATGTACAAAATATTTCCCACTTAAAATTGAGTATTGGAGGCACAGTAAAATATAACAATAGGAGCTGCTAGACAGAAAAGTTACGGTCTGTCTCTTTTCTTTGCTCATGGTGTTTTCCTCTGGAATTCTGTTGACTAAATTTACATTGCAATTTCCTCTGGAATTCTGTTGACTAAATTTACAGGCATGTAAATGGCAGCACTGGATATATATCGCCATGTATTTTGTACCTACACTAGGAGAAAACAAAGTGGGCATACTTTTAACAAATGCAGTAGTCCCACACAGCAGCTGCTTGCACGTTCCTTTCTTGTCTCCGAAGCACATTTGATGAGTGAGATGTATGTCTTTTGCTCGCTGAAATAAAGAGTGCACATGAATCTCGTGAGCTGCGAGCCACTTTGTCGATAGGGAGGTGTAAGACAATGAGTAATTTTACATATTTCTTTAACTGATGCAGGGGTGCAGGTCTAAAATCCATAATTTATATATGTCATGTGGGCTGGCAGCAGTCACTGRAAGCAGTCCATAAACTAAGAAATAGATTACGCCCTGTCATTTGTGCTGTTTTTAGCTAGTTGAAAAAGAACCCTAAAATAAAGCCAAAAATAAGTGCACAGATAAGAGAACTGGCAGAGATATGAAATAGAGGTTTCTAAGGCAGACCACACAGCTCCTCAGTCTGTGGATGTCACTAAGATGCCTCCAGGATGTCACCGGGCATGCAGCCGCTCTGACATTTGCTCCCCCCAGCTCTGCTGGGCCCTGGGACACGTAGACTTTCCCAGGGATAGCTGCCCTGAGCAGAGGCCCACAAGAGGGACAGCTGGGCAGTGTTATTGAGTTGTTGAGGGTTATTGAGTTGATCATTCCTTGTGCATTTTGGATGACAGTTTGAGCTGCTGTGGCCAACATCAACTCCGCCATTTAGGGCAAAACTGCAGCATCTCCTAGGACAAGCAGCAGCACTGCAGTGCTGAGGAGCAGCAAAGGGTGAATCTTTGGCTGGTCTGCTGAGCAACACGGAAAATKAAGTGTAGATATCACCAGAGGGAAGAAGACAACCAGTTATTATTTCAGAAACACAGAGTAAGAAGTGCTTTCTGGTGCTGATCCAGGCTGATCCAGAATCCTCTGGGTGAATRGCAGGTCTTTAGTTTACTTCAGTGAGTTTGGAACAGAAGCTAAATGATGCTGRTGTCTAAATCATACGTGCGTTAGAGTATTTATTGCTGCAGAGCAGTCATCRGGAAGAGAGAAAGACAGTTTTCCATACGACACACGGATCGGGCCTGTGAGCGCCCACCTCAGCTGGCCTGCTCAGACCACTCCACTTTGAAGTCTGCCTCCTGGAATAGTGTATTTATCTGTGTAAACAGCTTTGGGTTTTGCCTCCCATCCTCCTCCCACTCGTTTTCACAGTCAACAGTGAAAATCTTTCTTTTCTCRTGTCTAAGGGGGCTGAGAGGTCGCTGAGGTGACTGTGGAGGCCTGTGTTGGCTAAGCTGTTTAGGCAGCGGGTTGTAGCTAAGGAGTGTTTATTGCTCAGAGAGTGTTAATCTCATGTACCATGACGCCCGTGTCCAGCAAAGAAATATTTAGGAAGCTGATTTAGGTATTAAAATTAGACACAAAGTTGTCAAAATGCCTAAACTAACAYGGACATTAGTATGGATTATCTACTGACCTATTTGATGATAATACTTGGTAGCTATGTACTTTACATTTTTAAGCTACTGTACACATTTGAACTAATTAATACTCCAGGTATGCCTGTGGCACGTGTCAGCCCCATCTGCATTTTACAGAATGGGAAGTTTGGGCACAGAGGTTTGCAGACTGAAATTTTAAATGCGCTTTTGGGTATTTGTTCTGCAGTAAATCTGTGTCATCCCTTTTTTTTAAAAAAAAAAAAAGCCTTCATATTTTTATGTACTTACTAGTAGGTATTCGTATTGGGAAAATTTGGCTTAAGTGACTTAGCCAAGGTCACAGAATTCAGTGGCAGAGCTAGGAGTGGAAGAGACCTTCTTCTTTAAACATAAAAATAACTGAGCCAGATAAAGTATTTCTGTTTTTAAGTGTCATATGATTGATGAATTTTATGATCATGACAATGAACTTTATTTCATTTCATGCTATTCTTSAAAATGCAAGCTAGTACATAAGCTGCAGCAGATCAGCCCCATGCTGTGCCTAGAGCAGCACCATATGAAATTTTGGCCAAGAGGGTACATTTCTAGTATTGCAAAATACTTCCAGTGGACCTGTCTGCTTAGGATACTTTCTCTCTAGCTGCTATCAATTATCCATTGATCCATACACTGAGGTATTGTACTTCATTAACAATCATTATACTTATTTCATTTTTTACAACAGCAGATTAACCTTCCATCAGGGCAAGAATTGCTCCAAGGAGCCTGAAAATGATCTAGGGACCAGTTAGGAGAAGCGATTAATGGGTTACCTCATCTCGGAAAATGCTCACAGCTGCTGTTGCTGGCAGTGGGAAGCAGCAGTGCCCAAAGCTTTCCAGGCAGTTCTCAGCTCCTTGCATATCATATTAAGGTATGCCTTGAATTATTTGAAGAAATGCTGAAGTACCTCCAGATGCTTCCTAATTTTCTCTTTCTCCTCTCATTTTGTCATTTTTTTCTGAGCCTAGTGCTTCTGTGTGTGCCTGTAAGACAAAACCAGCCCTCTTCTGCTGCAGCACCCTCTCATTTTTGGTGATGATAGGAAAATTATCTTAACTTTCCGAGACGTGTGCAATGCCACTCAATGCAGCAACCGCCAGATGGTAATGAAGAGCAAACTGGTTGCATGTCTGTTGTAGATTATTACCACAACAGCATATTTTGCCTTTGCAAGCAAGAGATTACAGGTAGAGCTCTAAATGCCAATTTGCTCAGCTCTACAGATCTTTGGGCTGCAGAAGTCTGCTTTAGCAGCTCTATTTACATAACAAATTCATCGTGTGTGTGTTAATATATTAAAATATATTATATTTTATATTTAAAACATTTTAAAGAGAATATTTCATACCTGACWTCCAAATGCTTGTGTTACCAGCTGATGTTAATATTTAGTCCAAAGATACTATCATTCTAAGGAAGATGAGGCGTATACTTTGACTACAGTTAGTGTGCAACTGTTCTGCTTTATACATACGGAGAACACCTTAAGTGGTAAGCATCTACTCTGCTCAGACTGGAGCAGTAGTATGTCTTGTCCTCTTTCAGGACAAGAAAGCTAGCAAAATAAGTAATTAGAATTTCAGCTAGCAAAATAAGTAATTAGAATAAAGTAAAGAAAGAAGAAAATAAAGACAAGAAAAAGAATCAGAAAACAGCCTCACAAGAGCCACGAGTTTCTGACGATGGAGCTTTATCTGCCTGCTAGATTCTGGGGTCTTTATGTGGTGCCTTGAGGGGTACATGAGTCACATTTACAGGTTTTTCTCCACTGCGGTRCAATCCAGAGGCTTCATGCTTTTTCTGTTTTAATGAAAAAAAAGACTGAATAGTCTTTTAGAGACTGGGCAAGCCAAGTATCGTGAAGACAAGGAGAAAATCGCTGGAGATGGCCCTGTGGGCTTCCGTGTGAATCAGCAGCAAGGCTGATATCTCCCCTGGCATGTTTAACTCACTCCCTGAACATCTGCCATATGACTTGCTTACTTCTGAGATTAATAAAAGCAAAATCAGCAGGAACACCAGAGCTTTCGGGGAGGGGGCTTGTTGGTGCTCCTGCTCTCTTGATCCCTCTGGAATGTCTTTTCCAGGGAACTTCCAGCCATGTACCCTGCTCTCCAGACTGCCTTTGGTGTYTGAAGGCTGCTGGAGGTTTCCTGCTGTTGCTCTGGGCAACCACCATTTTTGATACATTTTGCACCCAACTTAGTACCCCTTACAGGGGAAGGTAGGACAGATGCATCTCACGTTCCTCCCTATCTGATTGCTATATCCTCCATCTAGATGAAACAGAAATATTMTTCTCACTTTTTTTTGCTCCAAATTGGCATTTCTTGCAGTGAGTGTTTCCAAGATTTTCTAATGCAATGGCCAAAGTAAAGGTCCCTTTAAATATGAAACTTAGTTTATCCCTTTAGCAATCCTCATAACAATCACCAGAAGAGTCCATATAAATTTTGACACAAACAGCAACTGCAGTATGTATATATATATATATGTGGTCCTCAAAGCATTGACTAGGGTATGAGTTGTTACAAGGTACTATGTGACTCGATATGACCAGGGTATTGAGTATGTGTGCATTTAACAGCATGACCGTGTAAGTACCTTCTTTGTCATATGATGGTATTTACATAGTGCCTCACATAGGAAAAATACARGATTAACTCCCACAGTTTAGTAGGAGTTTTGGCCATGGAAGTGACGCAAAGCTGGGCCAGCTGAWGGTTACATAGAGCTGAAGTTTTATGCAGAGCTGATGCTGTGCTTTGAGAGGACCAAAGAAGTGGTGATTAAAGACCTCGACGGGGATGTAGCAGACTACAGTTAAGTTCCTGTTCTGCCGCAAATCTCCTAGCTGATGTTGGGTCACCACTTGAGTTTTTTGTGACTCAGTTCTCATCAAAACAGAAATAAGAGTACTTCCTTGTGCCCAGTCCTTACTTGGTCTTACCTACCTAGACTTTCGGGTTTTGAAAGCAGAAACTGCATCTAATAACATATGTTTTTGATACAATCAATACAACCAGATCCTACTAAATGTGGCGGCAGCAACCTCATGGTCAGATGTTGAAGGAAGGAGCTTTCCCCAACTTGAAAAAAAACTGCTAATGACAGCACTAAAAGCTGCACTGGAAGAAGAGCAGGAAGAGCTTAAGCAGCTGTCTTAACTGCTCCCAGTGCAGGGCTTAAACTGCAGTCAATATTTGCCCAATATGGAGTGTTTAAACAGTGATAGAGCCAGAGGTGTGATCATGGCCAAGAAGACACCATTTATCTCAGTGGCAGAGAGCTCCTCCCTGTATAGCTATTTTGTGCTTCTTTTGAATTCCTGATGAAAATCTGTATAAAACCAAGGTGTAAAGGCAGATGTATTTTTTTTATTATTATTATTTTTTCTTTTTTGAGTTCCCAGGATTTTTCCAACACATGGAGTGTGAGAGAGGAGCAGGGAGGGGAGTAAGAGATCTTACAAGTAACTGTATAAGGAATTACATCCATATCTTTTCTTGATCAGCTACGAAAAATGAAAGAGGAGCAGAAGTTGTCTAAAGAATGGGTTTTCTACCACAGTCTTTGAAAAGGGTGTATGTGGAAACAGGCCATTTGACTGAGATTGTAAAAAATGATACTGATATGAGAAGAAAATGTAAAAAGAAATCAATGATTTAGGTTTTTAGATAAAGATACTTGTGGGTGCCTGGCAGCAACCCAAGTTTTATCTCCTGTTTCCTAAGCRCTAAAGGCTCTTTAGTATGTAATTTATAGTTGGCCATAAAGATTTTCCCAGTCTTTTCTGTATGGGCTTAGCTGTCTTTGTGGATTTGATGACARGACTAGATCATGTCAAAATCAGCTGAATAATGAAATCCACTGGGAAAGAGAATGGAACCTCTAATTTACAAACATGGTCTGTAATGTCAGCAAACTCTATGGTTTACAAAAAGAAAGGCTACAAAAAGGCTAGATAAAAAGATAAGTACTGGCTCTCTTTTTCTTCTCCCATACATATGATGATGAAGTGGAAATGGGAGGAGAAGGATGAAGAATTTTTCTACTTCTCTGTGTATTTTGATGAATAAAAAATGAAGAAGCTTTCCTTGGAGACCTATACTTTTGGGTAAGATTGCTCTTGGGACATAGTCAGGGTATCTACTGCTTCACAGTTCTTAGGTGTATTATCACAGTGGCAGAAAAAAAGAGTGTGTTTGTGGTTTTCAAATGTATTCTGGTGCCCTTCTTAACAGAAGTCCACGATGACCAAGATTTCTTAGGAGAAATGTTGGAAAAAATGGTATATGCTGAAGTATCTGAGAAAATGCTTTAAATGTTGAATTTCCCCAAATCTTTTAGGAACAATCAATCTCTCCAGTGACTATTAAAACCATCTTGGTTTCATCATTGGTTCTTTTAGAGAGATGATATTACCTAGAAATTCTTTGAAGTGATTGAAGAGCAGTTGAAGTGGTATTTTAAAAATCTGTGTATAGCTGGTGATACAAATAAATATTCTGGGAGTTCTTGTGTGTATCTATGCCACTACTACAAAAGAATGTAGAAAACCTCTAAAGATAAARCTCAAAAATGTTGAAAAGTACCCAGGGCAATGGATATGCTGAAATGTACAAGCAGGTATTCAGAAGTGACATCTGGCTTACAATACTGTTTACTGTCTATTTTTTAAATTGTTTTATGTTCTCTTTAAGCCTAGTTTTTTAGAAGTTTTAATAACATATGAGTGATATAGTCCTTCAKAGTCTGAGGAAAGCAATCACTGCTTTGGGTAGTAATTTTACCGAATTCTTGATAGCCACTGCAGGATCTAAAGGAGATACTAACTGCTGWTAAATGTGAGAACTGTCTGAACTCATTTTTTTGGGATTTAGAAAAAGTGATTTATCATTTATTCTTATTTTTAGCTCTCGGAGTGAGTAAATGTATCCAGATAGCACGTAGTCTTACATCAATATAACATGCATTTGGGAGTGACAGAAGGGCACTGTGTTTTCTTATCAGAAACATCCTGACAACCTGAGTGTCTTCTTAGATGTCCTGAGTACTTCTTTATGTCCTGATGTGCATCCACTAACCTTACAAAACAATTTTACTTTTACTGAAGAGATCCGAGTCAGATATCAGTCTTATTAGTGCTCTCTTTTAAAGAATCTGGGGTCATATAAAGAACAGCCTAGTTCCTGGAAGGGGGATAATGGAGTGAGTTTATTTGATTTCTACTTGCAGTGGCTCTACTGGGCCTACAGTATCTATGTACCTTATTGATGCCACAGATGGATTTGAGTGAGATAGAGTAATAACATTTCTCAGGACATTTATGTGGGAAGATTATTACTGGGTGAATACTTTTCTATTTCAGTTTAGACAGGTGTCAGTACATACACAGAAAGTAATAAAACAACCTAAACCCAAGGGTATCCTCAGCTTTGCCAGGACTTTCTTGGTCCATTTTGACAGCGAGTGGTAGTTCTGTAGAGCATGGTTTTGTTCTGTACTTCTCACAAGCCAGGAGAATTCTTCCCAGTCTTGGTTTATCATCTGTTCTCCTTGTTTTGATTTGCTTAGTTTTGGCTTCCCTAGCAGCACTTTTCTGAGGTATCCCTACATCACATAGTCTCATTTGGAAATAGCTTTAAAGCTCTACAGCAATGGACTACTTCTGGTAAGAGGCAGCAAAGCTAGAGGTTCATTTTATTGGAGGCATTGCCCTCGGCACACTCCATGCTGGAAGAGAAGATTAGAATCATAGAATGCCGAAGGTTGGAAGGGACCTCAGAGGTCATCGAGTCCAACCCCCCTGCTCACGCAGGGTCACCTAGARCACGTGGCACAGGGCTGCATCCAAGCGGGTTTTAAAGATCTCCAAAGAAGGAGACTCCACARCCTCTCTGGGCAGCCTGTTCCAGTGCTTTGTCACYCTCACAGTGAAGAAATGCTTCCTTAAGTTCCTGTGGAACTTCCGATGCTTCAGTTTGAAGCCATTTCCTCTAGTCCTATCCCTGCCCACCACTGAAAAGAGGCCGCCCCCCTCCTCCTCACTGCCTCCCTTGAGGTATTTATAGACACTGATCAGGTCCCCCCTCAGCCTCCTCTTCTCCAGGCTGAACAGRCCCAGCTCTCTCAGCCTTTGCTCATAGGGCAGATGTTCCAGGCCCCTGATCATCCTGGTAGCCCTGCGCTGGACTCTCTCCAGCAGCTCCACATCACTCTTGTACTGGGGAGCCCAGAACTGGACGCAGTGCTCCAAATGTGGCCTCACCAGGGCTGAGTAGAGGGGGATGATCACTTCCCTCGACCTGCTGGAGACGCACTTCTTAATGCACCCCAGGATCCCGTTGGCCTTCTTGGCCACCAGGGCACACTGCTGCCTCATGGTCAACTTGTCGTCCACCATGATACCCAGGTCCCTCTCTGCGGGGCTGCTCTCCAGCAGGTCCACCCCTAATCTGTACTGGTGTCCAGGGTTATTCCTTCCCAAGTGCAGGACYACTGGAGATTGCTCCAGAGAAGTTACATCAGTTTATGRAAGTTGAAAAGTGGCTGGTTAACCCTGGCAAATTTACATCACGTGGGGAGATTAGATTGCTGAGGAGCTGCTGCTCCACCCTGCTGCCTTTGCAGATGAGGTTGCTGATAGAGTCATGGCAGGGAGCTCTTGCTGGAGCTTTCAGCAGCATGTGGTGTGAAACAGGCTGCGCCTGCAGCATGGAGCTGAGTGACCTTCCCAGGACATGCTATCGCCTCTACTGCCCAGGCTCGTGACCATGGCACAGAGCGTGTGTGCCATTCCTCAGCAGGCTGCCCGTGTTAGGCAGAAAATCATTGTTCCTCATTGTGGATGAGGATCTAGAGGAATTTGTAGCAAAATGCTAAGAGTGGCAACTATTTAAACAAKGATGGAAAGCCTGGTAGCTAGAGGCCAGTTAATACCTTGGACAGCTACTTATCTTTGGCAGGGGCTGGTCTTGTGTGCCACTTACAGCAGAGTGGTCACACAGGTATCTTTTTCAGACTGAGGGCAAAGAGAATTTAGAGGACACAAAGCCACGGGCCACAAATGCTATGTTTGCTGTAGCAATAATGCCACTTTAATCCCCAGAGTCTTGCTACTTGTTAGGGAATGTGCAAACCATTTGGGGAACTATTAAGGAACACAGACTGCTTGGTGATTCCTGGAAAGAGGGTGCTGAAGGGAAATGTCTGCATTTCATCCTAACGAAATACCAGAATGCAGACTAATAATTTGCAGAAGCCTAAATAGGACTTAAAAAAACAGGAACCCCAACTGGCTACCTATTTTCCCAAGTGTTTTCCTAAAGATAGCAGGAGCCGTAAGCTGAGCAGCTTTCGAGCACAGCTTTAATTGTTTTTCAAAGGAACCACTGAAGGGCASTCTGGCTGGAACAAACCCTGAAGTGCAATCAGGAAGATTTCAAGTGTACAGTAGTTTTGACGACAATCAAGGCGTTTTAGTAGTTRAGATCCTGTAGCAAATGATGAATAAAGCCTTTTCATGTCAGCATTGACAGTGCTGGAATCTGTAGACTTGGAGTCAATCATAGACCCGCTCTATTGGCTCCCGCACAATGAACTTCAGTATCCTCATTAAAATTGACACRCACCCTGATTTCCAAATATACACAACTCCACAGTGCACTTGATCAGAAAAACGAGCTGTTTATTGTCAATAGCTATTGTGTAGGGGGAAATAAGAGATGCCTTTTCCCTTCCTAACCCATTCCCGCTTCCCAAACCCGCCTCTGCTCCCAGCCATCCCGAGATCCTCTGGCAGAATAGCAGCGCTTCTGCGTGGATTTTACAGTAATTGCCGCGGCATCGCTCGTACCTCCTATAATGGAAATTATTTGGGTCACCAAATCTGGCTTCCTAATTATAGGAAAGAAAAAAAAAAAAAAAAAGGAAGAAAAAAGAAACATGACGTGAAAACCGCCTTGTTCTGGCGTTTCTGCGTGTAGATGCCTGGAACGGGGCTCTTGCTGTGCTCCGTTTGGGTGTCTGCTGTGCCCGCCAGCAGCCACGTCGCAGGGGGCTCTCTCCCCTACTCCGTGCTCCTCTTCCCCCAGGGGAAAAAGTGACAGGATGGTGGTGACAAATGAAGACTTAACCCCTGTGAGCATCACCAGATGCCTGCACTCCCACCCTGACACATGCCTGCCCCACGCAGGCACCACAGGCACCTCACACCCTACTGCTCACACACTTGCCCCACACAGATACGACACGTGCCTCACACCCCACTGCTCACACACCAACCCCACGCAGGCTCCACACGCCCCTCAACCCCACTGCTCACACACCCGCCCCACGCAGACACCACACGCACCTCATACCCGTATTCCCCACACGCTCAGCCCACGCAGGCACCACACGCCCCTCACACCCCACTGCCCACACACCCGCCCCACACGCCCCTCAACCCCACTGCTCACACACCCGCCCCACGCAGACACCACACGCACCTCATACCCGTATTCCCCACACGCTCAGCCCGCGCAGGCACCACACGCCCCTCACACCCCACTGCTCACACACCCGCCCCACGGAGGCACCACACGCACCTCATACCCTCACACACTGACCCCACGCGCCCTCCTCACGCCCCTCACACCCCACTGCCCACACACCCGCCCCACACGCCCCTCACACCCCACTGCTCACACACCCGCCCCACGCAGGCACCACACGCACCTCATACCCTCACACACCGACCCCACGCACCTTCCTCACGCCCCTCCCGCCCCACGCAGCTCCCGCCCCGGCTCCCTCCTCCCAACCGCCCCCGTCCCCGGGGGAAGCAGCGCTGCCGTTAAGCCGCCGCGCGCGCCCGGGCGCTGCCGCGGAGCTGCCGCCCGCGCGGGCAGCGCGGGGCGGAGCCGGCGGCCGCGTGCGGCGCCCGGGCCCCTCCCGGGGCGGAGCGCGGAGCGGAGCGCGGGCGGGCGGCGCCGGGCGCCTGTTGCCCCCGAGAGAGTTAACGGCGCGGGCCGAGTGGCGCCTCCCGCCGCCGGGCGAGGGGGCGCCGCGGGATGTAGGGGCGGCCGGGGCTGCCGGCGCCGCGGGCTGCAGCGCTGCCGCCCCCGCGCCGCGGGGCTCTTCCAGCGGCGGGCGAGGCGCTGCGCGTGGCCCGGCGAGAAGTATGGCATGCGAAGATGGTTTCTGCCAAGGAGCCAGCCACCGCCATGTCCTCGGGTCTCTCCATCGCCCTCCTGCACTGCCTCTGCCTGGCGACGTGGTGAGTGAGCGCCCGGGGCCAGGGCCGCGCGGTTCTCTCGGCCCGGCCCGGTTCGGCTCGGCCCGGCCCGGCTCACCCCTGCCCTGCCTCTTTGCCTTGCAGTCTCAGCGGGCCGCCAGGGCAGAGCAAGAAAGAGGAGAAATTATGGCCGGAGAATTTCACGAGCATCCTGAACAGTCTCCTGGACGGCTATGACAACCGGCTGCGCCCGGGATTCGGCGGTACGCGCCGCGCCCGCCGCCCGCCCGGCCCGGGGCGCCAGGGAGGGACGCGCGGGGGCGGCCCCGGCGCCGCGGGGAGGCTCCGCGCCGAGCCCGGGACGGCGCCGGAGCCGCCGGGCGCCGTTGTCCTCCCGGGAGCCGCGCAGCGGGMCCGCGGAGCCCCCCGCCCTCGGGAGCGGCGGGCAGGGCTCAGAGCGGGTGTCCCGGGGCGCCCGAGCCCTCCCCGGCGTTGGCCGGGGCTTGGCTCTGCCTGGGAAGCAGCGGGCGCGGTGGCTGGGCAGGAATCGGAGGCGGGGGAGGCTGCGTTTGTCGCGTCCGCGTCCCCATGGCGGGTTCGGTGCCCCCTGCGCTGAGGAGATGCCCCCTCGTGTCCCTGTGCGAGCGGCCGGGCTTGGCGCTCCTCCCGTTCTCCTGCTACCGGGCAGCGGCTTGGAGCCAAAAGCTTCTTTCTTTTCCTTTTCTTTCCTTCTTTTTTCTTTTTTTTTTCCCTTTCTTTTTTCTTTCCCACCCCCTTTTTTTTTTCTTTTTTTTTTCTCTTATTTTTAATAGAAGTATTAAATGAAAGTGTTAAAAATACAGATTGCAATTAAAAATAGTATTGCTTTTATTTATTTATTTATTTATTTTAAGATGCCTCCCCTCTCATGATGCGTGAAGGCAATAAGAACGTTTCACGGGCTGCCTCAGATCCGGGATGGAATGAGCTCCTCGCGTAGGTTTATGCAGCGAAATCCCTTCCTCCTCCCCTGAAAGTACCTGTTTCATACACGTGATGCATCGGCACTGGTGTGCAAGCCACATAGATGCCCTATAGATGCTCACGTGCATGATCTTAATAATAACCTGGCATCATCGATCACATTTTATTATTTGGAGTATATTTACTCTATAAATGAGGTTTTCTATAACCTCACCTCCYTCACAGTCATTATTAAAGCTAAACTTTGATCAGAGTACCCAGAGGAATCATTAGAACAGGTGGCCTTTTGCAATTGAGCTCTGCAGAGAGGTTACAGATACTTCTGCATGCGTGCAGGGGATGTGCTATGTTTGGCATCGTTTTAGGTTGAATGCCAACTAATTAGTCATCTAGCAAAGATGCTTTATGAGCATTATCAGATTTCCAAAATTAAAGATGTACTAAATCTGCAGTATGACATATAGTTTATGCTGGGTTTTATTTTAACAGTGTCTTTTGAAGGATATTTTGCAAAAGTAGACTTGTTTTTTTCCCCCATAAATGTTAACAGGCTCTCGACAAAATGCTATAAAGAAAAAAAAATATTGTAGCTCTTTGAACTTTCACAACTGATATATTAAAGTAAATTATACAGGGAGGAAAAAGCTTAGATTTGAGCCCAGAAAAGCACTTTTAGGTGAATATTTGTCAAATTGGATATTATATTGCTTCTTATTTCTTCCCACAGTTGACCTTTACAAACCATCCCTTTTGAGTTTTGAACGTCTAAGTAATACATAATAAAATGTTTTATTTTTAAAAATAACAGCCCCAGTTACTTTCAGCCGAAGTTACCTTACAGCCTGCACCTCCTCACAGTCCAAGTACCTTCACCTCAGTTGATGGAAAGAGTTTTAGCAAAATAAAGCACAAAACCCCCACCTTGGCAATTAGTCAAGCATTTTTGCTTTTTGATGTCACTCAGAGAAGTAACTGTGGATCATATATATCATATATATGAAAATGTATATTATCCAGATCAAGTTTTCCCTATGTTTTTTTTTTCTTGATAAATCCTTATGGCAATTGGGACTTGCATCTTAAAAGTGGGTCACTCGCTAGTATATAGCGTATTAAAAAAAATGACACAGGAGATGGGAATATTTAGAGATGGAAATATAGTGTGTTTTGRTTATGTTAAAACTACATCACTTTTGATGAACAGCAGACTATTTAATTTTATTTTTTTATGGAAGCTGATTCACCATCTAGATTTCACGTGGATCAAAATGAAACATACGTTTTATTTTAAGAACAAAAGGCCTCATGGAGATCTGACGGATGTGAATTTTAAACCTCAAATCAGTGAAAATATTTCTAATTCTGGTGCAAGTGATGTTTAAAATCAAACTTGGGGAGCTAGCCAAATTCTGAATTTTCCTGGCATATTCCAGCGTTGCCACAAATAACAATTCATGAAGATTTTTTCCTGCGGAGCGAAGTGGGAAACGGTGGCTTTTGGAGATTTCCTAAGACTGGATCCGTGTTCTTCAGGCCATCCTTAATTAGCCCAATTGTTGGTAATTACGGAGGAGAAGCTTAATTTCCTGGTCATTCTCACAGATATGGAAATAGTCTATCGAGGTCTCTATATATTGAGTGGATGTATAGACACTTGCCCTGGTACTGCTCACGCAGAAGGATGGCAGAATGTTGAGGACAGACGGAAATACGAAGCTCCCCATGTCATTTGGTTGGCCCTGTGCATTACAAACTCACTTTATGAAGCAGATACAAAATCAGAAAGCTGTCATTACCTTCCTAAGCATTGCATGTTTGTTAAAAATGCTGCTTAAAGGCAGGACTAGTTTTAGAAGGGGAACTACACCAGCTTTGGGGAAAAAAATTGAAACCCTTAAAAGTAGCAACAGATTAGCAAAGAAATTTCAAGTGGAAGTTCAATTAAATAAATCCGAAAGGGCAGTTTCATACAAGAAACAAAGTTTTGATGTGCTGTCAGGAGAAATTTAAATGCAGAACAGTTTTGAAGGTAATCAGAATTTCAGTAGTGGGAAAGTGTTTAGGTACTAATGAAAAAAGTAATCCTCTGTGAGGTTTGAAAATAGTGTGGTGATAACTGAGTCAGTTGTACTGCCTAAGCTGTATTTCCTATTTTACCATTATCCTGAATTTCAGAATACAGTTTGTCCCGCTTGTTAACATCACAAAGCTACTCTATAATCTACTAGATAACAAAAATAGGGCGTTAGTAGAAGTCAGTTAGTGTGAATGAAATAAAGTGTTGTCATTTTGCTGTTTTGATTCTGCCATAAAGCTCTAAATCAGGAACTAGTTAGAATATGGATTCAGTTTCCACCTGATTTTACATTTTTTTCTTGTGTATGTCACCAAAGGCAACTGAAAAGTTGTAAAACCCACCTTCCCTTTCAGAATAACCTTGTTTTTCTTTTACTGGTGATTAGTTTAAAAATACTTGTAGGCTACATATGATTTTTTGAAAGGAATATTGTAAATAAGTAAAAGCCCTGAATTTGATTTTCCATTTAAACTGTTGTATGATTTCAGAGTCCTGAGGAACTCTTGGCATTGGTAAGAGCACGTGAGGTCAGGTTTGAACTTGTACTTGCTTTATAACATCTTTTTTTGATGGTATCTTTAAAACTTTCATGATTTGCTAAGTAATCATACATATGCATACACTTATTGAAGGAAGAAGAAAGAAGGTGTCTGAAATTAGAGGGAGCAGTATCACTGTCTGTTTACTAATTCCAGTGATTTTGTTTTTCTTCCTGCTAGGCTAGGAGTGTCCAACAGAACATCCCATCCTTATCATCTTGCCAGTTGAAATCAGACAGAAGGTGTTGTATGATTTGCTTCCTCCCCAAGACTAGTAGGTAATACGCTGGACATGAAACCCACTGAGCATGGGTTTAAAAAGTGAGGTTTGAGGCTATAACCTTGATCACAGGGTGTTAGAACATCAGTCAGGGAAAACTAGAGCTATTTTTCCTGTACGGTCTGTTATTTGTGTTATGCAGCCTGGCATGAGCCACCAGTCTCACCAGCCACTAGTGAAGGGCTGATAGGACTTTGACTTTCTGTTTAGAAATTGCCAGGTGCACTGGCTCACAACGTGCTCTTTCCCTTTCCTTTTCCCTTTCCCTTTCCCTTTTGTAGCTTACTGGTGAGGGACTGAGGAAAAATGGGGTTTCGTTTCCCTTATTGAGGGATTTCAAACTTCATTCTGCTTTATGGTCCCCTGGGTACCATATAGGTTAAAGACAACAATGAATGCTCCCTTTCTTCTTGCAAAGGGAAGAGCCTCAAGAGAATGGTTTGCTATGTGGCTCTGTCCTCCAGGAGCCAAAGCTCTTGCCAAAGGGACAAGGAATGCATTTCAGGGTGCACAAAAGGGTTTAAATACCTCCGAAAGGGGCAAAAATTAACCCAATCTTCTTCTAATCTTCTTCTATGTGTTGGATGAGTGGTGCAGTCCCTGAGTTACTGGAAGAAGTTAATGGATTTGGATATGCTTCAGAAGTAGTCCTGTGCTGTGAGTCAAATATAGCATTATTTTTGTTTCAACATCTCCAAACGTAGGAGGTTTAAGAGCTGCATCCCTTTACTTGAAGAAAAGGACATATTTCTGTTGATAGTGTTCTTAAATGCCTGCAGAATCAGCCCAGTCAGGATAGGAGGATATGGAGCAAAGTCCTTTTTTCCTCACTTGTGGGACAGAGTGCAAGTTTCTTGGTACTTACACCATGTAGTTCCTTGAAGGTGGTGGAGCTGTACAGTGTGCTTGACAGCATAGTCTACTTTGGGCAGGTTTTGGTTCTTGGTCAGTTATTATCCATTTTGCCTCATAATCTAAGCTGAATTTGATAAATGAGGAGGGTTCAATGTTTCTTAATCAGATGTTACTTGATTTGGGAATACCTGAAGCTGTCCAGAGGTTGTTCCATCTCATGCAGTCTGTGTTGCAAAAGTGACTCTTGTAGAAAAGATGGCTCTTGGGTGTCTTGCATTTAAGGCACTGTTCAGGTGGGGTTGTCCTCTTCATCTCTCTTTCTCACAACCTCTTAGTGAGAAAGTGCAGCTAAAAGCTGGATAGATTTGAGCACCTTGGCCATCGTCTCCCCCTAAGCAGGGTTGGAGAACATGGCAAGACAGAAGTGACAGAGAAATGTTCAGTCCATGAGCATAATTTCTAAAGACTTTCACTTCCTCTCGGTGCACAAGTGGCTTAACTATAACAATGTGTGGTCTTCTTTCAGCTCATCATGTGAACAAGAAATGCTTAAGTGATRTGACTTGGAGAATCAGCCTCCAAAAAGTAAAAAAGAATAAAGGCAGGATAAAATTGAAGAGCAACGTTGTAATTTTCTGTTTTTTTTTAGAGGACCATAAAGTACTTACGTAACTATGTGCCCTTATTTAAGAGTTCATACATACCTTCCAAGGTTCCATTGCTTATTTTGATCAATTTTGTGATTAGCTTTTACATTACAGGTGGACCAGAACACTGCAAAGTGTGGCTGATCATTTTTTTTCAGGCAATGGGCCAGTCCTGAGCTGGGGAGAGTAGATGACTCAARGGCTTGTTGACAGGATATGGTCTTATTTACCTGTCGTTGACTGGCTTGACTTTGGCTTCAGTTCGTAATGCTTGAAGTCATTACCATCTGTCTCTTCGTCAGTGACCTGTATAAAATAGCTGGTATTCTTAGTCCAGCTCTTAGTAGACAGGTGTCCACATCATGAAAATTGGCACCGGTAGGAACCCTGTTGGCTGTCTCAGCACAGACTGTCTGCTAAATAGGCAAAGAAAAGATGTAATTTCTGGAGGTATCTTTTTTTTCTGTATCAGGGTTCAGGCATGCTGATGGGTGAATGTTTGCAGAGACAAAAGTTACTGTATGCCTTTGCATTTTTTTCTTTTTCCAGAGAAATGTATACCATATGTTTGGATTTCTCATTAATCTTTTAAAAATTCCCTACCTAGTTGTCTTGGTTTCCCAACAGAAAATAGTAGCAGGARTCCTGACAGAACAAAACAAAGGAGAACATGCTTCGTTTGAGTGATAGTTTTTAGCTGAAAAAAAGCAATCCTGCTAAGCCAGTGAGAATTTGGAAATAAAAAGCAGCAGGTCTTTCATATGCAGGTGTATTAAAAAAGAAAACAAACCCTGCACCAACTTTATTTATTTATTTTTGTTAGCTGAATCTGACCAGATCAGGATCTGATCTAATATAGTTGCAGGTAGCTGATGCATCGTGTGCAGCCAGGGGCTGCTCTCGGAGCAGTGGCAGTAGCCGCGCCTGGCGGTTAAGCTGCACCGTGTGTGTTGARAGCTCCGTGCAGACTTGTTTGCTCAGGTTCCTCATTGGCTGCGTGTCTCTTGAAGGCAAAATTTACAATATGCAAAAAGCCCATGCGAGATTTCTGTGACTGTTTACATACAGCGGAGATCTCTGCAGTGACAGTTGCCTATGGAGACGAGGGGATAATGGAGCCCAAAGTCTTTCACTGATTGCTGTGCTGCACTTCAACCCATATGTTGGCATCAAGTGCATGGGAGAGCTGTCTTATGTTCCTCTTCACGGGGTTAGAGCCKGGCATCGCTTCTTCAGCCCACATGTAACAACTATTCTGGATTTTGCAGGGGTTGCTTTTAATCCTGCCTCATCTTCTTTAAAGTATATTATCTTGCGAGCAGTGATTCAGACTTAACTGTTCCCACTGCAGTGTGTAGGACTCTCCTCCTATTTCATTGATATAAAAATACACACCACTGTGTTATAAATAGTTCTTTAGTGTTTCTGGACATTTATGGTCGATAGATGCTTTTTGAACGTCTATGGAAAGATAAGCCCAGTTGGTAATATTTAGAGTTAATTGGCTTTCTTACAACTCACTGCYCTTTATTGCCAGTAATAGAATGTTAAGGATTCTAATAGGATCTTCTGATTGCATCGCTGGAGATAAGTGGTGCAACATGCTCGTTCTGGAGGGCTGCTTAAATCATCAGCAAAAGTAGGTTAGGTGACTACAGATTCCCTCCTCGTTGACAAGCTTTGCTATGATTAATAATAATAAAGAAGCCTGACTCACAAGCTATATACCCTTGCTATTGCTACCAACAGGAGTTACATTTCATTAAGAGTAAGGGGAATATGAGAAGTTTTTGAGGTCCCTGTAGGTACTCCTGCGTTGGGATTAAGAACTATAATGGAAAACTGGAAAAGGCAAGTTTTGACCTAACAGCTGTGAATGGACAGGAGAACATGGCAGGGCTGCAGCTGCAGAACAAGCACTAAGGAGACAGCAGCTTTCCCTGCCCTTTGCTGCTGTCTTCATTCCTGCCAAACATCTTAACATTTGAAAGTTTTGGATGCAAAAAAGGGATTTGCACGGCTAGGATAGTGGAATGGACAAGCTCGGTTATGATTCCTGGCTCTTTGACTGTTCTCACTTTCCCCTTTTATTTCACAAACCTGAAATGTTTTTAGMTCCTCACTTATCCAATGACGTCTACTGGTTTCAAGCATGATTTGCTCTGATACTTTGTTTTCAAATTTAGGTTGGGTTTTCTTACTGTCTTAGAGTTCCCACTTCCTCCTTTCTTTTTTTTTTTTTTTATTTTCTCATGGAGAAAAATTAATTAAAAAGTTAATAAATAAAGATTTGAGAACAGGGTAGCAGTTACTAGAATAGTGAACTTCAGCATAATTTTAATCCTATGCTGCCGTTTTTAATCCTATGCTACTGGGATTTCTAACAGCATTAAATCAGGTTTGCAGATTTTGAGATTTTAGATTAGAGTCTTAGTTCTCCCCTTCTTTCCAAGAAACTCCAAAGAATAAAGCTGCAAAGGAACTCTGAAAACTTACTGCCCAGGAAGCTGTAATTGTTTAATAGAACAAAAAAAAAATCAATGGCTGAGAAAAACAGCTCATGCCTGTGGGGAAAAAAAGCTGTCTATTTGCTGATTTTGATGCAGCTATAAGATTACAATGTTCTTGAGCTAAAGAAAGGAAGAGAGATACCACAGAGGAAAGTGGTTAAAGACTTTTTCTTTTTTTTTTTTTTTTTAGGATATCATAATTTTTGAAGGATATAATTTTTGGAGGATAATTGAAGTATAATTAATTGAAGTGTCTTAGAACTAACAAGTAAAGTAATTATGCTCTGTATATCCCCCTGCCCCAACAATAATCACTATTCTCCTACAGAGTAACAAAGACTAATGTCTGCATTTTCTGCTCAGAAGAGCTGTGTGGAAAAATGTCTCTTTCATTTCCATGACACGTAGTTTCTGAAACACTTTAAGTTCATCAGGTGAAATAAARTTTTTTTTTTCTTTTTGTTAATTAAAAATAGTTTAATGATTATGGGAATACTGGTGATTACTGGAGATCAAGATCAAAGAGCCTTTTGTATTTCTACATGCAAGTCAATTGAACTTTTCTCCCCTATTTTCTCTGACTGCAGGTGGATATTCTCACTTCCAGTATCTTGACAGCTCTAGTATGGAATTTTTAAATCTCTTGGAGCTTTTTTTGTTCTTCAAATATAATATATCTCATTCAGGAAATTTAATCCATATCCATCTCAGTAAGATGAATGATTTGGCTACTATATGAATTCCTGTGAGCTAGTGAACGATTAATTATTAGTAGACGCGGGAGCACCTTCTATCTGCAGTATGCAGGGAGCAGCCCATTGCAAATCCAATGTTATGGTGTGAAAGGGTGCGAGCTGGAACTTGGGAGGGTTTTTCTTTTTTTTTTTTTTTCCCTCTTTAAATCTCATCAAGACAGACGTGTAAAAGTATCCAAGTTTCCAGAGACTGCTGAGCTACCAACTGTTCTAGGGTGAATTTTCATTAGATTTTTGCCTCAAAAAATGCCCTTCTGTCAAACTTAACTTCCAGTAAAGAGTTTGTTTTTTGACATTTAGCTGAATAATTCTTAGCTGATCTTATATACATAATTTTCAAACTGCTAGAAATAATTTTACATGCTTGCATTTTACTTTTCATGTGTGGTATGATACTTGATCTAGATGCAAGGAAAAAGGTCCCCTGTTTCCAGTTGTTTATTTCTTTTTATCTTTCTAAAATTTGATTCCAAGTGACGTCTGTGAGCACAGTGATTTTTTTTTTTTCTTTCCAAAAGGCACACGTTCTTCTGCTTTTGAAACTGTCTTAAGTGTTTCTTCCTTTCATTTTGGATTGTAAGTACTGTGATAAAGCCTGARTTAGCAGACAAACCATTTCTCCTTAGGAGTTTGAGTTGTGAGAGTTTAGAAACTGTAGTTGTGAACTTGTCAAACAGAAATTGAAAGTGTTCTAATGTTTTTACCAAACATTATCTGCTTAGGAAAATAGATATTACGAGTTTATTGTCTAAATTAAACCATTAGGCATTTAATACTGTGATCACAGAAGCATCATAGTAACTGGTAAAAATTAGAATAACCTGTTCATCTGGCAATGGATCTTGTTGCTGGTAAAAATAGTTGATATGGTTTTAGGTCAAGGGAACTTAAGTTCTATGACCTTTTAGGTCAAGGGAACTTAAGTACTATGAATTCAGCATGTAACATGAATTCAGTAACATGATTCAGTAACATGAATTTCCATCTCCCTTTTAAGGTGTATTTTGTCCTGGAATAAGAAATAATACATTAAGATGAAACTTCTTTTTTTTTTTTTTCCTGATAGTTGCTAATCTGTACCCAAGTATGAAAAAAGTGGTAAGACCTTCCCTGTTTTATTGTAGCATGTATTTCAGTAGCAGGACACCTGCACCTAGGTTCAACTCTCAGAAATGCTTAGATGTCTAACTCTTATTTTGATTGCTAGTGTTAAAACACTTGAGTACTTCTTGGCTTCTCAGAGCTATGGATATAGGTCTTGATCCTGCAATGCTAAATTGCCAGGTGCATGGCATACTAATGTAAGTAGTCCAGTTATTGCCAATTAGAACTGTGAATGTTAGTAATAAATACCCTGGGGAATGCAGTTTTCCTCAATTAGGCGCTTGTTGTTAATTAACGTAGTGTTTTCTGTAAGCCTTTTAATTTTTGGCAACTGTTTCCTTATTCATTGAGTCAACATGAGTTTCTGAATGGGGATTTGCATGGGAAATACTGCTTTTGATTTACTTATGCAGCAAAAATAGTTGAGCAGTGTTCACTGCTAGAGACTTATCTGAAATGACCTGTATTTGCGTTTTGTTCTTGCTCATCCACAGAACCCTCAGAGCGATAACTGTTCACATGCCAGGATCGTTTATGAGAATTGTTGATCTTCAAAACTCAACTTTCTTGCTCACTTCCTTTTCATACACTAGGTCCTGTTACTGAAGTCAAAACAGATATATATGTCACCAGTTTTGGACCTGTTTCTGATGTAGAGATGGTATGTATTTCTGGAATTCAAATGCCAATTCCTGGTGCTGAGAAACTTAACTGCAGTGAGGAGTGGATGCTTAATCCATGTGGCTTTGTACTCTTCTGTCAGTCAGGCAAAGAAGGCGAGATTAGCAGCGGCTCGTTTTGAAAGGTTATAATTAGATACCTCGAGCTTGATTCTGGTCATATTTGCACCAGCTTTCGGTTATTGAAGGAATTTGAAACAGACTTTCTTGGTGTCGAGGCAGAATCAGGCCCTATGGGGAGCGTGCAAGTGCACTACAGGGGGAAAACAGGTAATGTCGCTGCAATTGCCTTCCCTTTCTGAAACTTGTATTATTCTCAGGTGAATAATAATGACATCATTTCACAAATACTTGTTGGCATTTTCATTTCAGATGAATTCTTTGTGCCCATCTTGGTGCCACTTTTAGCGTCACTTTCAGCAAATGTTTGAGCGATGAGAGTTTTCCTAAGTGTCTGCAGGAATCAAATGTCAAAATGACATGCAAGAAATAGTCACAGAAGACAAATGCTACATTTGCACGTAYGACTATTTGTGCCTGAAAGGCACTTATATTCGTTTGAGGTCCAATCCATCATAACTCTCATCAACTTCTATAATCCAGGCYTATGATAGTTTCTCTTTTTTTAGAAAATAATTCAGAAGTCGCATGGAAGCAAGACAGCCATATGTACATTAAATATGGTTGCACTTCTTTAAAGGCAAGGCAATTTCAGAGGAATAACTGCCTTTCTATGCAGTGTCATCCCGCACTCTGTTATACTCTGATTTCTTTCTGTTCTTACTGAAAGGTGTAGGATAGCAATTTTATTTTTTCCAAGGGCTAGGTTCTCACAGAGGTCTATTACTGAATCACGTCTCACCTCTTCGGTGGTTGTCAGGTACAGTGTGAGGCTGTTCAGGGTGGCTAGTGATACCAGAACCCGATCCCAAGCAGATCYATTAACAAATGTCGTTCAAATATAAAATGAAGTCTACATGTGATCTCAATGGCTACTCTGAAGCATTTGACATGGTGCCACTTGGGAAATTATTATTTATGTTGGAGAAGACAGGAATAAAAACAAGAAGTGTAAAATAGGTCAGGAACTGGCAGAAGAATTTACCACAGATGCTCCTGTTTTCAACATTATCAGACAGCTAATTTTCAGTTAATGTTACCCAATATAATCCAAATATTGCTGCATTCATAAAACTTGCTGAAATAACAGCATRTGAGGTACTCCTGAAACACGGGGAGATCAGGAATTCTTTTAGAAGTGGTTTACTCTGGCACTTAATATAATGAAATAAGCTGAAATCTTATATTACAAAATCTATCCTGTAGAAGCTAGTAACAGGAACAGCTACTATGAAATCATCAGCTAGAATTGACAGTAGGAGAGAGAGACTTAGGTGGATTAACTATAAACCACACCGAGTGTTGCAGCCATGGAAGAGAAGACAAACAGAGTTTTAGGATGCCCTGCACTTATAGAGATGCATCCTTTGCAATGTGAATAGACATGGTCATACAGGTAAAGTTTTAATGATAGTACTTATATAGGAGATTATGCAAGACAAGCAATGCTTTCTGACTTTAGTTCAACCAAATTGCAATTATGTTGAAAAAGGTATCAAGAAAAGCGTTAGATCATTTCTATGTCACATGATACAGTTTTTGTGAAATGCTTTAATCTTTCAAGATGAAAMATATATATTAAAGTGATGCGACTAATGTGGGAGATTGAGCTGTTAGGAAATTTGCAACTCACTGTAGTTTGTGGAAATATGTTTGTGTAGTGGACTTAACATGTTCTTTACTATTTCTTTGCTTCTGTCAGATTCCTTTTTGCATGAAATACAAGCAAATGTAATCTTCGTGTTTTTTTGCAATTTAAAACAGGAATATACAATGGATGTCTTCTTTCGTCAGACGTGGGTAGACAAAAGACTAAAATATGATGGCCCTATTGAAATTTTGAGACTTAACAACTTGATGGTTTCCAAAGTGTGGACACCTGACACTTTCTTCAGGAATGGGAAAAAGTCTGTTGCACACAATATGACAGCCCCAAATAAACTCTTCAGGATAATGAGAAATGGCACCATCCTGTACACAATGAGGTATCCAACTTGCTTGTTCAGCTTCTTACAATTACTGTATGCAAAAGTTATACTGCCTAGACAAAATGGCAACCAGAGACTATTCAATTTGTTCCATTATAGGCTTACAATAAGTGCAGAGTGTCCCATGAGATTAGTGGATTTTCCCATGGACGGTCATGCTTGTCCTCTCAAATTTGGGAGTTGTAAGTTGCAATTATGAAATTTCTTGTAACTAAACTACAGCTTTAAATAATAGAAGTAGATGTTGAACAATTATGAGATTTTGTGAATAATCTTGATCCACAATCCTTATGCAGACAAAACTCCTGTTAAGTTTTTTGGACATTTTATTTGGAGTCTGAAAATTTAAACTTAGTTAGAAAAGGAATGACTGGCAACACTATCGCTTGAAATACATATATATTTTTTTCTCCCAGTTCCTAGAGGTGAATTGAATACTTGGCAAAATTGGAGATTAACKAGAGAAGGCAGAGAGCAGGGTCCATCTGACCTTAAACCAATGAAAAAATTTAGGAAGCTCTAGTTATTTGGCTTTCCTTCCAGGCAATGGAGGGAGATTATAGCATACAAATCTCTCTTAGGACATTGAAGAATTGATCTTAGGTTGTATTTGTGCATCTCCTTGCCTATGGGAAGGAGTCTGTACAGTTAGTGTTAAGTAATTTTTAGAGTGGTGAGGCTAGATGAGAGGAAACTTAGTGCAGGCGATTTTCCCTTCCTGGTTTGAAGTCAAATGTAGATTTTTTTTTTTCTTTTTGAATAATCTCCAAACTTTTGCTAGGAGGGATGTTTTTGGAGGAACATATGCCACACAGCAGAGGGAAGTAGTTAGATTCCCTGATTTGGATCTGCAATAGTGATGGCTGAGACCACCTGGTGTTTGCTGGAGCGCTCCAGCAGCGACGYCCTGTCACTGCTCTGATCCTCCTCCCTCGCTGACTTCCTCTCTGTTGCACTCAGATGTAGTCAGTGGCTGGACATTAATCTGCTTTCCTTACCCCACAATCTTGTGGAAGTGTGCAACGGCAGGAAGCTACTCATACTTTTTCTTTGCATAAATTTAGCTTATACAGCTGGGTAGTCAAGAAGAAGGGAAATTATTTAGAGTCAGTGTCCTTGGAGGACTTTTCTTCCCAGATACAGTGAGGCTGGAGGCCAGATGTTGCCAGAAGTGCCCATGTACTACATCTGCCTGTGCAGAAGTCCCCACCATTGAAGCTTCCCTAGTATATAGCTGATTTTTTCAGTCACCAACCAGCAGAAATTATGCTTAACACTAATCTGTGATATTCCCAATGGAACTTGAAATAAGATGTACCCAATTCAGATGCAAGGCTGTGATTTTGAATTCAATTTTAACAGGAGTTTGAGCTGTGTAGAGATTGAATGGTTGGCCTAAGTTATGTCTTTTAAATGTTGGAATGTTTTCTGGGGCCTGCTTATTTTGGGGTTATTGTGAATCTTTTATTGACCTCTGATTTCTTGCAAATATATTTGTTAAAAGCGATGTTTAGGTACAATCATTATTTTCTATGAAGAGATATGTCCCCAGTCTCCAAAATGTATCTTTCCTATACGTGTGTTTTTTTCCCCCTGTATCAGTATATCTTTAATGATAAAATTTTAGAAAATCTTTATCTTTATTTGAAATTATTTAAAGTTGAACTTTACATGCCTAACAAAAGGCCTGATCTTAAAAGAACTCATGCCTAGACATCACATTCAGATGTAGACTGAATTTGTGTATGATACCCTGCATAGCCTTAGCTACTATTTAGCTGTGGGT
This sequence comes from Nothoprocta perdicaria, assembly GCF_003342845.1. NCBI lineage: Eukaryota > Metazoa > Chordata > Aves > Tinamiformes > Tinamidae > Nothoprocta > Nothoprocta perdicaria. Next base: position 1,140,989 of record NW_020454427.1, on the reverse strand, counting down.
GTTTTTCTGGGGGTTACTCAAACGTGAAGGGTGTCTTCTAAAGATACCGGTGTAAGTCTTACCATTGGTTTTGGCATGTTTGGCCTGGAATTAGGTGTGAGAAGCCGTTTCCTCTTTAAGCAAACTGATACTATGTTGTTGTAGATGCATATCCAAAGAGTGAAATGATTTACACGTGGACAAAAGGACCAGAGAAGTCAGTGGAAGTTCCTGAAGAGTCTTCCAGTTTAGTTCAGTATGACCTACTTGGGCATACTGTGTCCTCTGAAACCATTAAATCTATTACAGGTAGGAATCTCATCAGTCAAAATCAACTTGAGGTAAAGCTAAGCCTATAATATTGCCCTATATTTTTTTTCCTGTAATGTATTCTAGTGCATCTCATAGGGTATACATTAGGAGTGAGGACATAAATGGTAATCAGGTTTCTGTCCTTCAGATTTGCATTTGCAGGTTCACTGCAGTAGATTGCAAAGGCCTTTCAGAAAGCTAGGATGAGATCACTACTCCAAGGGACAAAATGAATATTTCTAAGCACTGCTTAAAATGCAGTTTGAAGAGTCAAGAGGATGCTTGGGTGAGGAAGTCATTTCTCAGCACTGTATCCGCATTATGTGCAAAAGATTTGCTTTGTTTGGTGGTGCAAACAGCTCAGGATAGAAATACAGCATGCAGAATAGGTTATTAAAACCATAAAAAGCTCTCTAGTCAGATAAGGATAGGCACAAATGCATTAGTCACAATAGATACTTCTGCTGATTTTTGTGCTCTAAGAAATAAGGCAAACGGCAACAACGGGCACCCTGAATGAGTAAAATCTCACTGATGAGCAGTTTGGTGATAAACAGTCATGTTCCCAAAATATTTTTCAAATTTGGAATCATTTTCTCAACATCAGCAAGTTTGGGTGTTCTGAAATCGTCAAAATTGAACAGATAAAGCAAATATATTTGACATTGCTCTATGGATATTCTTCTCAAAGATTAAACAGTGTTTTGCAATATCCTGGAACCTGACTTGTCTACCAATTCTTACATGTTAGACAGTTTTCTAGAGCTGTTTTGTTTGAGCAATTTACTCAGTATCTGTTAAAATTGCAGGTAGTTCTTTATGAGCAATGATAACATTTATATAATGTACAGCATTATTAATTGTTGTTAGTGATTACTGTATTTATTTATATCTCATTAGCACTCTGTGGTACTGATGTGTAACCCTAGTTGAAAGCTGTAATGCCTCTATTTCATTTAATGTGCATCATTGTTGTAACTGTTTTAGTTTGCATGGAGGTATCACAATGTTCTGGATATTACGGTAAGTAGGTAGCTTGTGTCTTGGGACTATTTGTGAGATGCTAAAAGAATTTTAAAATCAGACTTACACTATAAAAAGTAATCCAGTATTAGTCATGTGTTTTCAATAACAACTTCAGAATAACACTGTCAGGATCTACTACTTTGTGGATTTTTCTAATTACAAATTTCTTTCTCCAAAATAACTTATTTTCCTGTATTTATGTTAATTGGTATGGATAGCATCTTCTTGACAATTTTAGTTGACTGTCTGAAACATAGTTATTCTGCTAAACAAAAACTGTATGCAAGGACAGAAATAATATTTTCCTTTTCTTTTTTTAGGTGAATATGTTGTTATGACAGTTTACTTCCACCTCAGACGAAAAATGGGTTATTTTATGATCCAAACATATATTCCATGCATCATGACCGTGATTCTTTCTCAAGTTTCATTTTGGATAAATAAGGAATCTGTTCCAGCTAGAACTGTGTTTGGTAATTATTACATTTTAATTTTTCCTTTTATTGTACTTCATCTTCTAACAATTTCCAGTAGAATAGTCCTTTTTAGTGTCCAAAGTCTATACTTCCTCTGTAGTGGTGCAAAAGTAAATTGAGGCAAGGTAAATAAAATTGAGGTAATTGAGGTAAGGTAAATAAAATTATTTGAAGCCTTGACATGGAAAGAGAAACTTGGAATTGTAAACCCGAAGTGCAGCGTGGTAGCCTGTGGCAAACAGTGTACATCTTTCTGGCTTTAGAGGATTGGAGGAGTGAATCAAAAAATCTGGCCCTGTGCAATCCAATGAGATCCTTTGGTAGGGATYCATCTAGGGTATTTTATCTTCCAGTGAACAATACCGTGATTACTTGAAGCATGCCCTCTAAAACCCCATTAAAATAGTTTGATTGGGAATGGGTGAGATATGGACAGATATCTTACTAGGTAAGTGTCATCACTGAAAGCTTCCTATCAGTAAGTCTTAGATCCTGTTATTGTAATTTCATGTTTAGTGATCTTCTCTCCTTTCTCCCATTGCCATTGTGAAAATGAAATGAAAAGCCATTAGGGAAATGATTGCAGATATTAAAACCGAACTCATCAAAGTACAGTTGGAAATGAGATGCTGCAGTGAACAATGAAAATATAAAATGTAAAAATACTTCTTTGGAAGACAAAAAATATAAGAAGTTAAATGGAAATATGCTTCCTAGAAAARGAATAAGATTAAAAACGTGGTTAAAGTTAATCTTTATAAAGCAGATGTCTTGACTTTACAAGGTACTGTATTCTAAAATAAGGCTAATCAAGAGGAAAGCCTTCTACTAAGGCCACTAAAGACATACGCTGGCAAGAATTATAGAAACTAATGTTTCTATATGACAGTCCATACCTACATGTAAATAAAGTCTAACGTGGTCTAGCATCAGAAAGTAGACAGGACTAAGGATCAATTCCAGGACCCCCCCACTACACACACACCCAATATGAATTTCACCTGCCTTCAACTCAAGCACTACATTAGGCAAACCAATATATCTCTTAACACGCCCTGGCAATAATAGTGAATACTCCTTTCTGGAAAGTCCTATTAATGCCATGAACTAGAAAAGTGGAATCTGTCCTTACAGACAAACTCAGTAGTTGAAATGCACACGACAGAGAGCAATAGATGTAATAGATGTAATATGCCTAATATCCTTGTAAGTTTTTTTTATCTTTCATAAGCACTAGTTATCTCGGGAATAAAATGCTAAATCTTACTATTGTGCATCCAACTTAATTACAAACAGTGTTTTTTTTTTTTTTTTTTGAATTGGAGAAATCTAGGGACATTACTACTATATAAACTGATATTCTAAAATCACTTAAATTCACTAGAACTTTTTATGCAGATGGAGTTACACAAAGAGTATTGAGTTGCATTTTTAAAAAGATTTTATGCTGCAGTGCTAGGCCAGAATGCTTAAGTAAAATATTAGAACAACCTTTATGAGATATATCAGATCCTGATTGCTGCAGTCAGCTCAGGACACCTGAATCTCATGGTTGTGGGGGCCTGGTGTTTCTCAGACAAAAAGCAGAAGTAATTTTTTCTTTCATGCTTTTTTTTTTTATTGTAAAATATTTTAAATGTATTTATATATAGCTGTGTGCATATCTGACCAAGATCTTGCAAATTTTTAGCTTTGGATAATTATAGTTCATGTGCATATAAAATATTTTTAGCTGAACTTAATTGTCTACCCTGCAGATTGCTATGCACATATCCAAGGGCGATTGCAGTGGCAACTGCATGTCTTGCAAAAGAATGATTTATGTGGAGAAAAGCTGGTAATGACTGTGTCAGCCATGTAATATTGTAGGGCTGGCCACCTCCTGCTTTTAGTTGGGGAACGGTTGGTCATTCAAGTCATTTTATTCATGCACTTTTTAAGTACATGTCCTTTTTATTATTATTTTCAAACAGCTTAGTTGTTTGCTTAAGGCAGAAAACGAAGTCAGAAACAATGGGCCTATGCAAAGATGGGTGTCTTCCATAAAAAATAAGCTTTCCATTGATTTTTTTTTTCTCAGATCTAAACATTTTGATATTAGTGTGGTTTTCTCACACCTTCCTGATGAAAAAGATAGAAGCTCATCCTGCTCTGAGATTTTTCTCTGTGTGCTTTTGTCAACAGGGCTATTGCAGATTTTTTTTTTTTTTTTTTTTTTTTTGTCGTCCCCTCAAGAGAAGAGCCTAGAAGGTGACTTCACCGTGTCCTTTTCTTTCTACAGCAGTGTCTGGGTGAAACTCTTTTGTGTGAGATTACCTGGATTGAATACACCCATCTGCAAAATAGGAAAAGTGAAGATTCTCTTGGAAAACACACTGATTTTTTTTTTTTTTTGCATATATTTTGTAGTATACGCATTCCATCTGAAATTAAAATGTTTACAATTAAAAAAACAACAGTAAAGATACAGTCATGTTTGGTCATTTTTCCCTCAGATTCTCATGGTAGGATTTAAGCAGTATTTACTATATACTAGATGTTTTTTATTTGAAGGATGTATGTGACGCAATCTTCTAACTACTCTTGGAATATCTTGAATTAAAAAAAAGGAAAGCTCAGACCTTAGAATGATTAGCCTTTTTTTCATACAGCATGTATTTGCATTTAAAGTATTACTGTGAAGTGGTCATGTTTTGAGAGCAGTGTTCATGTATGTAAACTTATAAAAGCTGTTCTTTCAGAAGATGAAATGTTAATTGATTTTTTTTTTTTTTTGTTATTGCTCCAATAGTAGCAGAAGGGTTTGAAACATAAAGCGATGGTTTGTAATTAACAGAGTTGTCAACATAATATTCTAGTTTCCCTTAGTGTGAAAATAATTTGCCATGATTTAATGTCACCTGGATTATGAGTGGGATCAGAGGAACCATCACTGAGTAACTGGTAGTATTCTAAAGCTATTAGAGGGAAAGTCGTGTTTTTATCGGCAGAACACAGTACTAGGAACATAATTTGAGGCGTTTAAAGCAAATGTTTAGAAAACAATAACTTCTTGTAGAAATCCTATCTAAATTGACATGACGAACATGTGAAATGAAGGCCTCTGCATTTACTTGGTATGTAGATGATCTGATGGTTGTGGCTTTCTAAGCTTCCTTTAAAAAGTGGTAGCAGTTCTGTGTGCAACAGCGCTCAGGGATACATGGTGGTTGCCATCGCTTAAATTTAGTGTGTTATTTACAAGCAGGAGAGAAAGACCTACCCCTATGCTGTTTATCCAATGAAGAGATGAACTGTCAGATATGGCTGTTTTCTGTTACACAGAAATGACAGTTTTTCTTTTAATGGAGGTTTGATGTTTGGGTGGAGGGTTTTTGAAGATATTAAAACTGTCATATAAAGCRAATGGTGGGGGGGCCAATACCAGAGAGCAAGATCTGTGCCTTGGTCAGTGAAGTTACATCATGCAGTATTTTGTAGTCYAGGGACAGCTTAGCTGAGTTAGTTTATGTGTTGCTGGCGATGCTAAGTTAAAAGTGAAAAAGCCTAGTATTTATTTTTTTAATAGAATGCGGAGTTATTTTTCCCGTTCGTCATTGACATGACAAGTGGTACATTCAGTTAAATGACTTATATAGTGATGTTTTGCAATGCAGCTGTACCTTTTCTTTTGCTGGTACTAGCAGGTTTTGCAGTCACAGATGCAAAGTTCCCACATGATTTAAAATGCTTTGTTTGAGACAACTTGCATTTCTGTTCTACCYGGTTTCAGCAGTGCTTTTGTTTCCTTGAAGGCATAACCACAGTGTTGACGATGACTACCCTGAGCATCAGCGCAAGACATTCGTTGCCGAAAGTATCCTATGCTACTGCCATGGACTGGTTCATWGCGGTTTGTTTTGCCTTTGTGTTCTCTGCTCTCATCGAGTTTGCTGCTGTCAACTATTTTACTAACATTCAAATGGAAAGAGCCAAAAGGAAGACAGTAAAATCCCTCATTGAATTTCCAGCTGCTCCAATACAGAGAAAAAAAAGTACAGAAGAAACAGTCATGGTATGTTTTCAGCTTATACAAATATTTTCCTTCTTTTTGGCAATGTTTCTCAGTAAAACTGACTCGAATTTCCTCCCAGCCTCTCTCTGATCTCCATATCCATATTATTCTGGCATTCTCTCCAACACTAGTAGTTCAGACAGTGAACAAARTTATTGACGTTAGTTGCAACTCATCTTGCCCATCTTGGTCCAACCCAAGAGGCTTCATCTCTTGCCCAGATGAAACAGCAGATCTGGCTTTGGGTTCTCTCAGACACAGACTCATGAAAAATGAGCAATTCCCTCTGGGGAGGGGGTGGGGGGACGGAGGAAAGTACATGCATTACTCTCTAGAATTTGGATCCAGTGTGTTGTATAAGTAAGTCTTTAGGGGCCATGTTTCTCCCATGAATACAATGTAAGTGGGCATAACAAAAGATTAATGCTGCCTCATTTTCCTTGGCAAAAAAATCCTGTAAAATCATTTTTAATTCTTGGAGTATTGGCTGATTGGGTTAGCTCGGAGGGCAGAAGGAGGTTGCATCCATCAGCACATGCAGTCTCTTTGCTCTTCTCTGTCTAGTTGAGTTTTGGAGGGGGCTCGTTTTGATGGCTGTCTTTAGGGAACTGTTTCTTTCCCTTTGCATGTTGATCTGAGTTGGACTGCTAATACAAACCCTGTTACTACTAAGTATAAGGATAGCRTTATAATCTACACTGTTTGTATCTTGTAATGAATTAAAATATGCTGAAGCATTACAGTCGTACCATGGAGCCTCTCCCTGGTTATAAAGGTTCTCCTTTCATTGTATGTATTGGCTGCCTAGAGTTTATTTATTTCTCAATCAGTTATGTTTTGGGGAAATTCTGAGGAGTGTGGGATGAAATGTTTGTGTCTGCCATAAGTAACTGTTTTCACATAACTTCACTTTGTGCAGGAGCTCACCTCAGCCCCTGAGAAAGGTTTGTTTAGTGGAATGGTTTTCAGCTTTAATAGCCCTTTGGGTTAGATGTGGCTGTGTTGTAGCTTTCTTAGTGTGTGGGCAAGCTAATAAGGACATTACCTCATTTCTGGTTGAATTCACCAGTGCCTTTCCTTTCCTTCCTTGTCATGCTCYGATATCCCTAGTAGGTGCTCTGCTCCTCCTCCCATTCATCAGACACGTAGCTAACAAAGCTCTTGGGACACTTGTACTAGGTTGACCTTATGGTAGACCTGTAATTCCTCTTTGTGGCTGACCAGCTTGGCAGCACCAGTCAAGAAGGAAAAGGTTGACACCAGCATTGTAATTTACCCTTTCTGCCAGGCTGACTATCTAATTTTCTTTGACTGAGCTGTGATTTAAGAACCACAGTTTTAGACTAACTCGTGTCTTCTGTGTCTTTTCATCTCTCATTTGTCTCCTTCCCTATTCATCTGCTCTTTTTGTCTTCCCACCCCTTCCATTTGCTATCACTCCTCAAGTGCTGTCCACCCACTTCCATTTTTCTTCCCCTTCTTTACTCTCCTCTCATGTATCATTGCCGTTTGCAGTCTCTTGGCTGTGTTGTTCTCTTAGATCTCCATTTTACTTAAAAAGGTAGATGTGCTCCTGGAACACGTGACACATGTCACTTCGTTTTCTGCTCGTAAGAGACTGGAGCAAGAAGAAGTAAGCCTGTAGTAGCATGCTCTTCTGTTTGTATAGAGAGATGTGAGTGCTGTTGGTTTATGCCAATCTTCTTGATTGTACAGCATAAGCATGGAGTTTAATCCAGCACCTTCGGCATTCCTGGAGAGAGTTTTTAGTGCTTTTAGATATTGTTAGTTTTCACTTGAGTTCATAGGCAAATGAATTACAACCTAATAACAATTTCATCCTAGATTTCTTTATGAGACCTGATTAAAACATGAAAAAGAGATTGTAGTCTTATTGGGGGGGGTTGTTATGAAGATTTGGTTTGGGTGAATGGTCAGAATTGCTGTAAGTCAGTCTTGTGGTGTTCTGCTTAATCATTTACATAAAAATCTTGGAGGAAAACTTATTTTTAAAAAACATCCAAATTTAAGCAAAGCTAAATAAATTGAGATGTAAACAGTGCTGTTCTGCTGCTAAATTAATATCCTTATGATACCTGTCCTAGTGTGCCTGCAAGGATCTTGAGACCTTAAAAGTGCTCAAGGAAACAATCTACTTTTCTGAAGGTCTGCATATCAATATTAAGAGCATGTAAGCCAATGATAATGTTGATATTAAAAATATATTGTTTTTATTTTTTATGGCTTTTCCTCCAATCATAATACACTAAAACTTAAATCTTTTCTGGRGCAGAGATATAGGGTGAGCCTGCTGATACTGTTATAAAAAGATGTAGCTATCCTGCAAATGCTGGTTCATCCTGTTAGTGACTGGAGGATGACTTCTGTTCTTGTGTCTCGCTGCACAGAACCAGTCGATAGGCTGTTGGACTTTGCCTTACAAGTTGTAAATGTAATACAAATCCTTCTCCCTAAAACTTTTGTGGTTCTAGTTCTAAAAGTTGAATCTAGTGTTATACCTTGCTATGAATCCTTTTTTTTTTTTTTTTTTTGAATGTATACTGTGTAGTCATTACTGATTTTAATATAATCTCAACTTCGCTGTGAGGTTTTGGTCCACAAAGAATATAGGACAATAGCCTGGCCTTAGTGTACAGTTATGTTATTTCTTAACATAAATAGTATTTGTTTTGTTAAACAATAATCTTTGATTTCTTATCCCACTTAGTGTTTAGAAGTCTGTCCTGCATGGTCAGTATTGTGCTAAAAATTCTAGTGTTAGCAATACAATTGTCAGAGCTCAAAGAAAAGTTTTATTTTAAACTTGGCACTCCCTTCAGTCTTTGCCTAATTTGGTGACCTTGCCAGTGCCCCAAATATTTCATTTAGCTGAGGAAGAAATGTGAATATTCTGAGAGTTAGAGTACAGATTAGGAATGAAGGTGCCTAAATACTTAAATCTTACAATTCTTTCTGGTCTGTGTCTCAACATTTGCACCCTGCTTGGTACCTCCTGCTAATCTGGAGCAGGAGGCGGGTCGAGTTCCCTTATGCTGTTCTCTGCCTTGAAAGAACAGTTGAGGTTGTTACAGAAAAAAAGCAATGCACTAATATACTTTTAAATGGAGATTGACCATTGATTGTATGTTATTTACAGGGAAATTATTTGTATGTTTGACTTTTTCAAGCAGCTGTAGTGGCATCATTACAGAAATGACTTTTGAAGGGAAAGTGTTTGATTATAAAATTGGGTTCTGGGTTTTGGTTCTTAGTTTTGGTCAAAGAACCAAAAATCCTCGATCAYGGATTTTTACTATGTATCTTGTCATGCTAGAAATTAAGTGTATATTAATAGTAGAGTTCAGTAAGGAAGTTCCCTGTACCCRGTTGGAAGTCCCTTTTTGATAAGCATGTTTGATCAATTTTTGATCACAGAATTAAAGTGGGTTTTCCATATTGAATCCATCTGTATATTTTTAGGACAAATTAGAGGTTTTTGTGTGTATATGTATATGTGCTTTTGTTTTGGATTACTTAACAAAGACAGCTCATATTATTATGATCAAATGATTTATGTTCATTTTTATTCTGTATTTCTCGACCACAACCAGTACAGCTTTACTGTAGCCAACATGGACTGTATGTTTTGCCAAGTTTTTTGTGAAATTATTTTTTATTGTTTTGGAGCTGTGCAGTGGATTTGACCCAATATATCAATTACAGTAAACATTGAATATAYTTTGGAGGTTAATTAAGCAATCTGATCCTTGTTAATTCAAACAAAGTGCTGCTATGAAGCTGATTTACAAAGTCAGGGGGGACGGGAACTGCCTTCTTGTGCCCGCAGATGCAGCGTGTGCTCCTTTATCACCTGATGCAGTTTTAGCCTCTCTTTGTTCTCCCCATTCTGAATTTTCCTTCTTCTTTGCATATAACCTTCTAGTACAAACTGATGTATTTCCACAATGAGGACTTCAGAGCAATCCACTGAAATCGAGGAGTCCAGTGAATCCCAATTCCTGCAGTCGTCTGAATAGGAGATTTCTGGCATTAGATGTATTATGGAATATATTTTTTTCTTGTCTCTGAGTTTGAGTTTGTTCTTGCTATTTAATTTTACTATACATACTCAACCAATTATTACGACTAAAGTAATTTTGCAGATGGTAATTTTGCAGTGAGTGACCCTTGACACCTGTATTTAATTATAGTTCCTTTGCTTAGGCTTATGGGCTATAAGAATTTAACAAATATTGTGGCACCCTACCTTGCAAGACTCTACACTTCTCCCAGAAGTCTGTCTAAACACATTTCTAAGATCTGGAGATCAGAAGTCTATCAAATTCTCTCCAAATCTTTTAAAAGAAGACAGATGGCTCACACCGTGGTCTCCTGTGATTTGCATGTTTTGAGAGCAAGTTAAAGTGCTTACAGGTTAGAAAGAACGAACCTGTCGTTAAGTGTTGTACACTCCTTTCCTTAGTAACACCAGCAGTGTTTTTTTCCAAGTAGGTGTGAGGCACAAGTGAATGATTTATCCTTTGCAGTTGGCTCTTAAGTCTATTTATATGCTTCTGCACCTCTTTCTTCTCACCGTATCCCTATGAAAGCTTTTCTTTTCAGATCTACCCAATTTTGGATTTGAAGTATAACTGAAAAAATACCCTTTAAAATACGTTCCTAAGCACCATTAACATGAGCTTCAACCTCAGCTGTTTGTTAGAAGAGTGCAAAACTTGAGGAATAGATCAGGCTCAGACAAACCTTTTGAATTGAATAATTTCTTAAGTCACAAATTTTTGGCCCTTGAAGCTGGGCTATCTCTTCAGTGTGACTTGCGTAGTCTTGGACATGGAACAGCATTTCAGTTTTTAAATTTTGTTTTCCTTGGTTTACTTCTCCACTGCTTGACATATTATAGATTTTTTTAGTATATTTTTAGGTGGCATTTAAATCTCTGATCCTGTTAGGAACCAAATGAAGGATTCTAGACCCAAAAAGATGGTAGAGCTCATGCAAGCAGAGAGCAGGGCCTTAAGAAGGGAAGCTGCTGTGCCATGGGAATAATTTCTGTGGCATGTTTACAATTTCATGCCCCTTTAGTTTCATTAGTCAACTTTGCTGTCAATAATTTGCAGTCATAATCTGCTAGCAGTGTGCTTCACTAGGAAGAAGTTAGATGCAGCTCAAAAATGAGTGGCACATGTTATTCCAAATATACCAAATGCTCTTTGAAAGGCAGGGGAGGATGAATACATGGGATAATGCTGCAGTGATTCGTGTGAACTTTGAATGTCTGGATAGCTGAGGATAGTGTAGATTCAAAATACTTGTTAAAATGGTCTTGTGATATTCAGATACAAATGGTTTTTGTTGTTGTTTGGGGAGGGGGAAGGAGGAGAGAGGAAGTAAGACTTACTTGTTTATTTGGTTTGGTAGATTTAGATTGAGAGAGTCCTATCCATTAACTGGGAATGCACACAATGTATGAAACTAATAATGACCTCAAAGAACACTGGGCCTCAGATGTAAAACTGGAACGCACAATTTTAAATGTTTTTCTTAAATATTTGACATTAGCGTGCCATTCTAAATAGCATGAAAGCGTTCCATTAAAATCTCTGGTCTCTTTCCAAGAACCTGATATTTCTCAACCTTTAATATGGTTGACTTGTGGAATAAATTTACATTGGAAGCAGAAACATTTGCCTTGTGCTAAGTGAGTGGAGTAGTTATTGAAAGAACACAACCTGGTATTAAATTTAGAGCTCGATTCTGATTGCAGAGTTCAACTATAATGAAGGTAGCAATGGCTGGGTATTGGTCAAGCATAACAAAACGGTACTAGACCTCAAATTTCCACTAAATGTGGAAATGACTCTTTTGATGTGCACAAAAGGCAGGAGGTTACCTGTAATACCTGATTTAGAGCTGAGCAAGAAACCATGCTGGAGTGCTGCTCCCAAACCTTGCTAGGAAATGTGGTAATTTCTCTCTATCCTATTTTCTAGAAGTATGATGATAAACTACCACAACTGTAAGTGATTTGAGGATGTTCTCAGCTATTATTTGTCTGATGCTCCAAGACCAGATCCAGTGTTTACAATAGTTACTGGGAGATTTARCGTTGCTCTAAGTAGTATTAGGATAAAACATTTATTTTGGAGACCAAAGTACAGCTCAGTACTGTCAGTCCTCCAGAGGACTGTTCCAGAAAACACCAAACACTTTTAATTAAAAAATACACTTAAGTGCCTTTTGTTTTCAGTGCTGATATATTGAAAAATATACTCCTTATGGATTTATCTTTGAATTAAAAAAAAATAAATGAGCAAGCTATTTTCATGGTAACAGCAGTTGTAGGCTTCTTATATTGATCTAATTGCAACTTCTTTCCCCTTTTTTTTTCTCTTTACTATGAGTAAGCATTAAATACTTAGAAAGAAAATACATGCTAACAGTTCAGGAGCACTAAGAAGTACTAAGTCACAGTAAGATTTTTAGAATCTTCAGCATCCCTTTTAAGAGGAAATAAAGCAAATTGTTGCAGGTGTTTTAGTGTAACATAGCAATTTCTATGGTGATTAATATAAAATGAGGCCTTTGAACTTGACCTCTCCATGTTTTCTGCTATATTTTTTCTTTCCTTAGTTACATTTAAATTTTCTTGTTGCTTCTGCTCTGCCTAAAAGGAGTTTTCAATACTGGTAAGCCCAATGACACCAAATTTGCCATGCAGTTTCACAGCTGTGTGTGAAATTTCTGGCTGAGTCAATTTTTACTCTGGGAAAATAGAAGTCCAAAGCAATAAGCACTGAGAAKCTTGGAAAAATCTGAGATAGAGGAGTGGTTAAGGCATTTTAGCAAACTAATGGTGAAAATTTAAAGTCACTGAAAAATTGAAAAGTATATGAAGTAATGAAGTTTTTCTGTTCCCTAACCAGTTCTACTTCTTGTACAGAGCCCCTCTGCACCTGGYTAGTAAGCACCCTGTCCCAAGAGAATTTTTTCCCTTTGTTCCATTTTCAGTGCTTAKATTTTTGACACAATATAAAGAAAAGGTTTGAACCAAGCATGAAGCTACATACATGCAGGTATATATGTGCTGTATATAATATAATATATGTGCACACAAATATAGATATGTGTATATAGATTATATGAGTATATATACATATAGAGAAAGAGTGTGTGTGTGTATATGTATATACACTTAAGAATGGTACAGATGGATAAGATTATTTGACATAGGTGAATACTTCATTGTTTGAAAAATGCTCCTTCTGTTTTTCTTATATGGGTCTCTATAGCAGTTTTAAATATATGTTTTCCATATGATGCCATTTTAGCAATGTATAACTTCAGAGTTCATGATGTCCTAGTGCTAGGACCTAGAGGTCCTAGTGCTCCTGTCTCCCATCACAGGTTCAAACAACAATATGAGCAGTTTGGTGGACTGGCTGCTTCGACTTTTCTCCTCCTCACTCTTTCTCCCAAATAGTCTCCGTTGTTCTCTGCACTGCTGAAACTCTCATTTGAGGTTTGTTGTAGTTTGGGCCAGGTGGAATTTTTTTGCTTGTATTCCAGAACTCTATAGACAAAAATACCTAGCACTATTCCAGTGAATTTGTAATTGATTGCTTTACAACCTAATAGTAAAACATGTTAGATTTCTCCTCCAAGTTTGTGCCTTTGCCAGTGGCATGGCAATATGGTGACTCAGTGGGAATTGGGACGAGCAGCATTATTTACACTGAGGATAGCGTGCTACTTCCCTGGTAAATGTCAAACTGTGTGTGGATTTGGCAGGCGGTCTAATGTCCTCCCAGAAAACGCAGTCTGTTTTCTCAGGAATGAATAGAAAGAATAAAAAGCACTATGATAGCATTTAATAGCAAAATATTACTAATTACCACGCAAACAGTTTTCATGCTACAGCTAAACAGTTTGTAATGCCAGGCACTTTGTTGTTTTAAGCTTTCCAGTTTTCTCTATGAGGTTTTTTTCTCAGATAAGTGAGTTCTAATTTTGGAAACCTATGCTTTTTACCACGTTGCATTGTATAGCATGTCAGCAGATTTCCTATATATTAATTTAGCTGTGTCTTCTTGAAGACTTCGTGATACTGTCATGGAAGGTTCTAATCTTAGTCTGCAAAAATAATGTTGAATTATAAAAAGGTTTATTTAGGGTTTTTTTTTTTGGTTGTAGTAACACCTCTGCATTATATACTTGACTGTTGCAAGAAACAATTGAAATTCACCTGTGTAACTTTAATACTGCTTTGACTGTGGTATCCTTGGAGTACTGCGTCCAGTTCTGGGCTCCCCAGTACAAGAGKGATGTGGAGCTGCTGGAGAGAGTCCAGCGCAGGGCTACCAGGATGATCAGGGGCCTGGAACATCTGCCCTATGAGCAAAGGCTGAGRGAGCTGGGTCTGTTCAGCCTGGAGAAGAGGAGGCTGAGGGGGGACCTGATCAGCGTGTATAAATACCTCAAGGGAGGCAGTGAGGAGGAGGGGGGCGGCCTCTTTTCAGTGGTGGGCAGGGATAGGACTAGRGGAAATGGCTTCAAACTGAAGCATCGGAAGTTCCACAGGAACTTAAGGAAGCATTTCTTCACTGTGAGGGTGACAAAGCACTGGMACAGGCTGCCCAGAGAGGTTGTGGAGTCTCCTTCTTTGGAGATCTTTAAAACCCGCTTGGATGCAGCCCTGTGCCACGTGCTCTAGGTGACCCTGCGTGAGCAGGGGGGTTGGACTCGATGACCTCTGAGGTCCCTTCCAACCTTCGGCATTCTATGATTCTATGATTCTATGATCCTTTTCAGTTTTTTTCCATGTAGAGACTTTAAGCATCTAAAATGCTAATCAGGCCCATTGGAGGCTTAGTTACTAAATTTCCCTGGGTGGGTATGTACAGAACTGACTTGAACCAAACTGTTTGCCATGAACCTTAGGTGGGAGGAATGCGCACTGCATTTTATCTGAACGGGCAGCCTGAGTGCTAGCTCGTCATCAGTGCTGGCTGCAGCCGCCCACAAAACTCACCTGGCAGTCTGGGCACCCACTGAAATAAAAGGGTCAAGTAGAAGTGCAGAGGATTCAACTCTACTGCTTGCCTAAGAACAGCCAGTAGCCAGAAGAGATTCTCCTGTGATGGGGGAGATTTGTGTTCACATCCCTGTGAACACAGGGGAAATTTGAAAGTGGGTTTCCTATCTCCAAACCTTGCTTTCCTTTCTGGTCGCTGGCTTATTATAGAGGGGGACAAGAGTCTTCAGCTCGGAGCTAAGAGTGATGGTTAGAGTTGGCTGCCTGACTAATGTGAGGAAAAGTGCTTTAGGCTCAGCTCCTACCCAGGGTGTTTCTCAGTGGCCTTGAAGCTGCTTGCTGGATGCTGCAGCTCTCTGCTGCTGCTCAGACATTGGGTGCCCAGCTTAGGCTTGGTCCCAGATGGTGACATTGTGACTTGTGAGTTCTTATCCCTGATAAAATAGATGATAGTGCTTTGAATATGGTACTGCCTTGGTCCCGGAGAGATAGATACCACTTCAGTGAAATTCTGTGTCCTCTAGTAAGGTTCTTGCATTGGCCTTATAACAGGGTTCATTATACCCTGTTACAGTTAACAGATGGTGCCCAGGCAGCCCTGAGACCTTCCCTAATGTTGCTCTTAATATCCTGTAGCCTATATCCTATATAATATTCTACAGTAGAATGAGGGAGATGCAGAGCTTCTGAACTGTTCATATATCCCACATCAGTCTTGCTGAACTGGTCTCCAAATAGTGCTGAGGCTGACTAGGAGAATAGCTCTATATTATACTGCAAATACATGACCCTAATTTTAATAGTACCTGGTTATCAGCATGTGGACATGACTGTGTACTCTGGTGATCAGAGCCCTATAAAGAGGATTTAGGTGCAGAGTACCACTGATTCTCTCTTGGCTCAGCGAATAGGAGCTGCTTATTTTGGATGCAATTCCCAGCAGGATGTATCCATCACACAAACTGTGAAGCAATTTCAAATTCAAGGGAACGCTTTAAAACTGCTATGCAGAGCACTAGCAGGCTATAGGAGGATGCTCAAGTTGTATAAAAGAAGAGGTAATGCTGTATAGTGCTGTACCAGCAAAAGAATTTCTCACAGCTTGCATTTTTTTCAGTATTTATGTTCACAGGCACAATCATAAGAGTGATATCACACGATGCCCTGGTAATCACTTTTATCATTCCTGCGTTCTCCCCAGGACTTTTCATTTGCTCTTGTTTGTTTTTACATATTCTAGCTTGGCTTTATCATAGAAAATATGTCTTATGGTCGTTACAAGATGACTAAGTTTCTCAGTTCAATATTGCTGTGCTGCTGATCCCGTTCTGAGGAGCCTCAGCTCAGCTGCTGCAAACAGTTTCAATCCATGCTGAATTTGCAATCTGACTTCACAGAAGTGAAAAGTTGGTTTGCTTGTCAAAAGCTGGTAATACATACAAAACAATCCTGCACCTTATTTTTTGGCTCCAGTCAAAGCTTATGTAGACTTAGAGACAGTTTTGGAATTTCCAGGTTAAGTTGTAGCATGCAAGTCTTGTTACATATTGAAGAATTTAGGGTAACTCATACTTGTGCGTCATTTTAGTGGGGTAATAAACAGCAGTATCCATGAAATACATGTTTAAATGGAAAAGCAAATGATCTGTGACTTGATTTGAAGCTAGGTAAATTGGTTGTTCAGGCTTTTTGGTCTACATGTTCTGTCCTAGAAGCCAAGTCTGAAACTCACTGAACAAACCTGCTATAATATTTAACTTATTTCATAGACTTATTTGAAGTATGATAACAACATCCTTCATTATATTATCCATGGTCAACTGTATGTGATTGCACTTGGTAAGCTAAGCACAGCAATTACACATTACACAGCATTAATTAACCCATTTTACATGCACCTTCAAGCAAGTTTGCTTATTTATTCTTTCTTCAAGTCAAATAAAATGGACTTTCTGTTGTGGATTASCAAAAGGGTGTCTTACCTCAGAAATCCTCATGTAGAAAGAAGACCCTGAACATATCTTTCCCCGTGTCAGTTAAGGTTGCCTATTTATTAACTCTCTCCCACCTCTGCAAAGTAACCTGTAATGCTTAAGTTAAAGCAGGATCTCTATGCTTTTTAATCAGAGGTTGTTTGCATACTGCATRCTGTTTTATTGATTGTAATGTAACAATTCCTATCTTCAAATAAATTTAATGTGGAAAGCCGTTACTTTACTCAATACAGCAGGGAACACAGCTGTTGTCCATGGAGTAGATGTTTTAGATTATTTTATTCTGAATCTTGTGTCTTTTTAATGGATTTTAATCAACTGCGGAGTGAACCAGGTCTCTGAGAAAGCGAGGCTGAAATCCCAGACAGATGGAATACCAAGGGAGAGGCCTTTAGTTTGCCTCYGTCAGGGCTTCTGATGTCTGAGTTTGAACTTCAAGAATTGCTGTGTGCCACTGAACTGTTTCCTCAGATACACAGATGTATCTTATACACTGCAAGAGATGCAAGAGATGTGAATAGTTGCGGTCCCTTCTCTGACAGGTAGAATTTGCACCTTCTGCCCTGTTGGGATAGGACACAATGCCCTCCCATCGGCAAAATACACTCAAGCATATGCTGGGACTGGCTAAACYTCTGTACTGGGTTTGCTTTCTTACTTTACATAGACTAATGAAACATGGAAAGAATGAAGATCCATCACAAAGACTGAAATCCATATTTCCTGATGCTTGGTTGAGTGACCTGTCTGCCTTTGCTCTGTTGTGCCTTTTGGCAGGCTGTATCTAAATCAAAATGTCAGAGGTAAATGTTTGAAATCCTGTGCAGATTGAGAATCAGCTGCTTCATTGTCACCCATCTCAGCTGTTAAATAGGTTTTTAGGTTTTATTCGTTTGTTTATTTGTTTTTGGTATTAACATATCCCAGACAGTCCTAAAGCTTTCTCCACTGAAGGTATGCTATAGTTATAACACTATATATATATAACATATATAACACTATATATATATATATATATATTTCTAAGTTATCATAAGAGCCCTTGAGAACTCTGGCTGTGCATGGGCAGGAATCATGTACTCAGCTCACTCAGGATTTTGAAACAGTCATCCACAGAGTTTCTGCTGGTTAACATTCAGAGGTTGAATTCTCCTGACAGAGTAATTAAGGAAAAGCAGCTCTTAGTGGTATCACGCTGTTGTCTGTGGAGCAAGAAAGGAATATATTATTAATTTCCATGGTTGAGCACTTGGAAGGTGATTTCTAAAGAGTTAACAAGAAATACACTTTTTTTTTTTTTTTTTGCACACGCTTATTATGCAGTGCTGCATTGTGACACCTTAAATCATCCATATGAAACTCTGTGTATACTTTGTAATACTTACTTTGGAAACTGGGATTCTCTCTAAACATAGCTTCCCAAAGTGTTGGGATTCTATGTGCCAATGGAAAAAAAWATTGGTAGCTTTTTAAGCACTTAAACATTCTGACCCTTTGAAGTGACATAACTTCAGAACAGAACACTGTAAGAAGCCATGATTAATGTACTGAAATGTAATGTACTGAAGAGCTGCAGCTCTTTTTTGGTTCCCTTGAGGACGGCTGCAGTGGTAGAAGTGGGTAGAAGAGAGGTGAGTGTCATGGATATGTAGTGATAGAAGGAAGAACCCAGAGAAGAAATAGAAATGACTAGGATGTGGTGAGGAACCTCACTGTGCCCTGTCACCCTTACCAGGGCCTGCTGTTGATGGTGCACAACAGGGAAGGACTCTGAGCTGGTTGTTAAAAACAGATAACAGATAGCAGTTCAAGTGGGCGTGAGAGTTGAAACTTGAATCACACGCTATTCTGCTCTTGGGACCTCTGTTTTATGGTTGCACATACCTGTGACTGCAGATRTGGTGTTTCTGTTGGCAGAATCTTCTCCAGCAGCACCATCTAAGCCACTGGTTCTCAGTGCAGCAGGTCGGCTTCGCAGGCCCTGCACAAACGTGTGGGCTCCAGTAGTGGCAGCAGCTCCTCTCTGCTTGGTTTCATACTGTGCCAGAGCTAAGAGAGTAGTGTCGTGCTGAAAGACTTCAGTGCCAACCCTTGTAGTAGCATGGAGCTCTTATTTTGGGTAGGGAACTTCCGTGCGTGACAAGTATTTAAGCTTTGCAAACCTTTCAGTGAGATCTTGTATTCAGTCAGATATTGCTAAGCGTTTAGGAAACGCACTCCTATAGTGATTGTATGCCATCGTTTTATCCATCTTGAAACTGCTTTCCTGTTCCTGGGGCACTGGCAACTCTAATGTGAAAATATCCAAATTGCAGACAGGTGAGTACCCCTGCACTCCCTGAAAAGCAATTCAGACTTCTATCAAATGAAACAAGTAAAGTTTCTTTCATAAAATATGTGTTTCCTTTGGTGTTTATGTATTAATTTCAGTCATTTGCTCTTAATAAAAAATGAATGCAAATAAATAAAAGGGATTGACATGCCTCTATGCAAGAGGAGAAACAATGAAATCTAAGAGATATTTTTTGATGTATGAACTGTGAGTTGGAATACATATGTGATGTTTTTAGACAAATTCAGGCTAGCAGTATTGCTAGTGCTTGATTTGCACTGCARTTAACAGAATTTGAGACCAGCATTCTGGTTGTGGTAGAAATACTGGAGATGGGAGATGTCAAGTGATTTTTCTCTTTATTAGAATCTTTCTTTTTTTTTTTTTTTTTTTGACTTTAGCTCCCATTTCCCTATTCCCTTAAGTAAAATGGCTAACCACAACTGGTTCATCAGACCTGCACTCTTCTCAGTATTCAAACTAGCAGCCTGGATTACACCTGAGGTATTTTCTGCTTAGGACCTCTGGAGTGCAGGCAGACAGCAGAGTGCCCTGGTGCTTGGMTGGAGAGAGCTCCTGTTGGCCGAGGGTGGCCAGAGGGGTTGCTACCCCCTTTTTCCCCTCTTGTTCTCTTCCTTGTGATGTGATCTTTGCCAGGGTTTTTAGATGGGACAACAGAGCGGAGCCAAAGGCACCGCAGCTATAGGTGGTGCAGGGCAGTGCTTGGAAAACGTATCATCAGATAGGTGCAAACCATGTTTATTTTGATGCATAATGAAGGCTTGTTTGGTCCTGCCTACATTTAGACTTGCAGTGTTGCTCTTTAACCTAGGTACATTGTGTACCTTTAAATCCACATCTCTTGAAAAGCGATGGGACTTAACTCAAACTGTGTTCACAGATTATATCTAAAAGGTTTAAGACTGAAGGTTCAAGTCCCAAAGGTTCTTCAGGCATCCTTCTAGAGGAGTCCCAGTATACATTTAGTCTTCTGCTTAGATGCATAGAGGGGCAGAGGCTGAGTCCCACTCCTAGACGTCAGTAAAATATTAAAATCTGCTTTGATTTCCCATCTGTATATGCTTATCTGTACTTCAATTCCTCATCCAGCCTAATAAGCTGTATTTGGCTTAAGTAAATCTTTCAGAAAGACATCCAGAATTGCCTGAAGACATCCATGGGGATGGAAAATTCACCACTTCTGAGTTAATTAATGGAAAGAAGTAGTTGATGAAAGAGTGATTTATTCATTGCTTCAGTTGCAGCTGGTGAATGTATTGCCTGTGCTTGACATGGAAAAGGATTTTCTCTATTTTTGGAAGAACAACAATGTGGTAACTTGGTTTGGCAAATATTTGCATTTTAATAGCATCTACAAAACAAAATGCAGTTTATGTAGTTATATGCTGTATATACTACAGTAGCTTTGACAGAGATACAAAGCAGAAGTAAACAATCATGGCTGGTAAGTTGGTCCAGGCTACTTTTATATCGACGGAGAAGGAGGAAATCACCAGAGAGATTGGCTTCAAAAACTARCTCAAGCATCTTTAGTCTCATGGTAATAAGTTTATATAGATAACACCTCATATGGTGTGATTCATGCATTCATGCGGATGGTATCTCCTTGGTACAGTCAATGGTAAGAGAAATTCTTGTTTATCATTTTATTAAATCTGCTTCCATGAGCACGTGGTGTCTCTGAGCTCCAGGATCAAASTACTGTTGATGCTTTAGAGTGTTGCTCTGATAGCTCTTGGCTGTAAGGTCTCCATTGCTTCTGTTTAAGCATTTACAGTATTGTCTTTGCAGAGTACAGATGCCAATTCAAACGTGAGGAAAAGAACGAATGCCACGGTACAGTCCGAAGCCGATGGTGGGAGCCGCATCGATACAAGACACAGCTCCGTGCAGCCTCCCTCTGTAACTCAGGGGTCTTCCGACATTACAGCCCACTCCCTTCCTGCATCGAGCCCAAACCCCTTCACGCGTATCAGTGCGTCAGAGACGTTATCTTCTGCGAGAGCTACCCCTCCAGCTCCTCCTTCCACCCCGACTCTAACGGGATTTGTATCCCAGCATGCTGCAGCTGGATCCCCCTCCATTCAGCGCTTGCTTGGATCCAGACTGGAACAGATCCAGACCACCACACCTAATACGTCAGGAGCATCTGCAAAGCCATCTGCTATGCCCCCCCCTGCTCCCCCTGCCTCCCACTCTGGCACCAGTAAGATAGACAAATATGCACGCATCCTATTCCCTGTTACGTTTGGAGCATTTAACATGGTCTACTGGGTGGTGTATCTATCCAAGGACACCATGGAAAAATCAGAAAGTCTAATGTAGTTTTGCTGCTATGTAGTAGTTTCTAAATTATACTCACATTTGATGCAGAGTTTCTTCTTTTGAAACTGTTGAAAGAGGTCAATAATTCTTATTTATAAAAGCTGTGTGCTACGTTCCCGTTGTAAAGGCTGGAGTTATTGGGGATAATCAGTTAACTCTTACCAGAGTAATGGGTGACGGAATTGTCTTCCTCCCTTCAACTAGCAGTGAACCATCACTCTCTTCAGACAGGCCACCCTGGCTACACAGAACTTGCCTTTGAGAGGAGCATGAAGAGGAAACACATCAAAGGCAGAGGCGCACAGAGGAGCTGTGCGGTGGAACACATCCTGATTGCCAGGGGTACGCACRATGCTTGTTGCAAATCCCCGAGGCACCAGCACTGCTGCCTGGACACAGTATTTATTGCATCCTCAGAGTGCAGGGCCCAGGTCCTGGATACTTGGGCAGTACTTGCTGGGAAGGGACTTTCTCTGCTAGTTTGAAGTGGGCAGGATGGGGAGGTGGAATAAGCAATGGAAAAGGAGAGTAGAGTCCAGCCTTGGAGAATGTGACTCCAGAAAAGTTATGCAAAGGAGTTCTAGAGCTCCATATATTTTTACTAACCATTATTTTTTTCATTGCAGCCTAGGAAATTCTCGCTCCAAAATATGGAGTGAACCTTGCAAAATCTGAAATCTGATGCCACTTTTGAAACTGAAGTTTTTTTGTGTGGTAAAATCCTAAGTTTGATTCTTCTTTGACCTTCCTGAGCAGCTTGAGTGGATTTGCTCCTAAGGTACATGTCTTATGGTAGATCAGGCCCACAGTATTCAACCTTTTACTTAATTTTTTTGTTCTTTCATTTGYGTATGTTTTTTTTTCTTCTTTTTAGTCACACTCTCTTTCAAACTCCTACTTTTCTTTCTCCTCTTTTATATAATGTTTGAATCATGTTAAATTTTGCAAGCAGTTTTACAGGTGGCTTCAAAATTAAGTAAAATAATTTTCTCTGCCCTTTGAGCAGAATTATTGTGGCACATCTTTGAATGAAGAAAGGAAAGATACTCTTTTGTGAAGGGTTCATATTGCATAAATAAGAATGTATCTAGAGAGATCAGGGGGGTAACACAAGGTGCATTGGTGCATTTATAGTCCATTGCTTAAACTACTGCATAGATAGGGCCTTTTTTTAAATGGTTGAAATTGCAAAATGCAATTGCCTATCTTTATTTAAAAAGTGAGCAATTTAAACCTACTAGAAATCTTGATCTATTCACCAGAGTGGGTGGAAGATATGCTGGCAATAAATCTAAAAATGTTTGCACAGATCCATCTGGCTGGCAAATGGCTGGTATTTCTGTGCAGGTGATAAGGACAAATTAAAGGCCACGTTCTCAGCTGTGATCTGGCTGTCTGGGAGCACCTGAACCTCCTTTAGGTGGAATAATCTCTACTTTGAATATATTGGCCTATCAAATTGACATGTGGGCAGCAATCAGAGATTTGTGCTGGGGGCAGATAAAGGTGAATGTTGTTTGGGTCTGGGCTTAAGGAACAGTCAAGTTATTGATAGGGGCGTGGGGAGGAGACCACAAGCAGCTGGAGTAATTGATGAAGTGCATAGGGCTGCTGTGCATTATGTTGGGGTAAGAGTTGGTGTAAAAAGACTCCAGAGTGTTAAAACTGGAATTGTGTTCTATGTGCCTCTTTGTGCCTGTCCAAACCCTGAAGATATTTCACAGCTGAGAATCTGACCACTTAAGTTAAAGGACATGGCAGTCTGCAAGAAACATGTAATGAAATGAAACATGAAACGTAGTGAGGATTCCAGGCTACTATTTCCTTGTATGTCATTAAATTTCATATGATAGAATGCATAGGATTTGTGGGTTTATTTATTTATTAACTTCATGTGCACTGTCAGGATGCGATRTACGGTCCTTTACTTTTACATTTAGATGAAGCCTGAAATTGCCACCCTCCTTAGGAAACGATGATACCTTCTCTAGTGTGGAGCTGCAAATGCAGCACCTGTACGAGTTGTTTATCTGCATTAGTCTGCATCTTTGGATGTGTCTCTAGGAGCTGCAGCTGTAGCCATATTTATGGCTTTCTTTTTATTTATGGCTTTTTCTTGGGAACCCAGTGTTTCCTCCAGAAGTTACTGAAATTATTCTTCACTTTCCTCTCTGATGAAAAACAAGGATGTTTTCTCTTGGGCAGAGCTTTAAATGATTCACTAGAAACAGCAGTCTCTTCCTTTCCTCCCATCCCCCTATACTGCTTGTATAATCAGCTTTCTCAGTGCATTGTTCAGTGAGATCAACGCCGATTCAAACTATTTGACCAAGATTGATCTGAATGCACTGCCTGGATTCATTTGTAGTTCCTATTTCTTTTTAAAGACTTCTAAGGAGGAAAAAAATGGTTGCAAAAATTAATAAAATTACAAATATTTATTTCTATGCTTCCATTTTGGAAGAAATTTTTAATGGCATATATGGAATATATGTGTTTTTAATCTGTCATTGTATTTCTGAAGATCCTTCCAGCATTTGCATGCTTGCATTCCAGATGAGATATAAAACCATCTCATTATGAGTCTAGGACTAATTTACTGTACTGTGCTACTTTTTTGTGCTGCGTTATATGAACAAACTACCATAACTAACTTTCCAAAGAATGTAAGGGCAATGTAAATAGGAGGTTATTGTTAACAGTGGCTTTTTGTTATATTTAATCTCCTTGTAGCGTGATCAGGGACAGTAGACAGCCTGCAGTGTACTCAGTAATCCTGACAGCTTCTGCATACTGTGTAATACAGAAGTAGAAATGAAAACAGGAATGTGCTAAATATAGTGGTCCAAATATTCAACACAGAATACAGGTAACCAGAATCCTAAGGRAGAATGTTGCAGGTGTCATCTCAGTAACCAGAGAGATTACTGGGGAGGATTTGGAGTGAGATGAATATTACAGGAATTATTTATTTTGTTTTCTATAGGTTGAAAAATCTTTTTTTGACGATACCATAGCAATTCAAAACTAACCCATCATCCCAGACAGTCATGCGTTAAAATCAGGAGAGGAAACTGGATAAAAGAAAACCTTACCAGGAAATACAGACAAATTTCCACAAACTGCTGTTGCCTCGGAGATGCTGTTGCCAAATGCAGAACTCCTACAATTTTCAGTGCTGCAGACCCAACCACTAATGCAGTCATTTGAGAAAACTAGTTAAAAATCAGTCCAAGAAGATTAGCTTAGTAGTAATTGTCCTGTATTTTCAAGTCAACTGTGAGCAGGGTCACATTCTTATCAGCCTGTTGGTTTTCACTGAAATTACTAAGATAATTAAGTGGAGCAAAGAGGCCAACCCAGACACCAGAACTGTGGTGACCTGAGCTGGCCAAACAGAAGTGGAGTCTGTTTCTCTACCTATAAAATGGGTTTGCTACCCTTGTATGGACATCAGTAATGCATTTTTTCTCAGATGCTTTGGGTTACTTCTGCTGAATGTTTTTTTCCTAGGAGTGAGAAGTACATTTTATAAACTCGTATTATCTTTGGTTCTTCATTTTCCTCAGATGATACAGGTAGATTATRTGATAATGGACAGAAAGGGCAAATAATTTAACAAGGAATGTGATCAGAGATTCTCCCTTTAAAAATACTGAATTTGCTGCTTACAGAGAGTTCGAGCATAGCTTTTGGTGTCTCATCATCTCCATTATTCAGGATAGACTTCACAAAAATTGGGGAAAGTAACTATATTTAATAAGATTTAGCCAGCATTTCCAGAGAAAAAGTGAGTGGAACTAGAATTCTGCACATATCAAAAAGCAATCCCCTTCCATTTTTCTGCTGTCCTCCCATATGTCATTTTAAAAAAAATGTAATTTATGATGTAGCACAACATCTGTGTGCAAAATGCAGACACATGACAATGCAATATATATTTTTGCCATTTATCCAAAGCCTGCTATTATCATCTCTCTTATGCTGTTGAAGGTCAGAAGGGGAGAAGTAACCACACGAGTTGTGTAAGTGACAGATATTGGCGACATGGGAGACTTTCTCATAAATGCCACAGGAGGGGAGGCTTTCCAGGAGACTCTGTGTGGGAGGCTGGAGTGTGGCTTCAGCTGTAGCTTACTGTCCTTGAGAAAGCCCAAATAGGTTCAAAGAGGATTCAGGAGACTGTGGACATTGGATGATGGCCTCCAAACTTCTGYCTGACACAAAAGATCTAGGAGAAGGAAAATTTGGTGAGTTTTGCCTTATCTTCRGGGGAATTCCTGACAGGATTTGATTGCTGTAAAATTGGTAACTATCCTAGAGCTAATTAAGTTGTAAATTATAGTAAAAAATGCCTGACAAAAATTTGGTCATGAATTTACTTAATCCTCAAGTTAAACAGAATGATTTGAATCAAAGTTTTGAAAGTGCTACAGACCTGCAAAAAATSGTGGCAGTAAGTTTGTTTCAGGTCAGTTGATGCTTCTTAAAATAAGTAAAATTAAATCTTTAATTGCTTATAGAATGACAAACAGGCAGGTGGCACAAGGAGCAGACCTATATGAGCAAAACTTTTCAGTGAAAGGCAAAAGGATAGTGTCCTTTAAATATGGTAAGTATCTTTCAGAAAAAAAATCAAGAGAAAAAATGTAGTCAAGAAGAAACTAATCAAGTTGCAAAAATAGAATCTTTCYTTTCGAAACATTTCTTTTTTTTCCAAGACCTGATAATTTCTTTTACTTTATGATTGCAAGGTAAGTTATTTCTTAAGAATCTAAACTGAAATCTGCTGAAATCAAAGTTGTTCTTTTTATTTTATTGATTCCCATGCACTTTAGACAAGTGAAATGAAAATCAGGCCTACTGTTTCTCCCTCCAGGAAAAGCACAGCCTTTCTGAAAAGTACGGTAAGATTTAATATTTACAGTCTTCAATTGTAGGTCTCAGATTTGGAATGTAATTTTTTGGAGGGTATATCTGTAGTGTGCAGTTTTAGTACATTCTGTATAAATCTGAATCTGAAAGTAATTCTGAAAGTAGAACAAAAAATGATAAAAAACAGAAACAAATCTCTTTAGTAATACTATTATGTACTGTGTGCCAACTTGAGGGATTGAAGAATGTAATCACTGTAAAATTCATAAAATGTGTAAAACATACTTTGTTTTCACATTAATTAGAAAATGTGTTAGATATTCTTTTCAGAGTTGGATATTTTTGCATTATAATACATAACAGTACRTCTAAAGGTATCTTTTGGACTGTTGTATCCTTTTTAAATCATTGCACTAGAAAGGGCTTCAAAGCAATTAGTATCCAATGCAGCTCACAACAATTTTTGAGTAAAATTGTATTTTCATTTCTTTATGCAAGAAAAACTGAGAGACATATGGCTTCTTTAAAATAAAATATTTTTAAAGCCATGGAGACTCCCTTTTGTAAACAGAACATTAGAAAAGCATCCAAACTCCAGTCAATTATTGAATGATATCATATGATAATAGTATAATTTTAGTGTTTAATTTGATCACAGCCTGGATACATACATACGCATGTATATAAAAATATTCAAGTAGAATAAATTCTCTGAATATCAAGGGAGGCAAGCGCAAGAAGCATTTGCAAGCACTCTTTTTTTGAAAGAGTACCCTGAAGCACTGTATGAGGTAGGTGGTTATCTTGATATCTCCATTCTTAGCAAGAAAAAGAACCTGAGTTAAAAAATATTGTACTAAAAAACTAACTCTCAGCTAGTACAGAGATCTCGGTTATTTTTTTTGCTGTTGTTGATCTGCATCAACGTTTCTTGTGTGTTTTAGTGAGTGTTGTATTCATGTTGAAGTAAATGCTGTGAATTGCCATAGCATTCTACAGATGATCTGATGGTGTAAAGAAACATGTAGTATATAATTGTTATTATGGATATGTTTTCATCATTGGAAAAAAGATTGACTGGAGATTGGTAGAAGTTGACTGTCTGAAAAGCTCACCTGGACTTCTGAGCCAATGTCTTGCGAAATTATATTGTGTACTGCTTTATTTGCCTTCTCATCTTGTGTTGGTGGCTCTTCTGCATGGTAAGTGAAGATGCAAAATTCGGAGAACTAGTATTTCTTTAAAGTGGTTTCAAAATGAGATTGACTGAACCTCATTACTGCACTGTAACGTCATAGTCTTTTTTACTGCTGCAAGATTGCAAATCTCCCATTCTGTGAGTTTACCACATCCTCAAATGAATCATACTTTAAAGAAATAATTGTGTACTTATRTGATTTTCCTTTGTTATATTCACTTGTGGCAATGTTCCCAGTGTGCTGGGGACAGTAGCAGGGGAACAGCGGAGATCTGAGGCATGGCAGATGAACAGGGTATTTGTGGAGTTTTGCGGGTGTCGTTTTGCTGCTTGCCTTCCCAATCAATACCAGCAGCACAGGGGAACAAGTGGGAACAAATCCACTTGTGCAAACTCCTGGTATTGGGTAGTTGAGCCTTTTCGCAGGGAATAACAAAAGTCAAGGCATAGCTGTTCTAGCAGGCTTCTGGATTGAAGCAGCCTTCTATCCTGCTCCCTTGGAGCAGTTTGCAGCAGACCATGTAGACAGACTTCGGCTTTTTAGGAACATGACTGTTCTGACAGAGATCTGTGCTGCTGCTGAATGTGATGCTCTCGCCCTCTTCCTTGCTGCCTGCCTTGTGTGGGGARAAGTATTTGTGTGGATATGGTGAGCTGCTTGGAATAACTTGTCTAGCTAAAAAGCCAGTTTATCTTTTTGGCTGGGTTAGGATCAGTTCTCAGATCTGKCTTGCTGTGCAGTTAGTGCTGGTACAGAGGAGGTGGTGAAGAGGCTGGGGTTGCTGTTTAGGCCTGGATTAAAGTTGCTATGAACAGCTTGAGGACTCTCTCCTGCTTCCACTGGCATTAGGACAGTGGCTTCACAGGCTTTCTCAAACCTCAGGTGTCTTCAGTAGTCATTTTTTTCCCCATTATGCTAATGACAAAGCAATTAATGGACAAAAACCACAAGTAGGCCAGAATTTGACAGAGCCAAAGTCAGTCAAGTTATTTGGAGGCAGAAAAGGAAGAGGAGGAGAAAACATGAGTAAGGATGAAAAAAAAATCAGTTTCTTGCTTCCAAGCAGTTATTTTAAGATATGTTCTATTAGAGGTACTAGAACAGCATCTGGCAGGAAACAGCCTAGAAATAAATATTTCTTTTTATTATTATAAATATGTTGAGAAAGTAATAAAGAAAAGCCGTTGCTAATGCACTCTTAGAAACATTTATGTTCTGTTAAACTTCTTTTTGTTAAAGAGAATATTTTTATACTAGCCAGGAAGAATTAAGGATAAGGGGAAAAATCTACTTTATTAAGTATTACTATTTTTCTCTATTTTAAAGCATTTCTTAGCCAAAGATATAAACAGTGTCAGTTTTAAGCTTTCTAGGACTCCATATATTTTATTTTCAGTAGTGAAGCACTTTGGAACTTTTATTGCCTAGCTTTGTTTCTGTTTAAGAGACTGAATACAGAGATTCCTGCCTAATTTAACTTGGTTAAATAGAAAAAAAAAAAAGGGAGTTAAAAATTCATTGCAGTAACAGGGATGTTTTGAAAACAGGGAAACCTGTGAGTGGCTCAGTTTTGGCTCTTAAACATTGTGGTCCRTGTGCTGAGCTGAAAGCAGATCCTATGGAAGGAAAAGATGAGTTTTGAACCTGGCTTCATGAGTGGTGTCACCTTACTGAGGTGGCAGAAGGCAAGGGCAAAAGAGATGKAGAGTGAGGCCACCTCTTTCAGAGGTGTTGCCGATCTTACGCTGGCCTAAGCCACTTAAGAAGGCACCCTAACCTCCTCTCCAAGCTTAGGCACTGGCAGTGTGCAGCTGCAGCCGTGTGTAATTCACCACCCGCTGCAGTTCCTGCTTGAGGATCAACACCGTTCATCTGCCCTAAGGTTTCTGGTGCCATCACTACAGGACTAGGATTGAGCTCGCTTGGCTTTTGCCAGCTGGAATACATCCATGTTGCAGTGCATCCAACCGCAGTGTGGTGGATTGGGCCCTTAGAGTCCTGGGCGTGGGATGGGAAGGGTTTTCCTGGAGTCCTGAAGCTGAAGAAAGCTGCTCCTCCAGCTCAGCACTGCTGACATCCACTGCGGCAGCACAGAGTATSCAGAGCACGCATGTGGATCAGGGTGTCCTGCTGTCTTGTCTTCTCCTTGGACATCTGCTAGACGTTCTGATGTGAGCCGTGTTAGGAGGGTCAAGTACATGTGTGCTAATTAAACAGAATATGCCTAGTTCTGTTGCTTGGTGGGTATATCTGCTCTCCCTAGCCCTGCAGTGGTAAAGTGTGTCCAGCAATTCATGGACTTTCCTAGGTACAGAATTGCCTCTCTATTTTTTTTTTTTTTTTAAGTGTAACTGTTTTTTCCTACACCTTCTCCTGTACCTTAAACATAGTAAAAGGGCTTTTTCTTTGACTCTTATTTCTCGATTCTGTTATGTATTTGTGAAGGGGAGCAGTGGGAAGGAAAACAAGGTGACATTTTCTTCCTGGTTCATTAATTCACCTGCATATGTGGAAATCACAAGGTTTATTGCAAATTATAGGAAGGTAGAATCTTCCTAGAGTAATTTCAGGAGAGTCTCAAAGGTGATTTATATTAAAAAGATAGCTTTTATTTTCAAATACAGTGTCTCATTTGAATGGTACTTAATTATTCCATTTAAAAAATATACTGTAGTTTATCAAAGTATTTTTTCTATGATGAAAATATGGATTTTATTTTTATCCATTTCACTCAAGAAGCTGCGATACCATGAATATCCATGTTTGTTTGTTTTGTATCTTGAACTGAAAGCTGGTTATTATCTGTCAYGACGGGAAAGGTGCTCAGCCTTGTGATGGTCAGTGGCTGATCCACAAATATATCGATTTTTATATTTTTCTTTTGAGACTGTAAAGAGACAAGTGAATTTTGTAGAGAGATTTAGAAAGATTACGTCTCACTAGCTATAAATAATATGCATAACTATATTGAAATTGGATAATAGAAAATGTATAAATAAACAAAAAGTCCTCTGTCTGACCTATATGCTGTCAATTGTTCTTATTATTAATAAGTTAGTTGACGTCTTGCTTTTCCACTTACAAGTTTTTCTCTCTGTTGTGTTCTGGGAGAAGTGCAGGGGGCAAGGTATTCGCAACCAAGGCTTTGAATTTGTACCTTCAGCTCCTCAGCCCAGACGGGAGCGCGCGCAGTCAGTGCCCCAGGTTTCCCTGCCTTGCTGAGTTAGGAATGTGGTCAAATGCATCTAAATTTAGTCCTGGTAAAGGACAGCAGGGGAAGGTATCCCAGCTCTAGAAGAGAACAGCTGAGCCTTGGACTATTCAGTGTTTTGCTGAGGTAGGACATGAGTTGAATTAGGCTGAAGAGCTGCTCGTTAGCTGCTCAAAAACCCAAATGTTCTGTCTTCAAAATGAAGCTCCAGCACAGGCGGCTACTTCTGCATCCTTCTGGTGCCACCTGGCCTGTCCCTCATGGTGCTACTAGGGATGCTGCTGCACCATGGGTGCTGTGGATGGAGGATCCCTCCAGACCTTGGCTGCGGGGGCTGCATCTCCCAAGCAGAGCCTGGCATGGAATAAACTGGGGTGCAGGTGGGCGCAGGGTCTTCCAGCTGTCACGAGAGTGATGGCCTTGCCCTTACCTGGGTGCATTTAAAGATCTAGTTTTCAACAAAGGCAGGAACATAMAGCATTTGGATGTTTGAAATAGAAGTCAGTTGAAATACGGACACAGGATTTTCTGGCTCCCTTTGGTCTTCTATCTGCTGGATTATCCAGTTTTAATTTTATCAAATCGATGAGCCATTCTCCCTCTCCCTGCTGTGAAACTGTGCAATACTGATCAGGAGCTCAGATACTTCTCTAGCACCCTAAGGTTTTCACTGTGGCAGTATCTGTAGCCACTCTCCTGGGCACTTACCTGAAAAAATAAAGCAGTGAGGTGGTAGATTTATACTGGTGCCACTGCTCCACATGTGCTGTATGCTACTGGGCAAGGACTGTTTCACCTGAAACACCTGAAAAATGTTGCATCACTAACAAATACATGGAATTGCAAAAACATATTAAAAGCTTGGCTGAAAATACATATTTGTTTGCTCACAATAAGTAAAATCTATATAATAATTGCCCACATTTGTCATATAGTTCCTATATTGCTCCCACCTTTATGCTCTTGCCTTTTGCTCTACCAGTGACTGCTTTTCCTGCTAGTTCTAATATTACAGACTGTTGAGACGCTTCCATGGACGTCTCACCTAACAAATAATATGGAGCCTCCAATCTCAGTCTGCTTCTCTGCTTTGAGAATGGGAGAAAGATATTTGTTTCTGTGCCAGTGGCTAATTCAAAGTGTAATGGCTGTACCACACAAGGAACAAAAGGGAAGATGAATTCCTACTTGATGTACAGTAGCTGTTTAGAGCTGTGTGGCATTTTTAAGTGGGGAAAAAAAAAGCAAGAAAAAGCTAATATTTACTGATATTTTAATGAGCTGTGAGCTTTTTTTTTTTCTTGTGAAGCCCCGTCCATTGCAACCAAAGCATTTAGATTTAAGCTTAGACTGTTGTAAGAAATATTCCCAGTGGAAAAAAAATGAAGCATTTTGAAGTAGTTGTATCTGTTTTCTGTAAAAGCTGTGGCATGCAGAAAATATGCCCTAATACAGCCTAGTAGAAATGCTTTGTTAATAGTCTTTCTAGAAAGACCTAAATCCCCTAACTTCTCTTTCAAAAATGTACTAATTCTGCAATATGTGACTGTCCTAGATGCATGTTGCAAGAGTCTCTGTGCCATGCCAAATTCTGACGTATATCCCGTTGTATTGACTCATGCATGAGGAAAAACTGGAAGGAAGTCAAAGCAAGGGAAGCCTCAGAGTTGAATTCCTTTACATGATTCTTCATGCACATTTTTTATTGGAATGAAATAACAAAAAATATGGCTGGAAGATCGGAAGAATCAGGGGTTAACTAAATTATCTGAACACATCTGTTCAATGCTGGTCACCTGATTGAACTAAAAAATATAAAAGGTGGTTTGGTAGCTGTCAAGTTGTTTTGCTATTGTGCAGCTTAACTGTTACTACCTTCCTGTATTATGAACATCTGTGTATTTGGAAAATCCATCTTGCAAGAAAGATTGTGCAAAAATTGTTCCTATTATACTCCAGTGTATATTGCTGATGTCAAATAAAATACAATTGTGAGAGTTCTTAAGCACTTTGTCTTTCTAATTGTGGCCTGAATCAGGGAAAAGGAAGAGCTGTAGCAAACTTTGATGTGCATCCTCCTGCAGTTTATATTAGCACATTTATTTTAGAATGTTAATGCTAGCTTAGTGATTCAATCAACCTAATGCTGCACTTGAACAGATAAAGAAAGGGATGGGTTTCAGCAGCAATATGATGAAAATGTCTTGTATAATTTATTAAAATGGCATACCAGTCTACTGATGTATTATTGTCAAGATACTGATCACTACATTAATCAGCTAAAAGCTAAACAAATTACTTTGCCTCTCTGCCAGGAGCAAAAACAAATAATATACATGCTAGTGGTGCCCACTTCATTCTCTTCCTTCCTATGATATAACATTATTTCTATTTTCCTTACCTGCCTAGAGGCCAGTTGTGTCTGCTGCTCTAGTTCAGTAGACAGACTAAATGCTTTTTGTGATATTCTGGATTTGGGCCTGATAAATCTTCATTTGCTTTTAAAGGCAGCCATATGCTTCCAGTAACTACATTTGAATGAAGATTGCAAATACCCAGCAATTTATGTGTGTAGAGAGAGAGATTTGGAGAGATCATTCTGATGTGTGCAGCGACCTGTTCAGGACAGGGAATTGTGCACCCTCATTTCTTTTGCTAACTGTGGTCAGGAATATAAAATCTTTTTTTCTGGCTGAGAGGAGAGCTGTGAGAATGACCTGTGGTGCTGCAAAATGTACTAGTTACACTGCATTGGTCTAGTTATCGACTGCATCCGTCACAGATACTGCCATCAACAAACTTTCTGTGTTTGACAACTTTAACTAGTTCATAAATTTGGGAAATTCTATATCCCTTCCTCCTGGCTTCTGTAGGGGTAACTTTTAAGCTTGATGCTTATATGTGCTCATACGTGCTACTGCCCTAAAATTGTGTATGCCATGATGCACCATACATTGTATGTTTTATTGTACTCTGTACCTATTTTCATCCCAGAAATGTTGCCTTTATTGCTTGTATTGCAGGAAATTATGCTATTGGACTGCTTGCTTTAGCATCCAAGGAAGATTCCCACTGACTTGAGTGGATGCTGGGGTAAGGCTTTATACATGGTACATGTTGGTATGGGAGGAATTCAGTCTGTAGGTTGAAAGCAATTAGGAACTTCATTCTGGACTAGTGCAAAACACCTCCTACAGTCATTATTCATAGCTGTGAATATCTTCATGCAAAGGGCTTTAGTGTGACTAGTGAAGCACCAGGATCCGCACTTGGTAGTTAAGAGTGAGACTTCTGTTCTAGATTTATCTTCTGTCTGATTTGAAGCAGCAAATTGAGCCTGGGTTTGCTTTGCTAGTGGTCTGACTGCAGGCCTCAGAAAAAATCTGGGATTGAGCTGGGAATGGCACTGTCAATTCCTGTTAAAATGTTCTGTTTATATATAGCACTTAGTATTTCTCATAAGAGAATAACCATCTAACACTTGACTGGGGAAATCAGTTACATTTCTCTGCCTGCAGTTCTTCACTGCCCTTTTCCCTTTTCTGTTCTGCAGGGTTCGAGTTTCTGGGGTGCGTTGTAGGAATAGCTTTGAAGAAGAGGCAAGCAAGGATGCCATTATTTGAGTGAAAAGTCCCGGTCTCCTCAGATACTGTGTGTTGCTGTGTATCCACTCAACAAACAATTATCAGTAAAGTGTGAAAGGTAAAACAAGAACAGCCTGTCAGATGGTCTGAGATAATCAGTGTTAAGTTGTCCAAGAAACCAGGAGGAAGCCCAGCCAGATGGCATTTGGGGATGTAAACAAAGATAGACCTGGGAATAGGTTGGACATGACCCAATTGCTTTTAGTAGTTTATACTACCAAGTGTCATGTCAGGCTGTATCGTAGAATCCTTAAGGTTAAGGGACCTCCAGAGGTCATCCAGTCCAACTTCCCTGCACACACAGGGTCACCTAGAGCACGTTGCACAGGGCTGCATCCAGGCAGGTCTGAAGATCTCCAGAGAAGGAGACTCCACAACCTCTCTGGGCAGCCTGTGCCAGGRCTCTGTTACCCTCACTGTCAAGAACTTTTTCCTTAAGTTCCTGTGGAACTTTTGGGGCTTCAGTTTGTGGCCATTTCCTCTAGTTCTGTCAGTGGTCACCACTGCAGAGAGGCCAGCATCGTCCTCACTCCCTCCCTTGAGGTATTTATAGACACTTATCAGATGCCCCCTTCAATCTTCTCTTCAGGCTGAATAGGACTCTATAGGCACAGACAATCAGGCAGTTACATGACTTCTCCTTGAGAGACAGCAGAGCTGAGTTAGGTTGGAGGAGAAGAACAAGACACAAAGTGAAGGGTAGCCCCAATGCATGTGACCGTCATATGAAACTGGTCACATCTTGGTGTTCTTAGGTGAGGATCCCTGGAAGACAAAAGCTGAAATCTTAAAGTGAGCAAGATTTGAGGGAACTATATAGCATAGTTGCATGAAAGATTTGAAGACTCATTTTCTTGGAAAATGGTAGGCTGTACAAAGAGTAGAAGAATTTTCTATATTGCTGGCCTGACCTTAATGCTGGTAAAAGACTCTGGAACTGGAAGTGATTGTTGACCCRAGGGATGTTGTGAAAGTGTCTCACTAGTGAACTGGAAGACATGAAACTGTTGGAACAGGATGGTAAAGCAATGGGAAATTGTTTACAAGCCTATTTGATGGTATTTATTTCAGTATTGACTATGTTTTTGATGTGACTTTTTCTGCTTAGTCTATGGAGATTTTTGCCTGCTGAATCGAGAAAATTCACTTTTAACCTCAGAAAATTGTTAAAAATATATTTTCTTTTTCAGATGTCAAGAAGCTGAATAGAGAGGTACTCATTTTGAAATGTTATGTGCAGTACTAAGAGCATGGCAGAACCACATCCATGGTGTTGTATATACTTTTTCTTTTTTTCCTTTCATTTCTTCTTTTTTTTTTTTTTTTTTTTTTTTTTTTTTTTTTTTTTTTTAAATAATTACAGAATGAGGTGCTTATGCTCTTTTCTTTACTAGGTTGATGGTTAGAGGACTTGACCATTAAAGGACTCCAGAGAATCCTGCTCAAGTTCCTCAAAGTGAGACTTCCTCAAGGTGGAGGTAGCAAGTCAGAATAAACCCAACTGATTATTTTAAAGAGTTTGGGCCTATATGAATCGCTTTCAATCCTGCAGTGCAACAGCCTCTTTTTCACTATGCAGTGGACTTTGATTCATTTTTATTTTTAACCCCCTTAATAAGTTTTTTTTTTCTCTTAATGGAAACCAATTGCATTTGTCATACAGTTTGGATTGGAAGTTGTTGAGCTTGTAATTTTTCTAAAAGTTGAGCTCCTCTGAATAGAGCATCAAAACTTTATTACTTGATTCAGTGACTCGCTGTGGGCTATAAAGCACAGCAGTGCYTTGGAAGCTCTACTTAATATGTTGAAAGCTGTGGGTTGAAAAGATAGTATTACTTGAGGGTGCAGAAGCAGGACGCAAGCCAGCTTTCCTGGCTGGCATGTGGGAGATGTTATGTGGTCTGCTTCCATGTCCTCCATTTGGCTGCCAGCCTTTATAAGAAGCTTTACTGCCTAAGAGTCACTGGTGATAGAGTTAGCTCTGAAGCCCTTTTCAGTATGTTTGACTTCAGGTTATAAAATTAATAAATACTGCCTTTGAAGAGCAAGCATGGTAAACTTTATCCCTAAATTTAAGAAAAAAGAGTGTAACTGCTCAGGAATGTAGTTACTGCAAGGAAACTATTTGTACTGCTCTGCTTCTCTCACTGCAAGTTTCTCAAGCTGTGATTTGAGAGCTTGGGATCCTATGAACATTTTAGGCTTCGATGTGGTACCTCTTCCTGCAGTGTCTGAAAGCTGGTAGATTCAACCATCAGCTGCTTTTGACTCCATCTAGCTCTGAATGGAAGCATTTGGTGAAGGGGAAGAGGAGGGAAATGCTAGGTTTTCTGCTGTGGTGTTGTAATTAACTGCAGACATGCAGAAGATACTCTCAGTTGCAAACTTGCAAGAGCAGTTGGGTTCCTCTGTGAATTTGCCATTTCTTTTTAATTTAAGTGAGTTGCTGTGAGGCCATGCAACAGAAGATTTTGTATATCTTGGCAGAAATCCTTAGATTGAAAGCATAGGGATGCAGATTTTTTTTTTAAGGCCAACTTTTACTAGTTAATTGTAAATCTAAGTTCATAGTGCTCATTATGAATTTTGTTTATTCCCTGAGGAAGGGAAAAAAGTTYGCTAGACTTTATCCAGTGTTTTCTGCAGTAAAATTAATTGATTGCACCCTAGACAGATCCTTTACTCTTTCATTATTAGCTCTCAGTTTACTAAAAGTTGTCCTTTTATCTGGTCTATTATAAGCTATTTCAGGGAGTTGTGACTGCTTGCTTGATCATTTCAAACCGCCTAACCAGATTAATTAAGATGTCAATCTCAATGCTTTTGAATATATTTAGCTATTGTTTGATTTCGCTGATATCAAACTTGGGAGAGTAGATCACTATCTGTCAGCTTTTTCAATCAGCTCTTCTAAAATGTGTTTTTTCTTATCATTTTCATGTTGTCAATGAACTGCATTCTAAAATATGAGCAATTAGACTTCTCAGGACCACGAACAAATAAAATCACATGAGTGTAAGTGGCCATCAGCTTGCAATCACAAGTGTTGAGGGGGAGGGAAGAGGCTGGTGTTGCAGATTTTGAGATGTGTGCAAATGCATGT
Organism: Nothoprocta perdicaria; assembly: GCF_003342845.1. Classification (NCBI taxonomy): domain Eukaryota; kingdom Metazoa; phylum Chordata; class Aves; order Tinamiformes; family Tinamidae; genus Nothoprocta; species Nothoprocta perdicaria. The sequence continues at coordinate 1,103,386 of NW_020454427.1, read as the reverse complement.
GCTTGACTGCTGAAAAGGCTTGGAGAGAACAAAAATTTAATGGATCGTCTATCCAAGTCATATATGAGCAAGTCAAAATATAGCAAAATACAGCAAAACTTGCTCATGTTTTGTGTTTGTCTTTTAAATACTCAGTACTTTTTGTAGTTAGTGAAGTGCTATCTTGGGACAATGTAAAAGAGCTGTCTATAAACCCTCTTAGTAGGTGAGGAAAACTGATGAATTTGTGACAAAAATGTAGAAGCTGTGCTGTAAATGTGAAACCCACCCAGTGGAAGAGTGACTTATTGGCAAATCTCCAAAAGATTTTGGTCTAGAGGTAACAAATAACAGATGCCCCACTGTAACCCTTAGTGAAATAGAAAGGAAAGCTGAGGAACGATTTTCAGCATATGTGCTCTTCTCACTATTTTGCTTTGAGCCTCCTCAGGTTAGTCTCTCTGTAGTGTCCAACTCTTTTAAATCCCTTTCTGAGACCCCAAGAAGAGGCATCTAGCTCTCTGCTTAAACCAACAATGATGAGCCAGTCTTGGCCTGGGAACAAGTRGTGCTTTCCATCCCTACTTTAAGATCCAGAATTTCCTCACTGTAATGGTCCACAGGGAAATACAACAGGAAACTTATAGCAGGGTTGAGACCTAAACCCCAAAAGATGTAATTGCACCCTGATTCTGTTGGAAAGGCCATTTTTGGAGGGAAAAGGAAGAGGAAAGAAGGACGGGTTTATTAAGACAGTAGGTAGGGGCAACGGATGGAAGGAAGCAATCATGTTTTCAGATAATCTTAGCATTATTTGAATGGTAATGCAAAGCTTTTTTTTTTTGTGTCTGTGTGTGTATTATTTTTTTCTTTCCTCTGTCAAGGATATATTGGAATGAAAGTCTTGATTGCAGGCTTAGATTAGTCTGTCTGAAAACTCACACTATATTCCCAGTTACATCCTTAGCTTAGGTATCTGGTGTCTGCCCTGGTCCATGCTGTGATCTCACAGTACAATTAGCTAAGCAGCAGTGATATGTGCCAGGGAGAGGCTACAATACTCCAAGCAGGAGCCGAGGGATTGAGCCTCAGTGCTCCCTCAAGTGAAGTGGACTTGTTTTATACAGCTTGATTGCTCTTACCTTGTACATGTGAAAGACAAATTTGTTGAATAAATTATGTTATGTAGTGTGAGTATTTCTGTTATCAAAGGAGCACGGTGTGCTAAATTGAGCAAATCAACCAAATCATTACTCTAATTATGTGTTTAATTCCTTCTCATGCATTTTCCCAAGGATTGTTGGTTGTGCCCTTACAAAYGCATTGGTCTTGTATTGCCCTGTAACTGTTTATTCCTTCTTTTTCCCTCTTTAATTGATACATATTACTTTGCTGTCTTGAATTACAGCTGAGCTTGCAGGTAGTCAGTTCAGACTAAAAGTAGCTTTGTGTTATGGAATTAATATGTTTGTTAAAAGGAATATGTTTGTTTCAGGGAAACTTGTATAAAGAATGAAGTGTTTTGCAAGAGTCATGGAAAAAAAATGAGAAGTACCGGAGATATTTTTCACTTCACTTGTGTAGTATTCAAAAGCCACGTAGTTTAATCTGTTTTCCTTTTTTTTTTTTTTTTTTTTTTTTTTAAGTTAGGCTCTGTCCTAAGTACCATTTCTGTTTCTCCATTCTTCCTCTCCTTTGATGTCCACTGTTTCTCCCAGATCTCTCTCTATAACTATTTCCCTCAACTAACCTAATAATTGACTTCAATAGGACGTGAGGACATGCTCAAGTGCTCTCTTGAACAAGGATGCTCTAGTTAATCAGAACTGAAATTATCTGTGKAATAAATAACATTTATGAGTAAATTTCTGAGTTACAAATAAATGCAAGAACAGTTGGATCATGTTCATTCTGTCACAAATAACTTCATTTATAAATTATTCAGTGAGCTAGGTAGTCCTTCCTCAGATACTTGAAGTGGGAAAAATATCCTTTATGTATTAATTTAGGAACTTTTGTTGGTAAAAAAACCCAATCACTCTACTCTGCAATCCAGTGTTGGGCATGAAGATATAGCTTTATTCTTTTGATCTCGGTGTTTAATCTGAATGTTCCTTTGGTTCTTCTGGCTATCTCTATGAGAAAATGAAACATTGAAACTAGAGGCTAGAGTGATTTGGAGCTGTACCGGCTAGCTAAGTGGTTTCCAGAGTTGAGGAATTTTTGATGGGAGCTTTCTCAGTACATACTCTGTGTGCACTTCTTGCTGGAAAGCAATACAGTTTAGTGGTGATATTCAGATCTGGGCCAGTTGGCCTCAGTAGCAGAAAGTGGTCCTGGGCAGCATAGGTTGACCAAACTCTAGTGAGGTAGAGAAGAATCTTTATATTCCTTAAAGGACTTTAATTTTGTCCATTCACTATGCAGGTGCCACAAAGCCACTTTTTTGGACTTAAACTGTGAATGTATGGAGGAGTCCTGCAAATTGTGTTTGTTGAAATGAGACTTTTTAAAAAGCATTTGCACAGGGATTTCCCACAGGGTAGCTGAAGGTCAAATTTAACTACCGTTAGAGGCATTGTTGAATGCCCTTAATACTTTTTTCTGTATTATTACTTTTTTCTTCCCCAAAATGAAATTGCATGTATTGCTGCAGTTTGGTCCTTTGTAAAAGATTTTTGTTGTCTAGGTAATCATTCTAACAATGTGAGATAAAACCATTTATTATCTCAGACATCCCATGTAAATGATCTTGCCAGTGTCATCACACATGAGCTTCGCAGCCTGTGATCGCATCCACATGGCAGCATGGAGATAAATCACCTAAGACAGAGCACAATTTACTCCACCCAGACTGAGAGGCAGGGATAGCTCCATGAATCTTCAAAGCGAGGGCTGAAGCACCTCTGTTCTGGAGAGGTTCTGCACTCTGGACAGCCTTGGAGGTGGAGCCAGGCAGTTCTCCTGGTCCTGTGTGCAGGTACTTGTGTTTCATCGATTGTGGTTTGGCCAAGAACGATGCCAAAGGACAGATGAGTAAAATAGACACAGGATRGAGATACACAATAAAATAAAGTTTCTTAAGAGATTCTTCATTGTGCTATCCTGCTACTGTCTTGAATGTGCATTGTGACTTGGTAACTGGCACTTTGTGCCTTTTTTCTAGTTCCATTCTATGTCTGTCTATTGAGCTTATTTAGGTATAAATAAAGAGATTAGCTTTGTTTTTTCATTAACTAATCAAAATATTAGTACTTTTCTTCTTAGCATCCAAACTTCAAGAGCTTTTCTTAAACTATGCTTCTCTAAACATTGCTTCTAGAATGGATTGGTATCAATATTATAACCTGTGCTTCTGCTCAACCTTGCCTCATTCAAGGAGAATGTGTTGCTGCCTGGGTAGTGATGTGACAGAAACAGTACGTCACTTGATTCAAAATTTGATTTATATCAAATTATTCAATTTATGTCCTCCATTTTCTTCAAATGGTGCAGTTTAAAGGTCCTGTCCTTTTTGCTGGCTTTCTAATTTCTTTCTTTCTGAAAGGACATTTCAGCAGTGACAGTCAGAAGGGACCGTTGCACACTGCAGATGTGAACCCAAGGAAGCACAAGATGTAGATCGCTTAACTGAAGCTGTGTATTTTTGYCAAAAATGAATACGAATGGTATGAGTGCTGAGGAGTGGGGAATAACCTGGGCAGCCATGACCTACTTGGCATCTAGGTTGTTCATCACCTCCTGTTATCACTTGAGTCCTCCTGTATGCTGGGCTAAGGGACAAAAAGAGAAGCTCACATGCACTGATATCCTATATTCTTTGAAATATTTTTCACTACAGAACTAATAATGCATGTCTCTATATAGGATTGTTTCTTATATGACTGCTATTATTTAGAGTTGCRTTTATGTTGACTCTATTTGTGGCTAGGGTTCAGATCCTCTTAATAGTCACTGACAATAGAATTTGAGATATTTGCATAAATTCATTGATTTTTGGGCTTCCTTCTGTTTGTTAAAATTATAATTCACTGTGTCCCCAAGCAGACATAAATTTGAATAGAGAGATAGCATAGTAAGAACAGAAAACATGATAAAAAAGCTGATAATAAAAAATCTTTTTGAATTGAATTAGCATACATCAAATCTTTAAAATTTGTTTTTGAAACAAGAGTGTGTCTATAATTAAGATGTTCAACTAYCAGACTAAACTGTGAGATGCAGTGGGTGAAGAAAAGTGAGCTGAAGAGAAATAGAAATAAGAAGCTCTTGTATTTATTTAATAAAATAAAAGGAACGATCAGGAACTTGCAATCCAAGATACTGTAGAAAAGGTCTCTAGATGCAAATAAACCTCCCCAAAAGGATTTGGAAGTACAAAGCATGCCTTCACGCAGTCTAAGAATGGCTGAGTAATTTAAAATATACCTTGGAGGTGAGAAAGTGAGGGGATAATTAGAATTACAAGTAGTCCAACTGAGACATTCAAAGGAAATTAAATAGTCAAGGATTTTTTTTTGCTCAGTAAATAAGAACAAGATAATGACATTTTGTGTATTGTGTTAAAATAGTAAGATAAAGGAGAAATAATACTAGGAAATGATGAAGACAACTGTGCCGAATTAATATACAGGTGTATGAGTAAATTCATGAGAACAAAATATCTCTCCATAAGAAAGAATTGAAGATGAATTTCTCACTGCTAAAGAAATGTAGTCTGTTAATTAGAAGAACTTTTAACTATAATTTCTCATAGTCAAAACTTGTGGGTGTTGATAGTGGGGAAAGTATGATTGAGGATGCTCTGATAGCCTTGTCAAGCAATACGACTTCATGAAGAGCTATGCAAAGTTGGAGGGGGTACCATCTGCCACAGGTAGAAAATGAACAAGACATTTGCAAGAGTGATAAAGGCACTGATAAAGCTGGTATAGGAAATAATAGAACAAAAATTAATTGAATGGGCTAAAACTGATGGGCTCAATCAGTTGTTAAAAGGATTTTTCTAACTGGACTGGCTAAGAAGGAAAGAAAAAGAGAAAAAAAATATCTGTTCATTTTTAATGATGTAGAAAAATATCTGAGAATTCAGGATCTCTAAAAAAAAAAAAAGCAAAATTTTAAAGAAATGAGGATGCTGAGCCATCTAGAAACAGCTCCTGATTAAAATCAGTTTTTCTTATTTCTCTGTTTGCTAGAGAAAAATGAGAACATATAACAGTCAACAAATGAGAACACAATATTTTATCTTTTCAAAGTAGCCTGGAGGCTATAAGCAATAAAATGACTGAGGCGTATCTATTCAGGTGTGAACGGGCAGATATTGTCACTTGTATGTGTACTGCCTCTGATTGCAAAGCTGCGCAGTTGCACCCGGATCCTCTTGTACCTGAGCTAAAAAKCTCTGCTGGGACATGAGCTGTATGCTGAAAAGGCAACATGGTACTGGAAATGTTCCCTCTGATACCTGCACTTCAAAGGAATATCCACCCTGTATCTGATCCAGACTGAATGATGCAGGCCCTGASGTCTGTTTGAAAGAGGCGATTCATATAACCTGTTTACCTGTTTCTACCAGTTTTCTACAAGTGGGGGAAAACGCCTCATTTGGCTATCCCCTTGGCACAGGCCAAGGCGGACATGCAGGTRAGTAGAACAGAGCCAGGGAGGATTTTGGGTGGTGCCAAAGGGATCCGAGCACCTTCAAGGTTTCGAGGATTGCTGAATGTTTTTAGGTCAGTAAAAATGGTGTTGGCTGAGGTCGGTTTTGGGATCTACCTCCCGTTTGGTGCTTCCGACCTTTAGTTCTCCACCTCATGCTTGGTGAGATGCATGTAGAGAGATAAACGTTGGCCCAGAGAGTTTAGAATCTGTTCACTACTCTTTCATTTTTTTCCCCCCTGCTGTTTAGCTTCTCTACTTTTTCTATAGCCAGTTATTCTTCATTCATCATTTTCTTTGCTGTGCAATATTTTTTCCTCTTTCTGTTCCAGTCTTTCCTCATTCCTGCACTATGTATGTTTGTCACACACTGGTGCATGTCTCTAGTGCTTATATCAGCCTTCTCTCTCCTTCCCTTTCTCCTTGCCCTGTCATCGCCTCATAGCATAGTCAGAAGTAAGCTGAGGGTGGAATCTTTATGCTCCTTTGCTGAAGCACCTCAGAGTAGCTCTTCACTTTTCCTTTCTGCCTGACAATTATATTCATTGCTTTGTCATCCCAGGCAGTGGGAGTAAAAGAACTAACAACATCCTGAAACTGCATTTAAAAGCACACACTGGATACCTTTCACTGAATGCTCATTGGTTTCTGTCACGATGTTCAGAGCAAACATCTACTGCAATGCAGCTGTTTGAGCTCTGCCTGAACTTGGTACTATTTTTGTTTGCAGTTCAATATGTTTTCTTAAACCTCTTTTTGTAGACTCAGATACATGCTGGAAGCTGACAGCTATTCAGGGAAAARCATAATCCTTAGCAGTTTCCTGCTTTGGCTAACATGCATATGCTTTTCAGTGTGTCAACAGGCAGTTGCTCAATTTTTTTTTTTTTGTTACCCCAGTTTTGCATTAGCTTGRCCCCAGACTTGAATAATCCTTTTGTTTGCTTTTGCTTAAGGAAGTTGTATGAATATTGTAAATGGTGAGTAGACACCATGGTGAATGGGCARTTGTGGATCAGTGCAGTTCCATTGTGCAGTTGACACTATTCTCTTGAGCATTCCCATTGATGCCAAACACAGCTGTTGATATCCTAGAGACCGAGTCTTTTGCGTAGCCTTTTTACATCTTATTTTCTCTTCCCCAGCACAGTTCATTCTTACCTTGGTACAGCAGCTTATCTGCATGTCCTCAGGAGAAGAACTGTCACTCTGCTGTGTTTTCTTTGACCAAGTTATCTTCAGATTTGTGCGTACTCAGGGCCACATGTGTAATCATCCTTCAAAAATGCAGTTTATATTGTAATTAACTTCTAATTCCATAGCTCATACAATGTATGAGACATCGAGTTCTTCATGTAAAATGGTCTGCTGAGTTGTGGGTGGTTTAGAAGATTTTTCTTTAGGGACGTATTTTATTTCACCATTACAAGAGTTAGAGGATAAGTGGAAGGTGCATTTCATGTCCTAGCTGAGTTACAGAGACAGGAAGATTAGAGTTCTGTAGCCTGCCTTAGAACGATTATTTATTTGATAACTGGACTTCCTCCAATCAGATATCTTTTAGTGATGTGGAATGACATTTGAATCTTAATCAGTATCAGCACAAAAATAAGTATTGCAATTTTACCTAGTGTTGTGGCTCTAGTATTGTATATGTTCATGGACCCTTCTCTATGGGATATTATATAGCTTGGGTCACCCCTCTCTCATTCCCACACTAATGTTTCATCTGCAGCTGATCTTGCTGGAAACTAAGACTTTATGCTGAGGACTTCACCTCAAGATGCAGTGCAAGATCCTTCTCCGTGTTTCTTTCATCCACTCCCTTGGGAATCACCAGTCTCACTGCTGGCTTTGTCAGGGTGCTGAGGAGAGGGCAAGGAGATGCAGGTCAGGAGAGAGGGAAACGTGCAGCTCACAGGGCGTATGGGCCCTTTACAGTATCACACGGGCAGATGGTCCTGCTGGCCAATGCAAAGACGCAGAGGTGATGTGTAACAGCTTGCAAATTTGAAGGACTTCCTCTTCAAGGAGATGAGGAGCTTGAAGAGGGATGAGATGTTTCTGTTTTTTGATTTGTTTTAGAGGGAGAAATATTTTTGAAGAAGGCTGCATAAAACCGAAAGAAGCTGTTTCTCTAAGAGAATCTATATGGCCTCCTAAAGAAAGGAAAATGATTTTCCTGGGTTCCTAATAGCTAAGTGCAGCTGATATGATCCTTTGTTTTTGGTATTAAAGTGAGACAATTGGCAATTTTTAATTTGAGCAGCATTACTACTGAGTTGACTAGCGGGAGACTAAAATGCCTGTGGCCCCCCTGCTTCTCTCCTGGCTGTTACAGTAGGCCAGGCAGGGGGCAACTATCCCCCTGTGGGGAGAAACGTGGGCGAGGGCCAGGAGGCCCACATACCCCAGGTCTGTTATCATAGGGACCCCAGTGGGATGCCTAATAACTCTGCAGCAATGCTGCTGTGATGGTAGTAAGTCCTCTCGCTCCAGAACGTGGCTATTTTGATAGCTTTGACTATGTTGGTAAAGCTCTGGTATAATAGAGAGCACAAACATCTTGTTTGTCTTTTTGTTTCTCCCTTAGTATTCGCAGTTTGCTCTGGGCACTTGCAGCATTTAGGAAGAATATCAGTCTGATTTGCTGCCTGCGAGAGAGGCTAATTAAAACGGGCGAGCAGGATGGGAAGTGATGACACACGGYGCAGCTGAGCCGCTCCCAGCGCTAAACGCGGCAGCTGCGGCCCTCGTCACTCGCAAAGCTGCAGCCAACACGTCGGCCCACAGAGTTTAAATAAACGCCTAATTGCGTTGTTTGATTATTTCGCTTCCAACTTGGTGGTGCAAAGTATTGCGGGAGGTAGGAGAGAAATGCCGCGGGAGCCGTGAGCACGACTGTGGCCTGCCAATAAATCAGCAATTGCTGTGTGTTTTCCTGGTCAGATTCCTCCTCCTGCCTGTACCTTGTGAAGGCTGGAAATGAGGGATGCTCATGTCCAAGCCAGGCTGGGAGCCCTCATGCCCTMCCCTTCCCAAGAGCAACTCAGAGCTCCGTGTCCCAGCACAGTGTTAATTAGCTCCCGAGGAGCAAAGCATTGCAAAAGCTAAGAAAAAAAGAGAGCAAAAGACTTCAAAATGTTTATCGATTTCTTTTCTTTAATCATATTGTGAAAATTTGAAAAGAAATACCCGATTGTGGCWGCCCTGGTCCAGCAGTTTGTATGTGCAGGGTCCCTCAGCCATGGGATTTGCTGGAGTGAGAGAGTGTCAATTTTCTTCACAGGGCTATTTGCCCGTAAACAGATTAATGCCATCTTGATTAATTAATTCATTCTATTTGTAGAAGTAGTGTGTATTAGTGAAGCTGTGTCTGAATCAACTGTTTCATGATAGTACATCTACATCATYGTTACAAACATGAGTTGAAAATGAGTTGACTTTACACATGATTGGYTCCCACTGATCACCAACATTTATTTAAGCATTGACATGCTATCACTTTAATGTGCTGTTATTATTATTTATCTAATGTTCTCAAATAGCTCAATATGAAATGAGTATTGTCAAAAAGGTAGGGAAAAGTGACTTTATGAAAAAATATTTTCTGTTTTCAAGTAAGTATGCTTGACATCTCATTTCCTGATGCTGAAGAACATCTTTCATCAGTCAGGGAAACTGTACAACGAAGATTACAAAACTAGTCAAAATTCCTTGCTTGCTATTAACCTATGTGGTGAAAGGGACATGTCTGAAATGTTCAAGGAATAATCGTGATTAGTGTACAAAGAAATTGTCACTGTAGATGATGCCTTTGATGAGTTTCTTGAAAGCATGAATTTGTTCTCCCACAAACTGAATTTTGCATTACTCATGTCTCTACCTTCTCCATTACAAAGTAGAAGTAAAAGATTGGAAAATTAAACCTAAAGTGCCAAGAACCCTGACCTGTTTGGAATCCAAAATTTTGGCCTTTTTTTAATGTTGCACGTTTTGCACTTTTTAAAAAAAGCTTTACTGTAATATCAGTCAATAATTTTTGAGAAAAGAAACTGGCTGAAGGAGAGAAAGAACYATCCTCAAGGTTTAGTGTCAGTTTGATGGTGGCCTGCCTCTAGCTAGGATGATATTGGTAGCTGTAAGCAATGACAGGATACCACAGTCAACTGGAAAGCCGATTAATTTCTTAATACTTCTTCCAGAGCATATGTTCAGTCAACTGTACTTGCCTTTCTCATGTGTCGTGCTCTGTTTATTGAAAAGAAGCCAAAAAGGCTAATTTAAAATAGTTTGGAGGCAAAACAAGAAAAAAAGTTGTTTTTCTGTAACAGAGGTACAGACTGTTGCAACAATAAGGAATACTGAAAGTTTAACCACTTGGCAATTAGACATCTTTCTCTATTTGTCATCTCCTCTGTTTGAGCTGTTACTGCATGTCAAGAGTAGCATCACTCAAAGATGAAAACATTTTTTCTCTATACATATTTTTCAAGAATTGTCGGATCATTAATTCAAAGTTGCTTCCATTTTTTTTTCAGTTCAGAGTACTGAGAGACCTCTGGAAAGTCTGCATAGAAAAAAAAAGTAGAAAAGAAATTTCATTTCTTTTGTTCTAGTCTGATCCTGTGTGTGTGTGGAGGAAGGCTGGCACTTTAAACTGATGTTTATCTAGAAAGATCAGTGCCCTTCTCAGTGGTAAGAATTTATACGTGAGTCACCTTTATTTCTCTTAACCTGGAGATAGTGTAAGTTAGATTGTGATAAAATGTAAAAATTGTAAGTGTAAAAATGTAAATATATAAATTAGGACAAAATGAGATCACATATTTTCAGCTTCTTAATGGTTTATGACTCCTGCTGATCCTTGGTTTCATCTGGTTCATCATTGCACATGTATATTTGAGAAATATTTTTTTCTCATGCATGTTTAAGGAGGAATGAGGATTTATTCAGATGTATTTATTTAAACTCTGCAATCAATAAATTCCTAGATGGTCCTAGGTAGCCTTGCAGATAACAGCCTCTGTTTCTTATTACCTTGGACATTACGTTTATATTGTCCAAGTAGAGTCTGTCATAAATTTTTTTTTTTTTTTTTTTTTNTCATAATTTTTTTTTTTTTTTTTTTTTTTTTTTTTTTTTTTTTTTTTTTTTTTTTTTTTTTTTTAGCATTTTTCCACACATTTTATATTCATTTTCAACAAAAGGAGCAAAAAGGCTCCCAGATTTTCTGGCCGGGGAGGAATCAGTGCAATTGCTAAGTTGTAAAAGCATATTAAAACATAACAGAATAGCTGTTGCTCAGTAATATCCATCATCAGGTCCCTAGCAGCTGAAGAGATTTGGCAAAAATCTTAATCATACCTTTCACGAAGTGCATTTCTAGACAGGTACACAAAATAAGGAGATTAATCAAGATGTTACATCCTGGTCCTCACTTGGTAAGACTACACCCTCGATATTTCTTACTATTGAAGGCTTAGACTTTACCTCTGTGAACTGTAGATTGGAAGGGCAAGGGACAACATGAGCCTTGTGTATGGAGGTTATGTTATGATACGTAACTTAATGTTTAGCTATGCATAGATGCAAGACTATATGGTGTTAGCTAGGTCATCAGTCTGATCCATGGAGGCATCTTGCATACCAGATACAGTTATCATCACAGCACTAGACCTGCCTTGTCCTTCTGGCAGAGGACCTTGGAAGGTAATAGCTCTTTCTAAGGTAACCTTCTGCTTTCACCTTCTCTGGGTGCCAGGGAGACAGAGGACTACAATAAAGCTCCCACAATGCATACATTGAATTAAGATGAAGTACACTTCATCTAAAGCTCTGTCATCACTAAATATTTAAGCTGGGTGTTACTTTATCCCAGATTTTTGAACATCTTGTTAATCAATGGGTGTATATATATGTGTGTGTATTTCAGTTCTGGAGGAGGGCAACCAGGAAAGCATGGCAATGGGTCATCATTCAAGGGTCACATTTTCAAGCACAGAATTAAGCTAGCAAAAGGTACAATAAAAGCTATTATAAGGGCTTTTATTTTTTTTTTTTTCTGCAAAATCCATACTCAAAAATACTCAAAAATAGTGAGTTGTTTTCCTTTTGGAAGAGGCTAAAAAAAAAGAGGTATAAAAATAGGAAGGGAAAAGGGGGAAAAAGAAACAAATAGTATCTATTGCCCTTAGCACAGCCTTAATGCTGTTAAAAGAAAAAGTCTTCCCTCATCTTCTCTCATACTTTATATACAGCAATTTAAAAAGCAGGAGTGGAGGATTTTAAGTTGTGAGATCTCTTTATTTAGACCTTGGAAGAGACCTCTAGACCTTTATTTAGTCCTTGGAAAAATTTGATATTTCTGTCAAACCTTAAGGTATTCCACTCTGTTTCCATTTTARTTTTAAAGATTCTCTTCTTGGGAACGGTCTCAGGCTCCCTTGGATCAGSTTGCTCTGCAGATGCTGAGTCTTTTTCAAGCATGAGGATATTTTTGCACAGCTAAATCAGGTGCTCTGCACATGAAATGCTCTACTGAAAAACAYCCCAGTTACCTGCAAAGCACTGATAAGCTAGGCAGGAGACTGGCATTGTTCTGTGCAGTATTTCTCTTTGAAGCTGCTTGACCTCTTCCATGGGAACTTGCCATAGACCTCGTGTCATCAGGCCATTTTATGCTTTAGTGTCACAGAGGTGGTTGGGCCAATTTCAACTTTAACTTTCAGCTTAGGAAATTCACATGAGAGGGCCTTTAAGTATTTCTGGCATGGGTTTCTAAGCTAAATTAAAAGAGTTTGGGAACACTAGCAGGACAGCTGTGAGCAAGGCTGCATGCCATGGTGAAGGCTGGCTAATTTCACAGCAGGGACCCAGTACCTGCTTCTGTCMAGATGCAGGAGGGACTGACTTTCCTAGAAATTAGGCTTTGTAGCACCTAGTTTGACCCCATAATCCAGGAAGACTTTTTTTAAAAAAGCAAGTCACTTGGATAAAGAATAACCTTGAGTATAGCAGCATTTCAGAAACTTCACCCTCTTGATAGTAGACAGGTTTAAATGTATGAAGTTGCAAAATCTTGTTAAAAAATTGAGTGTCGTAACTAAAAATTTCATAGCATTTCATCTAAATATTTTTCAATTTAATTTTTCTAAAATTAGATGCCCTTGAGTATTTCTACCTCATGTAGAAACACTTCATTCTTTGGTACTCATATACACAGTCATGGTGTACATATAGACAGTATAGCACTGTCTACCTAGCAAAAGTTTGCTGTTTCAAGGTATAAAATCCTTAGAAGTATGGATGAACTGTCTGAAATTATACATAAGGCTTCTGTAGAATACCCATCTTTATGATTTCCTCCTAGTTTATGTTTCTTTAAGGTTATTTGTTATTTAGAACATAGCTTGTCCTTTTCTGTTGAGAAGCTTGAATTGCATGTTACAGTAGCAATAACACACTCCAGGTAATTTGTTTCCAGTTGAGCTTCACTATGCTTGAGTGCTTAAAAAGCCATTTGACTTTCTGTCTTGTACCTTTTAATGCCCCCTGCAGTGTGCAATAACTACTCAAGAAATTCACTGCTTGTCATGGCCTGTTGCTTTAATTTAAAAAGTTAAATCGGGAGACTCTTTATGCTCTACTTTCAGTTTTCCCAAAGTAAAGCTGTTCTACCATGGAAATCGGCAATGGGATTCACCATCCTTGGAAAAGAAACAGCATTAATATACTGGAAGATGAAAAGAAAAATACTTGTGTCATCACTTGGGTTTCTGGTGTAAATTTGATACTTCCTAAGGCTTCTAAAAAATCCAACCCAACTTGAGGCAGTCTATACTGTTTGGGATTGAATTCCCCACAGAGACCCCAAAGCAGCCAGTGGGTGTGGGACACTCCAGCACCCGGCAGAGGTGCTGGAGCAGGAGGGGACCCTATGGGGACATCAGCAGAGCAGAGTGATGGCTTGGAGGGGGCTGCCATGGTATTCTGGCTCTCTGAGTGGCTTTTGAGGAGATATGGCCTATTACTTAGTGATAATTACTTACAGTGAGTGAGGAACATCTGAAGTTCCTGAATTAAGGTGTGTGGATGCCAGARCAGAAAGAAGGAAATACATTGACTTTTGATACTTCATGTTTTACAAGTAGAAATGAACTTGCTCTCGCTGAACATGAGCCGGCTCTAAGCCAAAGCTGTGTAGCTTCAGATAGGGCACAGCTAATCCCAAACTAATAAGTATGCATAGTGGTAGGAAATATTAGACTGGGCTCAAGGCCATCCTAATGTGTCCAGACAGCACTGAGGCAGCTCGCAGAGAGGCCTGGCACCCTGTAATATCAGAATAAGGGTCCCTCAGCTTGGAGGTCTCAGGAGAAGGTCTTGGGTTCCTTGCAGCTTATTTCCACCTTTTTTTTTTTCCTGGGTTTCCATCTGTTCTTATTCRTCTAACTGAGTGTGAATTGACCATAGCATGATCAAAGCCATGCTGTGGTACTAAGCAATTTGGGCTGCCCTTTTCCCGTTCACAGCAGGATTTGGAGTATTTATAACCTTGTAATTTCATTACTTATCTCCAGGACACCTCACATGCTGTACATTGACTGCAGGAGGAAGCAAAAAGATTTTTGCTCATTGTCTAATGCTAGCTCTTTAAAATAAAGCTATTGCAGACTCATACTCAATGTCCTCTTCACTTAGCAGGTGGTCATATASTGTATCACCCCTTTTCTCTTTTGTAATCAGTTTAGCACATAAAGCTGTTACACATTTACTAGACACTTTCAKTTGCAGATTTTTTACTTTAAGAATTATGCACTTTTGTAAAACAGCAGAAATCTTAATATGTAAAAGATTAATATGTTCTTTTCTTTGCAAATAGTCTAAGCTTTAGCATTCCACAAATAGCKTAATTTTCCCTTTGAGTTAATAAATAATCAAACACTACCATTAAGGACATTTTTACTTTATTGTCCTGAATGTGAACAAATTTAAATTTRCTGGCAATTATTCCTGGTGAATGGAAGCTAAGTATATGAATGCTTAACTAATTTATTTTGTTTAATCTGATCTTCAGTCCTACTAAGTGATTGCTTGAGTATCCAYGAAGAAAAAAGGCTCATGACACAGTATGTATCTCTATGGTACAATACAGCATAATCCACTAAGAACCAAGAGGAGATTTCAGCTTTTGAACTTCAGAGCTTTAAAATGTTTTTTATTTGCATTGAAGAACTCTAAGAAATATGTAAATGCATATTAAACTCCCTTTGGAATTCCTCTGTGTGCAGCTGAAATGTCATCATGTGATCATGTCTCCTTAAAAATCYTATTTACTGCCAGACATCCACATTCTCCGTGAACATCTCATCCAGGTTAGTTGTATAGACTCGAAGCTCTGGATTTATGCAACCATTGAAACTGTCTTCTGGTTATCAATTTATCTGTTCATGCTTCTTGTTAATGCATCAGTGCCCAGGATCTGAGGGACTTGTTTCTGCTTTGTGCCAGGTTCTACAAATACAATTTTTTTTTCTTTATATTTGAATTACCTGGATAAAGAGATACAGTTTGGGTGATCCAGCTAAATGAATAGCTTTTTATAACTTTAGTAAACAGATTAAAACAAATGTTTGGCTCTCCTGCTTCTATTGCATTAGGGACAAAAGAAGAGGTTGGGTAGCACCTCGGTAAATTTACCCAACATCAACTATGCCTCAAATGCATTTTTTTTTTCCTTTTCAGTGTAGGTGACCAAAATGAGCTTGTAAAGTCTGACCAGTGTCTCATACTGAGATGCTCCTCAACCTCTTACATCTCCGGCAATCTAATACAGTCTATGCTCTGCCATAATTAGTTTAAACTCTTCAGTTGAGGAGATAATGATTTTCTTTTGGGAAGTAATTTAATTTGCCTAATACAAATTTTAAGAAAGACTCACAATTGCAAGGTGAAAGAATTTCCATCTAAAACATTTTTTTCCTAAGGCAGTGAAGCTTATCTCTAAATCCTTTAGAGTCAAATCTCCCTGAGATGCCTAGATACGAATGTTACTTGTCTTAGGATAAACCACCAGAAAATTCATTTTCAACCTGTTTATGAAGAGTGAGATGGCAAATCTATAGTCTAACAGTCTCAATAGGTTGCTCTAGCTGTTGTCCAGCATAAGAAATGGTATGAGGTGAGGAAACCTGTATTCACTTAGACTGATTGTCTGGCAGAGACTAAGCGATTTCCTTCCAACAAGAACTGTACCTCCAAAGACTGCTGATAGAAAAGAAAATGACTCCTTTGATTACTATTTAAGTAAAGGGACTCTTTAAACTCATTAACTGAATTTAAAAGACTGTTTGGAGAGTTGGTAGACCTTCATATGAAAGATAAGCTTGTTTGCACTTATTTGAAAGAGCTTTAATTGACATTAAACTCTGATGAAAGTAAAAGAATATATCAGAGGAAAAAAAAAAAGGACCAATGAAGGAAAAATTAAGCTTTAAAGATGTAATTTTTTTCTGATACAAAAATAAAACCATTTCAAAATAGATATATGAAGCTAACTACATATCCACAAGCTGAGGCAGAACTAAGATCAGTGTGTGAAGGTGCTGTATCAATAGAGGAACAATAGCACCTGATTTCAAATCCAGCCAAAAATGAGAGTTTCTTGTTTTCTTTTGTTTTCTTCTCTTTTCAGAGTTGTTGAAAGAGCAGAGGTATCAAACTATCTTGGTTTTACAGCAACTTCTTAACTAATCCTGCCTCAGCTTTATAATCTTGAGCATAGCCTCGTGCTGTGAGCAAAAGCCAAAAATGAAGAGCATGAAAAGCTATAATATAACTTGAAAACTGCTCAGCTTGTCTTTCAATATATAGACAAAGCAGAAACAAGATGTCAGAGCACACGGGTGACAATAACCTCAAGAACAATAAAATACTGATAAACTGTAAGTTACTAATACTGGCATTAGAGAAAAAAAAATGAACAGTAAGTTTTACAAGTTTTAAATGTAAAAGCCTGCTGGAGATGTGGCAGTGATGGGCACCGCTGAGCGCAACTGAACCCTGTTGATTCAGACCCTGCATGTGAGAGGAGTGACTGGTTCATTTCTCTGTATTTATTTGTAGCTGCCTAAACTCTTTACTGTCACTGCTCTTTTTTAACAGGTGTACTGTCTTTGAGAAAGTCACTTAATCTCGTGGTTCTTTTTAGTTACCCTTTAAGTTTGAAATCTCTAGTGAAAAAGTGGTATTTAATTAAGAAGAAACTTCAGATGCTTGTTTCACATCTCTTCTGGGAACTGTCTTTACTAGGGCTGCTTCCCTGCAATGTGGTTACTTCAGAGGATGCTGCCTGTTCTTGCTTTCCTCACAGTGCAGGGACTTGATTCTTTGCCATTTGCAGAGCACCTAAAAATCCTCTGTGGGAATTTCTATCCAAGATCCCTTTCACTGTGCTTTATAAGTAGCATTTTATTGCTTGTATATTTTAGCTGGTTTGCTATTCAATCCAATATTTCAAATGTCAAGTGTTTCATTTCAACAAGTTGCTTTCTGAGCACTTTTGCTTAGAAAATTGTCTGCTTTTTCTGGCATTGCTGAGATTATAGGTTTTTCAAATAGATTGGATTTGTCGGTGCTCTTCGACTTCCTGAGGAGCTGTCCTACCTCAGGACAGTTCCTCCTATCTATTCCCCCTGGCCTTTGCCTGTGGAAATAAGACCAGGAGAATTGTCTTTTTCACTGGGGATGGCCCAATCGAAGCAATGACAACTATTTATTACCTCATTGTTTTAGGTGGCTCCAAGATGTTTTAGGGCAGATCCATACCCACTTCCTCCATGAGGACCAGAATATGCTGAATGAGGAAGCACTTGAGGCGAAAAGGGACCTATGACTTGATCCCTCATTACTTTGCATCTCATTAGCATCCAGGAGTAAAATTTCTGGATGTGGAAGGCATCTGATTTTTCAAAAGCTGCTTTTGTTCCAAGGTAACTGTGATACTGCTCGTCCTTGGCATCAGCCCCATGGCTGAAGGCACCATCCGAGCAGGTAGGAGAGGCACCGAACAGCAGGTGACACCATCCTCAGCCGCACAGACTTGAACCCTCTAGCAGGGCAAGGGCAATATTGGTGCGGTCAATGGATGAAATGAGCTGTGCTGATCAGCTCTGCTAAACCAGGGCAGTAAAGAAGGGAAAGAGATGGGTTTGTGTCTCTGATCTATGTTAATCTGGTAGTCTGTGAGTGGGGGCACGTAAGGTGTGACTGCTTTTTGTTGTCCCCAGCACCTGCTGTGCTATACAGCTGTGTGCTTGCTGGCCCCTGTGATTAATATACCACCACTTGGTTTGATACCATTTAATGTTCATCCTGATAAAAAGAGATAGAGGACAAATGAGAATTAAATGCATTATCTGCAAACCCAGTAACCCACTTTCTGTTTTAAATAGAGCCGAAGTGTTTAAAAAATATAATTTGTTAAGTCTCCTTGGAGAAGAATGTGTSAGGAGGAAATGGTTCTGCTGTGCACAGTATTTTCAAAAGAGAAAGCTAATGCGGTATGACAAATTATATGTAAAACTGGAATGATGAAATAATTGATCTTCTGGAGATTATTTTAATTGTTTCTTTTTATCTTTCATATGCAAATGGACAACTGCGGGTCTTATATACTCTATTTTACTCAGAGCTCAGAGGGAATTTATTAGCTGCCTTGTTAATAGCCCTCTGCAAAATGTCATCTTCCCAATGCAGGAAATCATCATTATAAGCTGGGTCTAGCAAGAAAATTCCATTATCATAGTTTAAACTTCACATACCTGAAATTCAGGGAAACAGGTAGACCTGGTACACTGTTTTGCTGTGGAAACAAATGTGTTCTTAATGCACTAGGATTAATGAATCTAATTCATTAATTTTCACTGGAAAGCCTAATCTGTGATAGGGTCATGTCACCTGCTTTATTGGCAKGTTTTCTGCCATCTCATTCTGTATGGAAGGTCATTACTATCRTTTGAAGAAATTCCCTGCAGCCACCAGAGAGAGACCTTGAAAAGGGAGAGAATATTTAAAGAAAACAGCATTTTTTTTTCCCCAGAAATTAATAGTGCTAATATTTTCTTAAAAAAAAAAAAAAAAACTCTAAATATATTTATGTTTATCCAACCATTGAGTTTTCTTTGGCTAATGTGCCTATATTATATTCTAGTCTAAAAAGCTCTTTCTTGCTATTTRGCTGACTAGCTAAAAAGAAAGATATTAGTTAACAAGGGAAAATAGTGTTTTAAGAGACTGTTTTTATGAGGAGCGAAGTGTTGCCTTCAGACTCTTCCTGTTTGCACAGTATTTATTTTCCATCAGCTAGTTTCTTCACTCTTTCTCTTTGCGTAAGTAGACCATTTACAAAAGAAACAACTGGGTTAAAAATATAAATGTCTAACAGTAGTCTCTCTCCAACTCAGTTATTATCCATATTTTTCCCTTAGTGTATGTATCTTAGCTGTCAATCCAATATAGAGCACCCAGCACTTAGACTGTAGACTTACAAACTGCACTAATTATCTTGAAGTTTACACTCAAAATTGCTAACTTACATATGTTAGATATGCATGATATGTGTTATTTAAAAAGAATTTCAAATGCCTTAGATTAAAATTTAAATAAAAGAGAAGCCATTTTGGTTTTGTCCTGTCCTGAAAATCTGTTCTATGATGGTGTACGCAGAGGATGTCAAAATCTTCACAGATTGCATTTCTGCTTCAGAGAGTCAAGTCAAGTCAAGTCTCTATGTCCCTATCGAATCTGTCTKATAATAGTTCAAAATTAAAGAGTCAGAGGAGGGGTACACAGAGCTGCAAACAAACGTGTCAGCATGTACTTACATACAGACTTGAATCTTTGGTGGATGTAAACTATTTCCTAGAAGGAAGACCAAACATTTCATTTCATCTTAAATGTGCTTCATCATAAATTTCATCTTGTCAGCAAAATTAAAAAACATCTATGATTAAGCTTAATATAACCAAACTTTTTAATGCTAAGCCTGGCTAAACATCCATCTGAAAAGGCTGAAAATTTTGGATTACAGAAGTAATAAGTGCACATGATGTTGTGGGGGCCTTAAATTGCACTTGTCATTCTTGGTTACTTTTAAGCCTAGGTGCGTGCTCAATTAAAACGTGCAGCCTGGTGAGTAACTTCCAAATGCCACTGAAGTGGCATTTGCAATACGAAAWGAACCGAACAGCAAAACTGTTTTGCTACCTTTACTTAGTGATATTAAATGATTATTGTAACACATTTGTTATTCTTCAGGCAAAAAAGATATTTGATAAAGAACTCTTCCAGCTCTTAGGGTAATGTCCTGCACATTAAAGAAAAAAATAAAAGGTACTGTAGATGCTAGATAGCCCTATATTGCTCTTGCTGCTCCGTGCATAAAAGAGCACTTGCTAAGAGTACCCTGGGCTATTGCTGTCTACCTAAAATTTTGATGGGTCATTAGCTGATCTCAGATCCCTGCTGGGGCTGAAGAACTGGGAAGATATGGCTATGAAGAACTGGTTAGTATCAGGATTTAGGCAACTTCATACGTGCTCATTGATGGGAATGTGTTGGACCAGTAAGATTTCATTGGCAGATACTATTTAGGTACCTAAGCCTGGGATGGACCRTATTTTGAATACAAGTAGGTGTCCTTATGGACTTGCAGTTGTTCTTCAGAAAGAGCAACCGTAAGTGCAAACTCTTTCAGCTACCTGTGGTTGTTTCAGCTTTATCTAGGCTGTCTACAAGGGTGCTCAACATATAGATTTAGGCCCTTAAATCTTTTCCTTGCTGCCTAAGGACCTAGACAKACCTATGAAGTTAGATAACTAAGCCAGCTAGCAGATATTTTAAGGAGAACAGTATCCCAACTGTTGGATGGAAGTGCTTAAATCCCCTCCTGGATTTAGGTCACAATTCATCTCTTCCTAGCATAAGCATAATTTCAGAGGGAACAAAAGCTRCCATGTGTATATAGAGAGTCTGTGGGTGTCTTTAATCTTAGAAACTACCAGTTTTCTGGGCCTTATGGCAAGCTGTTCGCTAAATAGTTGCAAATTGGAATTCCTTTCTCCCTATCTCTGGTATTTAAATCAAGGACAGGCAGCAAAAGAAATGCAAGATATTGGCCTGCTTGCCAGCATTTAGGGTCCTCATAGCTGGTGAAGTGGAAGTGTCATTCGCTGCCATGGCAGGGATGATTCCTGCCCATTATCAACCTCAGCACTTCTGTTAAAAATAATTTGTTATCCTCAAGATCTGGAATTAGCTAGTCAGGGAGCCTTTTCCTCTGTACGGTTAATATTGATGTCTTTCTGCCTTCCCTTCCTTGGGGAAGAAATACTGATTAGCATGGGAGAAGAGGTGACCGTGGGTAACGTGGTTGTCTTGGAGAAGAGAGAACAAGATTAGTTCCTCATTAAAGGTCCAGGGAGGGAGGTGGTAACTATAGTAACTACCGTGTATCTGAACCTCTGCCCACTTCACTATAACCCACTTGATTGCAATGAAAATTTAAATGTATTGGTACTTACTTGTTCATGTCTTCTTCTAATTAAACTATCTCTCACTGTAAACACTTGTCAGWTGTTCTTGTGATTAGCAGACAGATGGGTGAGTGCTGTTTCATGATATATGCCACATCTTCAGATGGTGCAAAGGCATCAGGGAGAGACCCAGGTCTCGCAGTTAAAGTCACACAGCTGTGCTAAATTGGACAGAAGATATTACCTGCAGTTTAGTTACAATAAACCTTACATGCCTAAGTCATTTGGTGCATCTAGGATCATGCTTTACCTCTTTCGATTGATGAAAAAGTACAGCAACAAAGCTGAAACTCCATGACAGTTAAATGATTAATTGCTTTTTTTCGTCATGACTAGAACAAAAGAAATGTCTTCTTTATRACTCAAGAACCATGTTAACATTCAAGAATATGTGTATTTGCGTGCACACTTTTATTTTCAGAAGTATTAARTGTTTTATTTCAGCTGTCCCGTTTTGATAGAA
Source organism: Nothoprocta perdicaria (assembly GCF_003342845.1). Lineage (NCBI taxonomy): Eukaryota > Metazoa > Chordata > Aves > Tinamiformes > Tinamidae > Nothoprocta > Nothoprocta perdicaria. The sequence goes on along the minus strand of NW_020454427.1, from coordinate 1,081,687 downwards.
TACCAATAACCTTTAAAGTTTGAGTGAATTAAACGTGTCTCCAAGATACTGTCATCTGTATCAGAATCAGATTCTGATCTCTCTCAGGTCAGCAACACCATTAACCTGTTCCACTGCTCTCACTTCACACCAAGTAGCTGCATTAATGCGTGATGTTACTCAGCTGCTGTGGATGAAATGACTTAATGTTTAACCAACTGATATGATCAAGCATGAATTTGAATGACAAATTACTGACAAGCGTTCTGCCTTCTAAGAAGGTCATATGAGAGTTACTGTATACATAATCCTCAAACCGTCCAAAACCTTTTGGTGTGTACTGAAATCAAAGAGCAAACGTGAGTAACACCAAAACCCTTTGCAGGTATTTCCAAGTTACCTATTTTTTACTGCCTTTCAGACAGAAATTCTGAGAGCTCTTAGTCATTAGAACTGAACATCTCCACTTTGATTCAAAACAATATTGACATCAAACATCAAGTCTTCACTTTATTTGTGATAATGAAACAARCCATTTAGCTGTAATATTTTTGCTCACTTAAGTATGTGGTGTTATAGCAACTGAAATAGCATCAAGGATCAGAAATATTTCTACATGCTTTCGTTACAACAGACACACTTACCTAGTCCTAAGTTGATGCCTGTACTTCCAGTCCCTGGAAATACGTGGGGTTTATAGGTCATGTAGTCTGTTCTGATAGTTATCTTTGACTTTGCACCCACTTAGTGAAAGTATAGATTATTTTTGCGCAAATAAGCAAACCTCTGCCTGCCTTCAACTTTTATAGTGAAGAATTTGGATAAACAAACAAAAAAGTCCCTGCCTCTCAGTGCAATGTCTCCGTTAATCAGATTGTCTAGATTAAATTTCAGTGCAACATGAGCTCTGTGCACTGACAAGTGCTCTCTGCCCTGCATCTGTTTGGAACAGAACGTAGTATTTTTTTTTTCTTTCCTAAACTTTCTGTTATAATTCCTGGGTGTGGGCTATGACTTGCCTTTTACAGAAACAGGCATTCCATTTATCCTGAGCCTTGCAATGAATCCTGACCGCACTGACTCCCAGGACTTTTGGAGTGCTTTCCTGCTTATTCATTTATTTCCATAATTCAAATCTATTTTCTCTGACAAGGCTCTTACCAGTTCCAAACCTTCCCTTGCCAAATTTTCTGATAACTCCTGTCACGGTGTTTTTAATCACAATTGAAGATTGCCTGCCCCTGTCGCAGGTCCTCTGAAGCCACCACAGATGCATTAGCCTTGCAGGCAAGCCAGGCTTGTCTACCTGTCTTCCGGATAGAGACCTTCTTGCTTAGGTACGTGTGAGCTGGTGAGGATATGACTTTGGAAAACTGGCAGTGACTTTGTTTTACCTGTCATGTGAGCTACTTTGAACAGGAGAGTGCCGAGGGATGATAAATGGGGAGCCTCACAATGCTTTTCTTTGAAAGTCACTTTACAAATCATCCTAAAAGAATGAATTGGGCCTGAATCTCCTTCATGTCACTATGTGTCAGAAGCAACCGAAGAAGCCCACAAGAGATGTATTTATTTTGGTTCTTGCAAACAGTAACATAGAAAACACGAATATGGGACATACATCTTTTAATTGGTTGCTCAAAGTGGTGTAGATACCAAACCTGTCAGAATTAAAACTCCATTTTATGTGTGTATTAGATCTGCAGTGCAGGATGTCAGCTTCAGCATCTGGGGAGAGCTTTGTATTTTTTGTCACTTGTATATTCAGAAACAGGGTATTTTCAAATGTCACAGGAAGTACTAATAGGTACACTTATTTTCTCTTTTGCCTTTGAGATTGAACAATWCTTTCTACCATCCTTCATAATAGGTACAGCTTTTCATATGACAGATAACTCTTATTTTTAGCAGCATTTTCCATAAAAAACTTTTTTCCTTTCTTATGCTATGTGAGGGCTGATTATTTTTGTCCCGTCAGACCAATCAATGGACATATGACAACGTTGTTTTCTGTGGCTGAGTTCATGCTCAGTGTCTTCTCCTTTTTGCCTGCAAAGTAATAGTGATGTTCCTTTCCTGCACAATATTGAGACAGATCTTTAAATTCTGCATGTTTTAACTGACTTTGTAATCTAGATTTACTCTCTCTGTCTCAAAACTCAATTAGACTTAAATGTAATCTGCTGCTTACATCATCATTAATAATCTTCAAAAGTTAAAATCTTTAAGATTTTGTATCATGGTCTGGCTTTCAGTGAACTGCTTTTTTGATTGTTTCCTTCTTAGTGTTTTGCCACTAGGCACTRCACCTAGCTACATGCTCACACCTTGGTCTTTTCCTTCATTGCCAGACCAAACAGTCTGGGACATGGATCTCGGGACAGATAGAAGTTGTGAGGTTCACTCCTTGGCCTGCTGAAGTTATTTCAATTTCAGTCTAAAAATACTCAATCGAACTTAACTTTAAGGTTTACTCTGTAAAAGACTGCAGTCTTTTAGACAAAAACACACATAGATGTTTGCAACTTGGGACCTAGAATGGCCTGGCCTGAGGAACTGGGAAAATAAGTGGATGGATGGATGGATGGATGGATGGACGGACGGACGGGTGGAYGGACGGACGGACGGACAGATGACGTGAAAAGGGAATGAACAGCGGATGTAAACTAAATGAAGTAGAGTTTTTGTGCCGAACAATCTGGAGTACCATCTACRACTGTCCTACCTGGCATMTGAGAGCTGATGGAATTTGGTAGTTTTGATACTGTAGCTCCACAGATTGTGTCTAAATGCCTTCTAAACCCACAAATTGTATCTAAATGACCTCTCCTAAAAAAAATAAATTTGGAAAACTAACTAAACTTTAAAACTTTTAAGCCGGCTATATAGTATCACTGTTTTGAGCTGGTCATTCTCATCTTTGGGTAATCTAAAACAAAGATGATGGACTGCTTTTTTTTTTGCCTTTTTTTTTTTTTTTGAGGATAAATAATATAGATAGACATTTTCAGCCTTTGAATAGTGTACCATATCTCCTTCAGGTGAATAAAACTTCTAAAAGTAATTAGCCTTAGTAGCCCATGCAAAATGTGCTGGTTGTCTCAAGCTCCAAAGGACATGCAACACAATATAAGACTAGGAACTAGTAGTTTTTACATCAGTATCTTAAATCCTTTATCAAGGTTTCTCTGGCTTAAATGTTTTGGGAGGGGGTGTAGATAGTAGACTTGTCCTTGATTTCCCTTGAGCCAACTGCAATTTACTCTCTAATCCTTTATTTCTTCTCACCTTCAACCTCTTCCTTCGATACTCTTTCAAACAACAATCAGTCAAGCCTTACTCTTAAATAACCATCACATTCAGAGGGGAACAAAGACCTAATAAAGCCAAGAGTCTACAAGTCTCTTCAAGAATCTAATACTTTTTACACTACAGATACTTACCTCCTTAGATGTTAACTTGAATCTTTGCAATAATTGTTTTCCAGAGTTAAACCATTCTACCATGTCCTGCTCTCAAGCATATTTAGAGCTAGTTTGTGACTCTTACTGACTATTCATTAAATTGGAACATCTTGTCTTTGCCTTACTATCCTAAAGCTTCCCTGCAGTTACAAAACTGGTGCAGCTATGAAATGGTCGTTATGGGTAGAATCCTGGAAACTGTTTTGAGTCTTAGTTGTTATTTGTGGTTCCTTTTCCTGCTGCTCTGTTTGCCACTGCTGCAGCTCAGCTGCTTTCCCATAGCAGTGACTGACCTCCACCATCAAGCAGGTCTTCACAGAGCGGGAGGTAGCGAGCATTCGAATAACAGGGTTTCTGTCCCCACTGTAGTCCCCTTACAGAGCAACACAAATCTTGCGGACACTGAGCAGCTCTGTGAGCTCGGCCTTCCCATCCTGATGCATGGATTTTTGATCTTAACCCTTTCCTCTCCCTTCCCAAAAAAGGTGACAACTTTTGAGCACAGCTGAGCAATTTCAAACAGAAGTGACAGATGTGTAGCGGTCGTACAGATACATTACCAGAAAGAGGCAGGGTAACCTCTCGAAATTTTCGCTCCATACTTTCCTCCCCTAATCCTCTTTCCCAAAATAGGAAATTCTTCCTCTGGTCTAGGCCAGCACCTTGGCCTAGGAATGGTCTAGGGGTTCGGCATCGTGTTCATGTGCGTGATGGAGGAGGAAGTGGTGTAAAGGGTAAATGAGGGAGCCCTGGGACTGATGGAGGGTTTATGAGCATGGAAGAAACCAGGAGCTATCTCAGGTCCAAGTCAAGGTCTAGAAGGCACAGAGGGATAAGCAGAGGAGAGCTGTGATTGTTCTGGAGATATGGAAGTGGGAGATACAAATCTGTATGAAATCTTTTGTTGCTCAGAAATAGCTACTCCACTGGTGTCTTTTTTTATTAGATATAACAAAGYCCATCTTAAACTACTAACTTCTTCGCAAGATGTAACCCAGAATGAATTTTCTGATAACTATTTTCTGAAATAATGGAAATGTTCAGGTTAGACTAGTGTAACACTGAATAAGTAGCAGCAGCAATGAAGAGACTGTCAGGGGAAGCCTTGGGAAACATAGATTTCACAGCATAAAATCAGAATATGCTAGGGAGAGAAAAAGCATTCATATCTTAAAAGATGCTACAATGGGGCAGATTCCAGTTTAAATGGAAATTTTAAGAATAGAAAAGTAGGACATGTGGCTACTTTAGAGGAGCCAAGAAAAGGAAAACGTTTCATATGTGACATTGTAAAGGCGGCAGAGATTTAGTAAAGAATATTTTTACAAATTGTTGTCCTCAGATGTTAGTATCATAACTGTACAGCTACAGCTACAGAGGTTATAGAATACTTTAGAAGGTAAGTTCATAGGTTTGGTATTCCTGACGGCGTAGCAGTACCCGCTGTATTACCAGAGTAGAAAATCAGGCACTGTTTAACTAACTTTATTTTTGGCCAAACTGCTGAACTGCACAAATGCACATCAGTGGAAGGCACCTAAGCAGTGAGCTAAGGATAAAAGAGCTAAAATCCCAGGAATTTAGGAATGCCTTCCAAAGGAATGCCCAGAGGGAGACTAGGACATCCTTGTCCCAGCACATTTGAACCCCGCTGTGTACAGTCCCATTTTGGGCTGTGGATTCTAATACATCTCTGTGACATTTTTTGTGTTAAAAGAATTTCCTAACTTTACACATCAAAATACCAGAAAATAATTTCAGGCATCATATCCTTCTTCTCTGGAATTATGTATGGTTTATTTTTAGAGTTTATTTGGCATGCTATGASCTAAAGCTGTTTTGCCTCAGCATGTAAAATGTTTAATTAGTTCTGCACCTAACTAATAAGATTTGAAGTAAAAGGCAAAGAATTTCAAATGTCTTCTTTCCTATGAAAAATAGCAGGAAACAGACAAAGCTGAGGAATGCATAAAATATTATGCAGCAGGGTAAAATTAAAAAAAAAAAAACAATAAGTGAACAACTAGCAGGTAAGAAGAGAAGACTGTTAAGATATGAAAGGTGACAATTCTGTAAATCCACTTGTTCAATGCTGGAGATTTCATGCAGAAAGACATCTACCAAAAGAAATGGATAATGATGCAATGAAGGCAGCCTGAAAGTACAGGAAAGTACAGAATTTTAGATGTAAAACTGAACAAACTAGGTAACTGTTTCCTGTTGATCAAATAGACTTTCTGTGACAAACTAACAAGAACATTAAACTTATTGTGCATTTATGTAATATGTTTAAGATGTTTATAAATGAGGCAACAAAGATATTTGGGCATAAAGGCTGTTTTTTAGGGTATTAGTAAAGTCAAGCTCTATTTTCCAAGATACATCCAAGTAATTGTCTGTTAGCTGTATTCATGGTATATTAGCTATAATATAAAACCATCATAAAACTAAAAGCATACAATTAAAGATTAGCAGTGTAAACTTGGTATCACTCATAAATATAATATAGATGCACAATATAATATAATATGTAATTGTAATGTAATATAGATGTCATAAATATAGATGTGTATAGATGTATAGATGTCTATTTCCTTGTTGCTGCACTGTCCTAACATGGGCATCGCATTGTATCATAATATCAGCTTTAAGTTCTTTAACTAATTCCTTTGCATCTTACCCATTTAAGATGATAATAGAAAGTAATTGTAACTGTGCCTGGAAACCTTCCTGCTTCAACAGAAATACCACTTAATTTCAGAGGGAGACGTGCAAGCTGCCTTGCTGATTTTGAAGAGCTGGACTAGTAAAAATGTTAGTGATATGAGARGAAAAAAGAATGATTGAATTACAAATATATAACCTTTTATACTTTGAAAGCACACATGATCAAGAGCACCATGCTGAAACCCAGTACTGTTATTCTCACCATATATAACTGCAAATTTTACCTGMAGTGGATGTGTAAGATTGGACTGCAACTGTTACATCAATGTCAGATGGAAAGAGAGCTGCTCTCAGTAGCTCTGTGCTTCCATAGTCCACACGCTGCTGTGGACCAGGCACCTATGGGTCACCCCTGTCCACACACACCTGGAAACTGCCCTTTGGCTATGCCAGTCCAGTTTAAAGTAAGGCACAGAGAGCAGGAGCAAGGATTGTTTCAGGAGTGGAAAAACTGCCATATGAGTGACTCAGATTTTTACTTTTATTTGCTTATTGGAAGGAAAAGCTCTCCCTCCACTCTGAATGGTGGAAAGCAGAAATAGCACAGCAGTTAAATACTGCTTGCTGCTTGTGTTGTGACAAGCTCTGTATCACGTTCCCTTCCACAGGCAACAACGTTTAAATTGCCTTTAAAAGATAAAYGAGAAAGAATCTCTAATGATCACTTTTGCTCATAGGTATTGCCTAAGATTGAAACAGTCATAGGAACTGAGAGAGGTATATTTGTTAATTAACAGCTTAATATGCTTTTCTCTCAAAAAGTTAATTAGGTCACTCTCTGGGGTTGCAGTCACCAGGTTTAAAACAAACAAACAAACCCACTTAACAAATTTCTTCCTTCGGGTTTCTGGGGGTAAATGTTGGATAATGATGTCAGGTTCAGTGTTGCGTGCTTTTGCTATCAATAGCTTGGGCTAAAGGAGGATATTCACAGCTCCAAAGTTATCAGAGGAAAAAATCAGCTGACACAGTGCTTACAACTATAATTACACTGAGTGCTGTGGCTAACRAGAAAACTGTAATACATGAAGCTAGAAATTCATCATTGTTTATTATGTCCTCTTCTTTTTGACATTAACTTCTGTAGAAGAAATTGGTCATGGAAAGCTTCCGCCATGGTCACAGTTGCAAAGCATTACAATCATTAGGCATGTTATCCTAACGAATAACATTGAGGCTTGGATGGGCAATTGGGCTTAGAGACAGGAAGGAGAAAAAAGAAAAAAAAAAAAAAAAAGAAAAGAAAAAAAAAGCCACAGCTGATAATTATCCTCAGCTTTCTCTGATCAAAACAAAATTCACAACTCTTTCACTGCTAACGCGTTAACCACCTCTGCCTTTTATTACTGCCCCACTTGCAGTTGCTCTTTTTCTTGTGGTCTGACTTTTGCATGATTATAGAGGTCAGTATTTTCCAAACTTTGAATCTTTGTTTGCTAGGTTTTGATATTAAAAAATAGCTTTAATAATGCAGGGTGAAATGTTGAAGACTGTAGATAGCTTCAGATGACCTAGACTCTGACTTTTACTTAGTTATTTTTAAGAGCTTTATGAAGCTCATTCATGATGTTATAGCCCTAGCAGTCTCTAATTGGATTGATAAACCTGTCAATGTGTGTTTGAATTCTGATACTATCCTGCTGCAATTCCTCCTAATAGCACACAGAATATGTGAGTACAGTGGCCCTTAGCCTTGCTGGTGTTAACAGTGGTAGGTTTTGGGTAGGGAGGAAGTTTGTGACTTTGTGAGTGCAAAGATGCCTTGATGCTTCTGTCTGGAAAATCACTTGGGCGATATTTAGAACTGCTGTTTCAGCAGCTCCTTGGCAAGGCTTGGWCCCTTCTCCAGAGCTGGCAGTGACTGCTTAGTGCCAGCTCTGTGCTTTCTTCCCTGCAGCTCTGGGGCCAGTGTGCGAGCCCATGGAGCCCTACTAGCTTGGTGGCTCTTTTGCTTGTTTTGTTGACTTTTGCTTTACTTATTTATTTGGCTTGGGAAGACCAGTGGCAGCTCGCTGCTGTGGTCTGGCTTGCAGAAAGCCYGAGCTGCCTTGTCTCTCCAGGCTCATCTCTGTAGTTTTGACTCTGCATGCTGAGCTAGCCCTCTTCTCTCAGTTTATTTAAAATGAGCTGTATTCCTATATATAACTCGACTCAAAATTTCTCTGCAATTCTTTCGTGTGCATGTTTGTGGAATAATTTATAAAACGTGAAAGCAATGTAAATTTACCTTATAAGGGATAGGTAGACCTAGATCCAAACTTAATAACAGATGCCAGAATCTGTGTGGTCTTGATATTACAGTTTTGTGACAACAGAAAAATATTTTCAGCTCCTTCCTTCTTTGCCAAAAGCACTTTAACACATTATCTCTGAAAATATCCTAGTGTATAATTACCAGGAGAATCAATTGCCACAAGATGGCTGTTAGATACAGTGATTAACAACTAGGACTGCTACTTTTWAAAATTGTTTATTTTGTAGGGGATGTGAATCCCTTACAAAGGGACAGGAGTTGCACAGCATTTGTCCTGGACATCACAGTGCTGTTCATGAGGCAGGTTTCTTTATTGGCTTTAAAGATGAATGTTCTTTTTCTTGTTTGTTTTTGCAGATGTAATAAAATGAATGATGATAAAGGCAGCAGCATTTCTAAGTTTAGCTCAGATCTCTGATATTGCTGTAATATCTTGGATTTCTAGTGATTCAAGATATATCTAGTGCTACTTTTTTTTTGTTTTTTTTCTCCCACCACAATTCCTCCAACAGATATCTCTGTGCTAACCTTGATGAGAAAGGCCATAAAATCTTTTGTTATTGTTTTAAAACTACATGGCGAGGTGGGTCATTGTCACCTGTCAACTAGCGTATCCAGATTTTTTCATCACCAGATGGGACATTAAGATAGGAAAGCCAGAGCTGCTATATCTTGTTGGATTCCCTGACTCCTTCTAGAAGTCTTTTCCTGAAATTTCCAGGAGAGACAGCAGAGACTCTGTAATCAGAGTATCCTGCATCTGCAGCATAACCTCTACCATTTCTTGGCTGTTTGGACCACTGTGGTTTTTCACTATGGTCAGTGGTATAAACCAGTAGCAATGAATACCAACTCCCCCACCATACACACACCTCACCTGCTCTTCCTGGCCTGCAGTTTTCTACTTTCCCCCTTACCTCTCTCCATAGAGAATCTGCAGTATCCTAGAAAAATATTTACTGCGTCAAAATCATTTGAGGGTGTAGGGAAATAAATCTGTCTTTCAATGAGGAATGAAAGATGCCATAATTTTTCCATGTAGTTGAATGGTTGTTCAATCGTACCTGATGAATATCTGCGTTGGGAAGGGGTCTCAATCAGCAGCCCAAAACATAAGGAAAGACAATCTAAAGCTAAGCAAAGATCAATGGCGTGAATAGGCCAATGGGCTCTCCTTCTAATAGTCTTGCCCAACTGGCAGTTACCCTTTACAAAAGCTTAAACATGTTGGTGATTCTCCATCATAAAGCCTGACTAGCTAATACTTGGGATGCACTGTGGTTTGAAGAGTGATCCTAGGCCGCAAAACAATTAAACAATTGCAAGGTGACGCACAATGGCCTATTTATGCCACTGTCTGTCACTGCAGGGGCCTGTGGCTTCTTGACTGTGGAATTGTATTGGCATAAAGAAATCATATCATACTTTTCTGAAATGAACGCTTAATGCTATTTTATGCTGGGCTTGTGCTGTTGCATGGATAAACAAATGTTGGAATTATGCTATACTTTGCCACAGAACAATTGCTAAACTCTTTAAAGTGGAGCAGTGTATAAAATAAAACCACTCCTGTCATAATTGTGCTTTGTTTTCCTTAAACATTTTGACAATATAATTTATCTATGAAGTGTGAATGTCCAAGAGAGGAAATCTGTTCACTAATCTTTTTAGTTCTAGGGTTTTATGTGATGTTAATAATCATGCCTAGAACTTGCATAGATTTTTTTCAAAGGCATGAATCACTGAGCAATTATATCTTACTGAATTAAAGAATTTGTAAGTGAGCCAAAGTACTTAGCAGTTCCTGCTGTAAAAGTAATACAAGAATATGGTATAGTGTTTCCAGATGCAGTTCTATTACAAGCTGCACCAAGAGAAGTCAAGAGGAGATTTTCATATTTTTAACATTAAAGCAAAAAATCAGCTACTAGAGTGTGTATGGTCTTAGCCACAAAAACTGACGCAAGAGCAACAGAAGTGTGATTATTAAGTATGGAACTCCAGAAAAAAAAAAAAAAACTACTCTGCCATGATGTATGTATTGTATGTACGAGTTCTTCCCTTAGTATTTTGTGAAATGTAAGGGGGGGGGAAAAAAATGCATCTGCAGAATGCCTTATCCAGATTAAACAAGTGGTGATGGCTGTTCCCAGCTCAATGCTGTTGGCTCCTTATTGCTGCAGAAAACCCTACTGCCTCCAAGGACTAGCTGGTAAAAGGCTGTTTGGGGCTGATAGTGCAGGTGGATGAATCCAGGAGCAATCTGAGGCGCATCCCGTGAGCCAATGGGACATAGTGGGGAAAGGGCAGCTGGCACTTTTGTGTTTTATTTAAAGTTAAATTTTCTATTTGGGTTCTCCACTGATGGTCAGGAACRCCAAAATTAGCAGGTGGACCAAAACCTGATGCTTTAGTCTGATAATTCTGCTTGGGTTCCTACAATTTATCATCTTATGCTGTGTAAACAGAGATACTTTTCCAAGATATTGGTGCGGGGTAGCCCATACAGTCATGACGGGAGCATGAGAAGGGTAAGAAATGCCATGTGCAGAGTTATTGCTGTTTAAAAGCATATTGCTGSCTATATTTCTGCCTTGATCTAGCAGCACTGACAGAGCTCTGGTGCTGAGCGCTTTGGAAAGATTTCCTGCTTCAGCCTCATCTGAGAGATGTCTGGCATAGAAACTAAGAAGTTGGGATATGTTGAGGAAGCCAAAAGTATACACATACAGGTAACATACTTTACCTTTCCTACAAAAGCATTGCTTATGAGTAATGGGAAAAGAAAATAAACCTTGCACCTGCAAAGTCAAATGGGATGCTTCAAGACTCCCTAAATAGGTTTAATCAGAATTGATTTCACTAAATGCCTCGGTCAAGTTTAAACTGGAGGTTAAGTTTTAATAATAGTTGTTTGACAGTACAGTTTGAAAGTCGTGTTCTACTGTACCAATTTCCCCTTATCTAAAAGTTGCAGGAAACCGCTGGAGTCTGGCACACCTGAAGAAGTGTAGCCAGTGCTTGCTGAGACTGGTTAGCTCCTTGGGCCTTCCCAGGCTAAYGACTGGAGGAGCTTGCTCTGTGCCATGCTCGCAAAGCCCTGAGTTTGTGGCTCCTTTAGCAGAAGTGGAGCAGAGAAATCCTGAGCTAGCCAAATCTCCTGCCCCAGGCAGATCCACTTCTGGATAAATATTTCCAGACAGGTATTTGTATAATGTGTTCTTCAAAACTGTCAGTGATAGAGACTTCACAGCTCTTATTAGAAAATCTGTCATGATGCTTCACTGTACTTTGGAAGTATTTTTTTCTTGATATCTAGTCCACATCTCCCTTGCTGCAATTTAAGTCCATTATTTCTTGGCTGCTGCAATAGACACAGAAAAGAGATTAATCCCTTTTCCTCAAGTTTCCTACAGAGTTTCCAACTCTGTAGCCCCAGCTCATTCAAGACTTTCCTATAGGTGGCTTCTCAGCCACCTSATTATTCTTCTTGTCTTCCTTGGGTTTCTCTCCAGATGATTTCTGAGCTTCTGGAAGCTAGTACTCCACAAGATGCACTTTTGCTGATGTATTAGCAGTGCTGAGTGTAACAGGCTGGATGCTTTGCATACAACTCTTCTTGTATATCCCAGCACAAAATTAGCTGTTGAAGATTTACATTTTTGGGCACTACGAAGCCAGACATCCTTCTTGTTTGGGCAGTTGATCAATTTTAAGCATTAATGCAAAGTACTGCTATCTCACCCAYGTCACAAATTTTGACTTCTCAATCATTTTCTTTAAGCATCAGTTAAATGTTCTTTCRTCTCACCCCCTCCTAATTTCTGATAAAATCACAATATTTTACCACTAATATCCCAGAAGATAAATGTATAGTTACAGAGAAACTAGATGGAGTATTTGCATGGTCTCTGTCTTCAGTGCATTTAGCCAATTAGAACCAGGCTCTGTATTTCTTTTTACATGTGAAAATTATGTTTATTTCTCTGAAGTAACTGAGGCAGATATAACCTTTCTTATTCATCCTGCCTCTTGACTATTATTTAACTTTGAATATTTGATAAGACTTCCAGCACAGTCATATCTTGCCTGTCACTTTCTCTTTGTGAATGTAGTTTCACAACTTCCTTGAGTTTGCTGCTCTGTTTACTTCTGCCTCTATAATTCCAAAATTCTTTTGAAATTTGGGAAACATCACATTTTCACTCTTTGTTCACTGACAGTGTGTCTGCAGCTGAATTTGGGTGATGTCTCTTCATCACTGGCRATGTTTGCTTTATATTAATCTCTATTGTCACCATTTTTTTGCAGGTAGACCACTGATAGGAGTGGTGTAATAAACTGCCATCTGGGCATTAGTTACCTGTACCTAATTACCTAATGCAGAAGAGCTGACATTGGGWATAATATTCTTTGAATGACCAGTCAGAAGTGTGTGAATTTTTTGTTTTTCCCCACCCCTCAAAATTTTAAGTCATAGCCCCCATGCATTGTAATTTTTTTGGATGATAAGAAGAATAATTCTTGAGTTATGCTAGCGTGGGTATGGGGTCTTTCTGCATGAACTAAGATGATCTTAGTATTTTTCTTTGCTGTCTTAAAACTTTTTTGGGGAGAATGGAACTTTTGCTGTTATTTGGGTTAGTAAGATGATTTTTTTTCCTCTCACCTATGTGATGCACACTACCTGTGAAGAAACAGAATGAAAATTTAAGCCATAGAGCAGTAAATGGGAACTAAGGACCAATAAATTTGAGTACATCAGATCACTCTGCAACAGGAATATTTAATCTACAGTGTCAAATCTTTATTTCAGCAGGATATAGGSACTAGTTAACCACGTTTTACCACTGGATGAATTCAAAGAACACTCTATTTACATTCCATTTCAAAGATGAAGCCCTCCACACACACACCCTCCCTGCCCTGAGTCTTCCTTCCCCCACTGTTTGATAACACAAAAGCTATAATTATCATGAAATAAATTAGGCCATTAGGCATGCCCAGTGCTAAGTGGAAATGGAATAGGAATATGTAAAGCAGAAACACTCAGCATTGTTTTCATTCTTTAAAYTCTTCCCAAAGATGTCATAACCCATCAAGCTGTGGACATTTTTTTGATKTGAAAACCTTTCATTTCAATAAAAAGTGAAATGTTTCCATGGAGATCAGCCAGAGATAGCCAAATGACGAACTTCTTGGCTGTACTTTCAGTTGGTTTCTATGGTTTCCAGACAAGGGTGGTGGTGGGGGGGGGGGAGTGGAGTTGCTGCGATTATTTTATTTATTTTCTTGTTTTCCTGCATGTAAGAAGTTAGTGTAAACCAAGGGATAAAATTGAAATTAGTGTACTAACTCAGGCTCTACTACAAGCAAAGGTAATTTTGTGTTCTGAGACCTTGTAAAATCTTATGTAGATCATATCGTACAATCTTACCTCTGCACTTATTCTAGGGGAAGCTAATTGCTTACAGCAAAAAAGTAAGATTTTGCTAGCATTATGAATAAATTTATGATTAGGAAAAATATTTGTAATACCTAGAGGTACCTTGATTGTGCCCTATAAAATATGAAAASTGTAATGAGAATGTATGCCCTTTTTAAGGGAAGCTAAGGCAGATTACATGTTGTGACTTAAAGACTCAAAAACCTTTAGCAAAAGCAGTGCTGCAGGTCTTGCTCAAAAGAGTAAATTTGAGGAAATTTGGTCTTTACAATAGTTAGCAGGGAGGTTCTTTGTGGATGTGTGTGCTGGGTCAGTATAAMTTCATAAAGTAAAATAGTTCTCTTGACATCTAATTTTTGACCTTTCTGCTAATCTACGCATTCCTTTGTTAGGAAAAAAATAAGTCATTGGAATAGTAATGCTTGGACTTCTTCTTTTCAAGAGTCAATGAAAAAAATCTTTAAAAATCCTTCAGAATTGGTGTTATCAAATTAAGAGGAGAAAGAACCCAAAGGGTGTCACCAAACTGACCCATGAAAATATGTTAAATGGTACAGAGACTGCTAGATGATATGCTCAAGAGAATATGAATTTTATGCCATGCTAAGCAATATCAAGAACATCTCAAGAAAAACTAACTCAGATCCAAGACTGTAGTATTCATATAAAGCAGCACTGGCTTTCTAGGGAAGTGGGACAGGGACAGTAATTAGCTTGAATACCTAATTGTGAATCACGTGTAAGTGATATATAATGAAAAACATAAACTATGACTCACCTCATATTTGCCTGACTCTTATTAACCATTTGATTTATCAAATGAATTTTTATTTTATATATTTCAAAGCTAACTTTAAGCTTACATTGTTCATTGCCCAGATACCTTGCATATAACTTGCTGAAATTATTTTTTTAAAGGAAGTTCCGGTTGTGCAGATTAGCTAAAACAGAGAATATTTTGCACATAAATTATGTGTTCTTGTGTATCAAAAGGTCARTGACTAAGAATAATGAAAAAAAGAAGTTTGTTATTGGTTGAATGTATTTTTCCTCTTTACTCTCAGTAAAATCAAAACTATTTTTTTTTTTGCACTACAATATTTGGAAAATACTACAGTTCAAAACCTTATTTGCTTATGAAATATCAAACTTTTTATTTTTTTTTTAAAAAACTTTTCTTAGAAAGCAATAATGGTAGGAAAGGAAATTCCCGGGCTTTGAGAGTGYAACACTTCTACTTTCAAAGAATCTTTTATGACTTTAAGATTTGTTTTGCTTTAACATCATATTCTGTTTTCTATTACACTGGTTTGAAAGAGACACTTGTGTGAATTGCTATGATATGTGGCTGATAGGGAGTATTTCACTAGGTTCCTTAATTACATGTGTTAAATTGTAGATTGTTTTATTTAAGACAAACCAACAAAAATCAGAGTAGCAGTGTGCTCAAGAACTGTTCCCACAGGGTTTACTATATCATAAAACGCCTTTTTTTCCTTTTCTCCAAGAAAGGACTCTTTCTACTCCTCAGTCACAGTAAGGGATGAAAGTTTCTAAAGCAATGTCATTTACGAACGTTTTTTACTTGTCCCTCTTCAAGGTTATTGACATATAACCCAGGSGGGTTGTGGAGTCTCCTTCTCTGGAGGTCTTCAAAACCCGCCTGGATGCCGCCCTGTGCCACATGCTCTAGGTGTGCCTGCTTGAGCGGGAAGGTTGGACTAGATGATCTCTAGAGGCCCCTTCCAACCTTGAATATTCTGTGATTCTGTGATAAGACACATGTGTTGGGAACATAATGTGGGGTATCACACGGGCCATCAGCCCGGGAATGGATCTGTCCTGAAAGCTGCCCAAGTCCTGAAAGAAGTGTTCCTTCTGGCTGGGAGAGCATGTTAGGAGAGCAAACCTTGTATGAGCTGTGCAGGGGAGACCCCTCCCTTCTCCTGATGGCAATCTCCTCTTAAATTGTCCTGGGTGTCACTGAGCAAGCGAATGGCAGGGAAGAGGGCAAAGAAGCAGCTGGACTACAGTGGAACTCTGTTCTGAAATATCCTTAGTGAGATACCAAGGGAATTGTATTGAAATCCATACAGCTACAAAATATGATTAATATTAGCTTTTAAAGCATGCACGCTTTACTACAGGGCCGCTGTATGAATGCCATCTTTTAAGTAATGGAATTTAATATCTACTTTGGGAGGGGAGGGGAAGAAACAGTTGATGACAACAGTTTGTAATATATCATAATGCAGAGTTTTTTGCCTCTGTAATGACCTTGGTAGTCCAAGTTGACTGTATGTAGTGCACTAGGACGCACGGACTAGAGCTTGCTAGTGGCTTGCAAAATGGTGCCTTAGTAAGGAGAAGATCATGTCCACTAGAGTAAATATTTGCCTTGGGGCACAGACTTCTGTTGTGTTGTTTAATGGGTAACTTTCAGAAAGTACTTGGATTATAAGTTTGTGCTTTGTTTTCCTTTTTGCAATTACTTTGATTTCCCTTAATTATATTGACTGCTGAAGCAGAGAAGGAATCTGTCTGGCCTGTTGCTCTCTTGGTCTTTAAGCTCACTATTATCTAAGCTATGGTCTGTGCACCAGACGCTGCATTACAATATTCTTCTGCCCTGCAGGACATTGTGGACTGCTCTCATCTCAGGTACCTCGGGACTGTTCCCAAGAAGGGGACTGTGCTTTGGCTGGGCAGTGGATGTACACAGCTCTTCAAAGAAGCAGGCTGAAAACATAGATGTCACTTTCATGTACATTTTTGATAATTTGAAACAAAACTGCACTTATTTATTTTTAGCTAAACTTTGCAGGAGGAGTGCACCTTTACAGGCAACCCCTTCCATGCAGTTAGCACCTACTKACTCAGGGCTCTGCTCTCCTTTTACTTGACAGAAATTACTCTTGAACCAGGGATTTTGCTAAATGTGTTCTGAGACAGTTGCAGGTCCTAGGAAACCTGCAAAAATATCTGTTGTGTTTGGATTTGCCATTTAATAATACCTAGCTGAATATCTAGCTTTAAGGTAAGAGATTGGAAGCAATGATTATAAGTGAAATCTATTTTACCTCTCAAGCAGCTCTGAGAGAACAGGGATAAGAGGAGTCATGGCCAGCATTGTCAGAAGAGCCCAAAAGGTCCATGGATGTAAAAAGTACCCAAACTGTGGATGGCAAGTTTTTGCTAAGGACAGTATATATGTATTCTCAGCAGCAGGGATTTGAGAGCAGGGGGGAAAAGAGCAGAAGAGGAAGGGAGGGATTTAAAAAAAAAAAAAAAAAAAAAAAGTGTTTGATGTGGGGGGAGAAAAAGAAAACATTACTAAACTTAGCGAGCTGCATGTTGTGTTGAGGCAGTCTCAGCCACTTGGCAGCCTATTCAGTACAGCTATGCATAACCTTCACCTCAAAATGATAGATCGCTCCTCAGATCTACTCATCTTTTTCCTGTTCAACTCATCCCATYGCACAGCACCAGTAGTATGACACTGTGCCAGAATTTAATGCAGTCTTTAGCTGCCACTGACTGTCACTTGCCTTTCTGCATAGACGTCCAAAATATTGAAGGAATTTTGCTGGGCAAAAAGGTGTTTCCACATTCATAGTGCAGTCCCTATTCATGCCAATTTTTAAAGACCTTTAGAAGCAGTGCTGTAGGTCTGGGGAGGAGAATTAGTCAAGCAGTGTAAGGAAGCATGTGGGATAATCAAAGATTCCTGAAAAGCTTCGCTCCTGTAGGAGAAAAGGTGTTGTGTTATTTTTAATATGCACCTGAATCTTGGCATATATATGGAAAACTGTGCTTTGTGTCTAAACATACTTTGTAGCAGTTGGTTATCAAAGTGCCACTAGAAATTGCAGCCTCTTGTTTCACTGGAAATGCTGCCCTGGCCTGGTTTGGCTACTGATTTCATGAATTGCTGTGCTGAGAATTTTAACAYCTGCCAGTTAAGATATGAGTACGCTTGAGTGAAAACATATTTTAATTCCTGCAATTCAACTTGCTTATGATGTACTTCAAACATACAGCGTTAGCAATGGGTCAATTCTGTATTTCTATGCTGTTGCAGAGTATAGTGAATCATTCTTGAACTGGCAATAACATGGGTTGTTCATTTTACTACTGTAAAGAAGAATCTGAATGTTCCTGGCAAGCTGTGGCCTAACTCCCCTCCCTGGGCTGTATCTTTGTAGTGTGAAATTCGTGAGAGAAAGAGCTTCTTGCTGCCATCTATTGATAAAGCTGAGGAAGAGACGGACCGAGTGAGACCTCATCTGCATGGATGATGCCCACTATGCCTACACAGACATTTTCTGCTGCTAGGGCTAATGCTATTCTGAAGTTCTGTTTATAGAGGCATTAAAATATTGTTATGCTTACTAAGTGAACAACCGAATTAAACTTAATGCAGGATGAGGGAAGATTTAGGCTAACCCAGTCTTGCCAGGGACCACAGGATGTGGGCAGTSAGATGTGCCCCAGAGATGTGGAGAAAAGGGAAAGGGCCCAGGATTTTTATGGAATGAAATTTATTGTAAATTGTCACTTCTGCAGTGGGGTAGGCAGCTGGAAGGCCATAATGCAACCAGCTGTCATGTGGTGYAAACAGCAGGCACCTTTCTATGGGAGCAGGAACGCTCCTCACTGTGAGCTATAGGGGGAATATAGGGAAATATAGGGGTTGTACCAGGGCTCTGAAGCTTCAGTGACCACCTCCGGTAAGTGATGGGTTTCTGGGGAAGTGGGAGGCAACCAAGGAACCACAGGCATCTAGTAATGGCCATTTGCACCAGTAGGTGGGGAAGGTGAGTTAAGAAGACTACTGCTTAAACCGTGGGTGTGATGCCTCATTAGTTGTGTAAATGCCTAGGTGATTTACTGGTGTTTAGTGTCCTAAATGAATGCCAAATTTAGTTTTCCTTTTCATGTAGTTTTTGATTCATACAAACATGACTTTCATGAAAATGGAAGATAATGCCTGTAGGCATTGTAATTGTTTTAAACATTTTTTTTCAAGTTTCAGGAGGTGCCTACAAATTGCTGCCTCCTATTTTTAGGAGGAGTCATTAGATATTTTTCTTGCTGGTTTTGGTGCTGCTAACATATATTGAGGGCTAAAGTATCATAGAACCAAATTCAAATGCTATATATAAATAGGGTATATGAATAGCTGGCATTATCTTAATACCCATATGAAAATATTAAAATGAGCACAATACTCCTATGGAAAGGCTAAAAGGTAGAATCTTAGCTTTTAAAATCTAAAAATGACATGTACTAGTTCAGACAATTACTATTTTCTTCTTTTAATAATATTTTAATACTTTTTTTGTATTTAGTTAAAACTCATTAAAATATCTCAGCAACTGCAACCTACATCTGAGGAAAAAAAAAGAATTTTAATGACAGTTTGATTCCTACTCAAGTCATTAGAGCAAATTGGAATATTGGACAGGTTGTTCTCACATTGTGTTTTATCCTGGCATGTAGTCTCTATTCATAATAAAGCTCTCTTTCAAAAATACTTTATATCTTATGCTTCTAATAAAGCATGGTTAATAAGAGAAGCAATATTAGGATCTATGGCTTTCATGATCATTAGTAGAACCCTATTATTTCTCTAATTGTCATCTTCCCAGCACAGGARACTCTGGGACTGTTGTCTGTAAGAGATAGTATTGTGTTACCTGCTGAAGAATACACTTGTCTATTGCTGTTGCTCATGATGTGCAGGCATTGGATCCTGTGTGTCATCTCATCTCATAGAGCCCCAGCAAGCTTTAGAAATGGTGTCCACCAAGGAAAGGAGGGGAGGAGGAAATAGCTTTTGAGCTGGTAGACTCAATGCCAATTGCCAAGAAAGATAGAACTACTGGCACAGTAGGACAGAAAAGGCCATTGCCTCTGTGCACTCTGTGACTTTCCCTCCCTCAAGAAACCAGAGGAGACATTGAACATGGATATTAAGATGGTCAGAAACTGCAGTTTTGTCCTTGCACCACAAGAGCAGATAGCAGGCAATAGAACTACAAATGAGTAGCTTTTCTTGACTCTATCAAATCATGCAAGTGCTCTCTTGTGAGTTTGGAAAGATTTCTCTTTGGCCAAGCAACRGGACAGCCAGGCCATGGTCGTGACCTGTTGGCTGTCTCGCCCACCCACATATGKCACCCTGCAAACTTGTGCCATTGGGATGAGCCTGATGTCCTGCATCAAACGTCGTAAGGCATGAGATCTTTTCAGTGGGAGCTTCTAGGCTGCATCTACTGGGGTTAAAGGAGCAAGATGTGATTTTAGGTAACTCTTGCTGGCTGTCTCAGCCCAGTAGCATCAAATTGCTCTTAATGGTCTTTTTCATTTACCAAGCATGATTTTGCAATCAGAGAAATGCAGTGCTAGAAGTGTTACCTATTTTAGATAAAAAAAAAAAAAAAAAAAAAAAAAAATCATTTGACATTGTGTATTTGTTCATGCTCTCAATTTGACTTTTTTGTCACTACAGTATCGAAGTAGCCTGGACATTTAAGAGAGATAAAATCTTTCATACATCCTATAAAGTATGAAGGGGATGATTAGCACTGCATAGCAATACATTTCAGATGAGAACAACTTGGTGTCTCTTGTGAGTTGTGTCAGATGTCAATGAAGAGCAGAATACAGGTCATCAAAAACGCATATTGAGTTCTGCTAATTCAGTGAGTCCGTAAATCTTCTCACCTTTGGGTCAGGAAAGCTCTTGAAAGTTCTTTCAAATTGATTTTTTTCTTACTCCATCTGTTTTCTAAGGCAAATATTTTATCTGTGTGTTAGAAATGAATAAATAAAGTGTGGCGTCCTTTTTTGTTTTAACGTAGTGGTCAAGATGCAGGGGTAAAGCCAACAAGTATCATTCAGTTGCTTGAAAGCAAGTTTTGCACAAAATTGTGGAAGAAACATTCACTTAAGGTAACCTGAACTGCTTGCAGCTTGAGGAGACATGCTCTGTTTTAATTATTCAGTGTTTCTATTTGTTATTTGTCTTTCCAAATTGCATAAACCTAAAATTAAGGCATGCTTTTTCCTTTTCTTTCTTTGTTTTGGTGATTTTATAATTAAATATTTTGTTTAAAAAAGTAAATAAACTCTTTTCTTTTGAAGGATTGCTGAATTTATCCTTTATTTATGGTTCACTGGGATCTTGGTTGAAATATAGAAAATCTTTAAAATATCAACAATCTTTAAATATAACTAAATATGACTTGTCAATAAATTATAAATTACAGTAGTATATACAACATCTTCCTCTTTATATAGGCAAGACTTCATGCAATTATATGGATGCTTGCTTTCAGAGTGAATGTCTGCTTTTAGATATAAAGTATCTGCATATAAATCCTGTAAAATAAATTAGATAATTTGGTATGAGGAAAAACAGAAAGTTTCAAGTTGGAACATGAGTTATACTGTTTGGTTTTTAAGTGTCAAAAGGACTGATAAAGGAAGGCCACATAATAAAACTATAGCTCATAWAATGTACCATGACTGTTACTTCTGCTTGTGAGATTGCTGTTTATTTTCTTTTATAGAAAGGGCAGGTATGCTTGAAAAATGTATGGGCAAGTCTGTCCTTTTGACAGGTTGCCTCTGTAATATGTTGCGCTCTCTGCAAGAGTGATATATCCTGTGTTGTTAGAAGACACTCTTGTTGTATTATGTGTTTTTGACCAAATAGCTTCTAGATTTACAACCATTTCTAGACTGTTTATAATCCAGCTCCTACCAAATGTTCCATATACCGTATAAATCATTGTATTGCTTGGTGTACATCTTACATATATATATATATATACACACAATGCTGAGCGATACAGAATTAGAAAATTTCCTTCCAGAATCACTTTTCTCATTTAGAAGGGATAAACATGAATTTATAACTAAGAGAGTATTTTTTTGCCTGTGCTCTGCTAGTACCTATTAGTAGAAAAGAGAGGACCTGGCAGTTCTCCTAATTAGCTTGAATATTTCATTTTGCTATAAACAATCAMAATAAAACCTCATGAGTTTCAAGTATTCATACTAGCGAAATTTATTGTAAAGCAATATGCAACATAATGTAAAGGCCAAATCAGGACCATAATGTTGTGAATTATAACAACAAAATAATGTTCGGCATCTGTATTGAAGTAGTGTTATTCAAACCAGAAAAATAACCTTTTACTACTAGTAATCACATGCACAGAATATATGTCTGAGGAAAAAAGGACAATATTTTTTGTCACCTATAATAGTCCAAAGGTGAGAGTTTAGCATCAAACTCCATGTTTTAAGCTTAGTTTTTGCTGCTTCTGTGTGTATATGACTCCTGTAAATCAATATGTCAAATGGGGACAGTGATAYAAGATATTTCGGAGAGACAGTAAACTATTCACAGACCATAGGCATTGGCAAAGCTATTCATGCAGGTATATGGTTGTGAAATGATATTCTTCATCATATAAATGGATATACCTTGGTTTTCTACATTCATTGCTTGTGGCGAGACTTAAAATAGATGTAAAGGCTCTGAATACTTTTTGAATTATTCTCCTCTTTTTGACATAATTTAAAAGAGCAATTAAATAAGATTAATGAATCATCTTGCCCACTGGCTTCTATTTTAAAACTGTCCACCAGCAAACTAGGTGTGTTTTCTGTATGAGTTACCAAGTTAATTGAATTTTATAGGTATAATGTACTTAGACATCCRTATGTCAGAACAAGTGAAAGAATTTCATCTGCAGAAAGGATGTGCTTTTTATTTCATTTTTTTTTTACTTACCTTAAGTTGCTTTCTATTTAGCTCCTGGTTTGAATGCTTTTGCTTTTATTAAATACCAGTGTGTAATGTTAAAATTGATAACTTTACATGCTATGTAAGTATGCTTTCAGAAAGACGTGTCTATTTCTGAAAGTAATGCCAGGAAGGTTTGGATTTTTTGGGTACTCTAGGRCAGCTGTAACCATCTCCATCCCAGCAGATGTTGCATGGGCATACCCTCTTATCTAATGGGACTTTAGCCAGGCAGCAGTGCCAAAACACCTTTATTCCTCATTCACATGCTATAGCTTTGCAATAAACTCAGTRTGAAAGACTTTATATGTCTTTAAAAAAGTAAAGCAAAAGCTGACAGCAAAAGCTACATGGTAATGCTTCCTTTCATTGCTACTTTATTCTAGCAAATAGATGATAGGTGACATACAAAGACTGCTGTATTCAATTTTAGACACTCAAACAGTCAAGTAATCCTCTCCTGAAGTTAACACCAAATTTTGTCTTCTGTTCAGCTATTTATTTTGATTGAGTTGCTTAGGTGGAACATCATCCCTTTACACACAAGTGTCAGATCGGTTTCAGCAATTTCAAAGTTAGGGTGTCTGCCAGACAGAAGCCATCAAACACTCTGCAAGTCGGCAGGTAAAATAAGAAATGTTCTTTATTTCTTTTCTGATTATATGGATTAACGTAACACATCATTTTCTTTATCTCTTACAGTCATGTTTCCTTGATGTGTCTTGTGTGGATTAGCAAAGCATTGGAGGAATTGGGTTTAGCTGCTAAGTTTTAGGTGAAATCCATACTGTTTTCTTCACTGTCGGTATCTTTTTCTGTTGTTCACACTGAAATGAATGGAGAATACTCCTGGTCTCCACTGCGGAAGAGGAGTTTGGCTTCTTAGCCAAACGAAGCCATTTATTCCAGGGATGTTTTTCTTGGTTTCTGTGGGTTGTTTTTGTCTTTGTTACAGAACTTCTTGCAGCTTTTTTAGATACTAATCCAAAGCAGTCCAACACGCTGTAAATCTTTAGGGAAGGAAACCACACCAAGGCTCTCCTGCGAAACGCTTTTCAGGCATTCCTGAGGGGCAGGGCTTGAGAAACTACATCAGAACAGAAAGGAGTTAACAAATACTGAATTACTAAGGATTGGCTAAAGAAAACATCGTTAAAAAGAGATGGAGGAAGGGAAGTTATCTTTTTACTTGGCGAGAATATATTTATATATATATATAATAACTTATCATTATATCATTATATAAGTATTCATACAATCCTACAAAAGGACACAATCGAGTTTCCTGAAATATAATATGTCAACTCTACCAATATTTTGGATTTTTCTACAGTATTGGCCTAGCGCTAACCAACATTCATATAGAAAACTTGCTGTTTATGGAATTTGCAGAAAATGATGCATTTCACAATAAACAAAAGTYTATCAAAGGGGTCACTGGCAGCTCCCAAAATGTAATTGGTAAAAGATTGTTCAAAAAGCATTTGGCAAAGCAATAGATCTACTATGTGTATTATGTTTATTAGGAGTTTTAACATATCACAGAACGAAAACGTTCCTGGGTGTGTGATGAGTCACAGCCTGTCTGAGACATAAATATAAGGAGAAAATGCTACTGTTACGTGATTTGGATTGGTTGGTTATAAATAGTGCTGGCCGCAAAACATTCAAATGGATGATAAAGCCTGGAAATGGAGGATGCACTGGTAGATCTTTTAGCAGTGACACTGAGAAGGATTTAGGAAGCAGGAACACTACAGATGCAGCAGAGTATGAAAAATATTACCTTTGTAGAGATGCAAAGATGGGCATACTTATCAGATGGAAGTCTCATTCAGTTTTCTATGTCCACGAGTCATGGCAGATAAATTGGGATAAATATAAAACTAAATCTATAAAGTACTTAATTCTCCTGAACTTCAGCAGTTGCCTGAGTTGGAGGTGACTTCTATGTACTTAGGCTTATAGGTTTCCTGTGCTTAGATTTTTCAATTAGATTTTTATTGCTTAGATTTTAATTGCTTAGATTTTTATTTTTTACATAAGCCTTTTCAATAGGCTTATGTAATGCATTTTCCTCTTGTGATTGTTCTGGTATGTTTCAGAAAAGAATAATATTTAAAGAGAATCAGGAAAACGGATTTGTTTCTGCATACAGCATAGGCAAGGCCTCTGCTTATGTTCTGTTTAGRGTGTAGTCTTCAAGAAGCACGTGGACCTATAGGAGAGGCACAATCCTGTGCACAAGAGATCCAATATTAATGACGTGTGAAGCTTGAAGGACTTCAAGTCAATATATTTATCAAAGAAATGCTTCACAGATGCCCTCTATCCCATGCACGCATACTTACACGTGGAAAAGGTGTCTGTCAAAAAAAGAGCTTTTCTTTGTATGTTTAAACCAGGGCATAACAAAATCCAGCAGCCATAGGCTGAAGATGGAAACTTCTGCTCTCAAAGCTGCAGGTTCCTAAGCATGATGATAATTAACTGTTTCTAAAGTGTAGCATTGAAAGTGGTGTCCTGCTCCTYTAGTTGAAGCCTTAAGAATATGCATGTTTTGATATAGCTTCTGCAAAGAAAGTGTTGCCTTTTGTATTTGTACTGGCCTGGATCACTATAGTGTTTCCTTTTGGCTTTGAAATCTGTGGATCTGTTAACTTCTTTTTTAAATATATGTAGTTACATAACAGAACAATAAGAAGAATCCACTCTCCTGCTTCAGCTCCATCTCTGACTTTGGCTCATTGCTGTTCCTCCCACCCGCCACTACAGCATCCACATTTGGTAGGCTAAGACAGGATGTAGGAAGGTTGTATTCCTTTTCTGAGGTAGTACTGGGATCCCCTCAGTGTCCTTGCATGCACAGGGCCACAGTGACCACCT
The DNA here is from genome assembly GCF_003342845.1 of Nothoprocta perdicaria. Classification (NCBI taxonomy): domain Eukaryota; kingdom Metazoa; phylum Chordata; class Aves; order Tinamiformes; family Tinamidae; genus Nothoprocta; species Nothoprocta perdicaria. The sequence goes on along the minus strand of NW_020454427.1, from coordinate 1,056,110 downwards.
TGACCACCACCCAAGGGCTGTGAAGCTGCTTTTCCCGGGTTCAGCTGGCAGCGGCTGTGCTCAGGAGTGGTGCTGGCTTCTGGATGTCTCATTATTTTCTTGACCCAGGTGCCTTCTCTTGTTTGCTGTCTGAAAAATTATGATTATTCATTTGAGAAATTAAATMCTTCTGCTGAAGTCAAATCTCAGGACTCTGCAGACTATAGGTATATCTGCAGGATGCTGTAAAAGCCTATGACAGTGGTTCCCCAAGTTTTGAAAGCACATTACTGTGAAGTTCTAAATTTGCTTAGGCACTGCTATGGTAGTCATAAAGAAGTGATGAATTTGTACATTTTACTGCTTAATATACTGTAGATAAGTAGTGATCTGAAGGTCCAGGTAATGYAATAGCTTAATTGTGGCTCCATGAGCTTGATGTGAACTTGGAGTTTTCTTTCCATGTCTTTGTTTACTTGCAGGCTACTTTGTATTTCTATTTCAATCTTTATGACTTCCTTTATGACTTCCACCTCCTTTTCCCACTCTCCAAGAAACTTCTGTCTAGGTAATTCAGCCATAATTGCTATGATAGAAAACTTCCATTCCTTTGCTTGTTCCTTTTGCTCTCCAAGAATATTAACAACCAGACACAAATTCATTTAGTATCTAAGGTGTTTAATATCAAAATATTTTTAATATCATAAGTTTTTTTGTTAATATCATAAGGACATTTTTCACTGGGCTAACATTGGAAAGTATCAGCTATTAAGTAATAATTATTGCCTGAGAGATGAATATACAGGCAAAGCGGTAATCTAGTTGAAGAGCGGAGAACATAAAGCATCTTTCTTTAGTCCATTATGAAACAGGAGAACAGATAGCATATTGTTAGCATSTTTGGATAAATATCTTCTGGATACAAGGCTTCTGAGTACGTTGATTAAAAATTACTATGCCTTGACAAATGTGGGGCAAGACTGTCTGGGTATTTAAGTGTCTCATCTAATACATCATAGAAAATTATTCCAAAATGTGTTCAAGTCRATTACTATTTATAAAGATATTTTTCCAGTTAAAACACATGCATGCAAAAAAGGGCTTGTCAGGTTACACACAAAATATTGTCCTTTCTCATTAATTTTACTGTTTGTTGAAGTCAATGTTTTTACTATTTTTTTTGCTCTGTTGAATGTGATATTTGACGTACTACATTATAAAACTGATCATTAGACGATGTGCTTAAATCAGTGTCTTTTAAATATGTCTGCCAACTGTATAAAAACTACTTTACCTTGCATGCTWAATTCAGATATATATTTTAAGTATAGCTAAGGATAACTGCTTGACACCTCTAATTGGCTGCTGCATGTATTTGTTTCTGCATCACTGATCAAGGGCAGCTTATCCTCAAAACCAATATCCTGCCTGATTTGAGTCTGACTCTAGAATATATTGTGAAGGTAAGTCTTGTCCTCTGCTTAGTGCAGTTAGATTTGCACAATATATCCAGTGTGCAGAGGGAGAGCCCTGGCAAAAATGCCTGCTACGAGTAAAGTAGAAACATTTTTCAGCCATCCTTGAAGAAATCTAACTGGTTGAATATAAGGGGCATTGAAATGGCTGTGGTGAAGTTATGTCAATACTACTGCTAGGCTCACGGTTCAGCAGAGCCGGTTCTACAAACTGGTTCTCTTCATAAGGAGACATTAGGAGATGTAGCTGCGACTTCAAATATATGAAAAGCAGGAGCTTATGCTTAAGAACAGTGAGGAATCATGGAATTGCACTGTTAATACTGTAAAGAGGAAAGATATGACTTTTTAGTAGAGTTGTCTACTTCTTGCAATAATAAGTTTAATGGACAATGTTTACTGCTTAATTAGAAAGTCTCTTAGCAAGTGGTGTTTGTTCTTCTGATATTTCTTAACAAGGGAAGTTTCAGGCTACAGAAACTTTCTAATTGAGAGTAAGTGGTCTTTATGCTGCCACAAACATCTGGGAGATAGATGAGCATAGAAGATTTCATGATATTTCTTTCTCACTCCTGTTCACAGTTCCCAAATGCTGAGAGCAAGAGGGTATTCAATCTACTGAATGCCAAGTCAAGCAAAAAATGCATACATTTCTTTACAATGCATAATTAACATAGAACATATATTGCCCCAAGATATCATTGCAGCCAGATGGTAAGTAGGAGTCCAGAAAAACTTTAATTTTTTATGCATCTCTTCACAATATTTACTTTTTTTTTTAATTGCTATATATAAAACAAATGCCACAGGTCAGACTCAGTGCTTCTTAATTGAGCAATGACTTTTGCCAGAGAAAGACCTATGGAATTCAGCCCAGTGAGGCTATTTTGTTTCATGCGATGTTGTAAATTAGGATGCAGTAGTATGATGATGAGAGTCCAAAAAAATCTTCTCCCTTCACCCCCCATGGGCAGCAAATTATATCTCTTGCCTATCATAAACCAGTGAACAGTTGCTCCATTCAGTATTCTAATCATCACTGAATAGTTTGACGCATCTTTAAACAGCCATTATAGTGTTTTGGGCTTAAAAGACTGCTGACTGAGCAATTGCACAGCTGGCTGGCTGTACTTTGAGTAGTAGCGTAGTTGGTAGCACAGCTGTGGTGAAGTCACACAAAAATACTGACTTCTAAGGCTAGTCTGGTTTGTGATGGAATGAGGAATATGCTCCAATGAATTAGGAAGACAGAGGTCTGTATTACAGCAGTAGCAAAACAGTTCATTGAAGAACTATAAAAAATCTGTGACGAATGCCTCCAAAAAATCATTTCTGAATGCTGCTGATTTACATTACTAGAACAAGCCAGCATAGAGGAGCCTTATACATGTACTGTGCAGAGCATGTCCAAGTAATGCACATACTGAGTACCAAGTTCCACCAACATATTTGTATATTGCCCCTCAGTGAGATGATCTACATTGAGGTTAGCACATGCTTCTGAGAGTAGGATTATTATTGCTGCAATGAAACAGTGGGGATAAACTGGATAGGGAGGGAGAATGCATACTTAGCCCAAGGCTTATTATAAAATAAAAACCCAACTGTTTCTTAATGTACTATTTTGTAAAAGACAATGCTATCCACTTTAGACTTAAGTAACTTTGTGTTTTCCAAAGCATGTAATGTCTCAATTTTAATGTCTCCCCAGAGTTTTCGCTAATTAAACTAATACACTTTTTTAATATCTTAGAGCTAGGCCCTCAGCTTAGTGACTAGCTTGCAAATCAGTCAAGAAATATGAGAAAATATACCCAGATTTGGGAAAGTAGAGAACATACTACTGAAACTTCCTTCAGATACTTGTGAACTGCTAATGAGTCTAAACATTAGCATTCTAGGTTTTGCTGTCTCATGTCATATTGGGATTCTTTAATGAGTTGAAGACCTAAAAGGAGCAGAAATGCGAGGAAGTCTGTTAGGAGGATGACATGCCTCGTTATGCTAAGGACAGCATGACCCTGAGCTCTAGTTGGAAAACAGATAAGTGCTTTGAAGGAGTCTAAGCATTTAGTGAAATAAACATTCCCAAAGTGGAGAAAAGCAAAAAGTTTGAGCTCAGCATTTAAGTTTCTATAGGAGTATTTGAGCTGTGAAAAAAATAAATGGATAAGCTTCTGTAGTTATTAGTGCAAAGAGGTTTGCCAATCCCTTTGACTCCTTTGAACTACTCACTGCAGATCCAATTACAGTAGTTGCCAGTGGTGTTGCTGGCACTGATGTATGTATACTTTGGGGAAGTGAAAGAGCTTCACCTTAAAATTCATTCCTAGGAYTTCCCAATTTTATTTTTATCAGAAATATTCCCTTCTACTGATCTGGGACTTTAATTAAACTGCCAAATGGTTGGCAAGAAAGGAGGAARCACTGCGTATATACATATACTGGGATGTAAAGGCCTTCAACAGACCATGTGCAGCAAATACTTCTGTAGCTTCCAGGTTGAGGCATCTTCTTTCCTAGCTGTGTCAATGTAAAATACAAGGATCTTTGCAAATAGAACAGCTAGTGACTTTGAGAGTTAGAGCTGGAGCAAAGTGAGCAGATGAGAGAGGAAAGGTCCAAGCAGATCAGGAAAGAAGTACTGAAAATACAAAAAAAAAAAAAAAAAAAAAAAAAGGCAGTTTCTCTCTGACTGACTTCGTGAGAGATCATATTTTGAAGCACTATGGATGCCTAAATTTTATGTTCGAATACAGGCCTAAATTCTATATACCAATATTGATGGTTTTCCTTTGTGATGTACCTATGAGTATTTCCTAGCAGGCTTCTACCTAATGAATCTTGTCTRTAATTTGTTTCTGTTGTTCACTTATGGGCAAATAAATCTTTCAGACATATGCAGAGTAAATAATAAAATTCATAGCAATGAACAAGTATTCAGTGCCAAGTAGTTTCACTGCTAGAGTTATGRGCATATTGGTATCCGTGATTTACTGTTATTGACTATATTTGCATAGAGTCATTAGCACTAAGGACTGATGATTTAAAATACTCAAAATTGGAAATGGTTTCATTAGGAGGTAAGTTGGAAAATGTGTTATTGTGAAAGGTGAATRTCGTGCAGTTGTGTCATTCTCCACACATCACTATAAAGAAATATTTTTTCCTAGAGATGAAAACTTCTCTAAATTTGCTAAGGAATATGCAAAATAATGTTAAATGACTAAGAATTTCCCTGCTTTTCCCCTGCTTTAAGGTGACAGTCTTGAATGCTTTGTTAMTGAATGCTAGTGTGTGGTTTGTTCAATTAAGTATATACTTGCATTTCAAGTCATCATATTTCTATATAAAGTTCATCAGCTGCACACAAGTTTCTTGCTTTAGAGTTTGCTGCAAGGTACCTATAGCATTCCATTTTTATTCCTTAAAAACTACTGAAAATTTTGGTAAATAAAGTAATGCAAATYTTTTAACTGATTTGCTACAGGAATAGGTATCTGTGTTCATCACATTGTTTTAATAATATTTTTTGAGTCCAATAACTAAGATTTTTTTCAAATGTATTAGTGCAATTAATGATTTCCCAACTATAGGTAGATGCAATTAAAGACTTGAGAAAATTCATACTTATAATTCACTAAGTCTTTAGATGATTGTCTTCACTTTGTTTTTCAGTGGCTCATAATTTTCTTYCTTACCAGTACAGACCGTGTTCTCCCCCTCACAGCTTTTGTGTGTGTGTGTAAGTGTGTGGAAAAGCAGTAAAATCAATAACAAAGCAATGAAGAAATGAAAATGGGGATAGATAGCTTGAAATATACTCCACTCTGAATACAGCTGCAGCACTTTGCTCTTATGCAGCTGTCTTCCATTTTAATACTGATTCTGTCTTTACCTAGTCTCTCTCATATATTAATGTGTCAATTCAAGTACTCTTTGCTCTTGTCCTACAGTATTTTTTTTAAAAGAAACATCTGGGATGCATAATTTTAACCAAGGTCATCATTACTGACTGAATCCTATTCTAATCTTATTTTTGGTTGTAAAAATGTGCTTGCTGCGTAACTCAGTAAGCTGARGACCTGTTTTCTGAGAAGAAAATTAACATTCTATAAATGAGAGTAGTCATAATCTGAAATAAACTTACAACTTCCAGTCCCTGAAGAGGACAGAGGAGGGCAYRAGGCATGTGTTATCCAACAGGTKTAACCAGAGAYGTGCAATATTCAGAAAGTCTTCTGMMWGTAGGTTGTGTTATCCTCTCTTATTAAAGTTTCCCCTCGCCTTTCCCCTATTTAAAGTAGTTTTTGGGCAAACAATCTGCTCTGTCTTTTTTTTACAAATCTTGAATTAGAGTCCTGAAATAACTTCCTATTTCAGGAGTCCAGTGACTGTAAGAGACATTTTGTAGTTGAACACTAATAACTATTCTCCTKGTCCTGGGAAAGTAGACAATATCCACAGATGTGAAGGGGATGCAGGCTATTCAAGGAGCTGTTGAAAAACACTTTTTTCTGAGTCTGATTATAGGAGAATTGTCAAGTGGTGTGTGTGTGTATATATATATATGTATATAAAAAATAGATACATATTTTCCTTAGCAGTCTAATCAGAGGATTATAAGCTTTAGAAGTAATAAGCAAACCAAGTCCCAAATGAGTGTGAGGCCCCCACTTTCCTACACAGGAACTGCTATGGTGTGTGTATTCTTCTAGGCAGCAGTTCTCAAAAGCATGCTTCTTTACTGAAGTGTGGGAGATCTTGATGTATTGAAGTCRTTCTCTCTCCATTTCTAATGGTTTGGCTGTAGGAAGAAATTAGTTCATTAATAAATGAAAAGAGTCGGTAAATTAATTATGATATAAAATGGCAGAGCCTGARATCCTCTGCAAGATTCTGCCGTATGTGCATACACAAATCAGTAAGAAGATAAGGTCATAGAGAAATAAATTGGTGAGAGTAGAATGCAATGAAATATTTGAAGGAACTGAATCTGAGGAAATTATTACTTTTGAGAATTTATTGCCCAAAGTTTTGGGGGGAAGAGGTAGCCAAGATCATGCTTCTAAAGCACTCCCCGAGGTATCTGAATGTGTGCACTGAACTGCCTGCTGCTCTACACCAGTACCCATCTCTTGCATCCAGCTGGCAGAGGTTCTCATTTGATTGGGTGATTGCTCCCCTTGTGTGAATGCTGAAAATGTGAGAAAAGACATTTAGTTGTACTGACTTGAGTCACAGTATTACTTGTTCCAAAAGGAGCTGAAATTCAGATGTGTTAAAAATAATATATCAAAGGAAGCAGGGATTTTCTAACGAGCTGTCTTAAGAACTAATAATTTGGCACTTGGTATAACACTTCCTGTGAAAGTATAAAATGCATCAATAAAATTCAAACAGGGAGTGAGAATGGCAGAGAAAACATAACTTGGATTTGAAAGATGGAATGTACAGGCAAAATAATACAAATAGAGTGCTATGATGGGGAAAAAACTGTTAAAATAGGTGAAACAATTCTGTCATTGTAGACATATTGAAACATTACTTATTGCCCCCAAGAGTGCCTTTAAAAGGGAATAAAATGCGCAAAGGAATATCTTGGAAAAGGAAACAATTTCTTTTGTATTCATATTTTTAGCCAGAGGGATTGTGTTATTTATTATGTTAATTCCACAGGATTTAGAGATTTTTTTCCCCCTCCTAGAATGTTTTGGGAGAATGCTTTTAGGGGAAATTGTGAAATTTTCTTCCTGAGCAGTCGTGCTTAAAGATTTCATCTTGTTGTCTGTCGTTATGGTTGCAGCGGAATCGGACTTTACTGGAGTACAAATTGACATGTAATTTACTTAAAGGTGCAATAACAACAGAAATAGGAGGCCTGGCATATGTAAAAAGATGAAGTTGCATAGAAATGTGTAGCTTGACTTAAGGAATGGCTTATGCTGTGACGGACTTTGATAGTTTACAGCTATTGAAAAAGTGTGAAAGAAAAAGGAGGAAGAGAATTTATGTGATACTTGGAGTATTTTTGTTTACACCAAGGTTGAATTTAGCCATATGTTTTCTTGTAGAGGTGGCTGTACATTTCTTTTGGCCTATATTCTCTAGATTTTTAACCAGATGACTTAAACGCTGAGAAGAAAAAGAGAATTTGTGTGTCAATAATTCGTAGCTCTTAGTCACTGTATCTCTGTCCTGCCTTTGTAGGACAGGAAAGACCCATTACCCTCAGGAATGCTTCCATGCTGGTACTGGCAGCACCTTCACCATATCCAATGGTGGTGGTGTATCTGCCGTGCTGCTAGAGCAGGCTTGTAGGGGTCATCTATAGGGCTCGGTGGGTTCTCTTTCAAGTCTATCCAAACCATGGAAGAACTATGGAAATCTTTCATGGAACAAGGAGATGTGACTTGAAGTGACTTCCAAAATATTACTCAAGCAGTGTGTGGCAAAGGAGGGAATCAAACCCTGTCTTCTTATGCCAACACTCTATGAGGCTTCCTTCTTTCCTTCTCCTCTTTTAGACAGAAAATTTTATTCAGGGGTAAGCATTACAAGACATACAGAAGTGACATCAATGGACTATTATCTTATGTATAGAAATAGCCCTGCATCAAGCAATCCTACAAGCAGAAAGTGTCAGCTAGTTAGAAATGGCAAGAAATGCAGCTCCTGTGATGGTACCTCATCTCCTTAAATACGAGCAAAGATTTCCCAAAGCACCTCTGGAAATCAGTGGGCTTACTGTGAAGCTGCATTATGACCATGTGAGGTTGTATTGATTTTGTTTCGAACAATGATGGCAGTGCAGCCCATATCTTTCCGAAGCTTTCACTTCAGACTTCATCTCTTGCTATTTTTCCCCCTGCTCGTATCAGTTCTAATAATTTCACTAGTAGGTGCAATTCGCTACTCTTTCCTTACYTCACTAGTGCCAGGTGGCCATCATTCCTTCATAGTAATTTTTTTCTAGGCAGTCGGCTTCCTGATAGCTAGAGTTTTTTTCCCATTAGGTGGCTGTTGCTTCCCAATGATTGAGCTGCTGCTTCTTGTTTGCCATTTTATTTTCACAGCTCTCAGCTTGTTGCTTCAGTTGACAGGTCAGTAGACTCCCTGACAACATCAAGTGTCTCCTTGTGCTACCTCTCTTCCCCTTCTGCTTCTGCTTTTTGCTGTACATGGCTTTTTGGTTCTTCATCAAGATTATTTTTTGGAATAAAAAACAGCATTTCCTTGCTGATTTTATTTGAGTTCTTGCTGAACTCTAATTTTATTTCCCATTATACTGTTGGCTGCAAACTCTAGGATTTTATTTAGGACAATTGCACTCTTTTGAAATTTTGTACTGCATATTTATTGCATCTAATAAGGCATCAGCAATTCTAGTTGGCCATAGTGATTAACCTCTGTATGTTTCGTTCATGCAAAAGTTTTGTGCATTTTTAAAACTTTTGTTTCTATGCATGTCTCTGAATCGTTTTTGTTTGTGATGCTAACATAGACTTACATTTGAGACTTGACTTTACCATCTACTCCAGAAAGACAATATAGGTAACACAAGTATGCTTCCTGATAAGGAACCCAAATATGCTTTTAATTAGAAGATATGGATTTTAATTAGGGTGGAGGGTGACTTAGAGACACTGGACAACAAGGTATTTATTTTTCAAATTCTGATTTTCAGAAGTCATTAGATGTGATTTGGTGGACACAAGTGTCAAGGTGTTTTTCAAAGTCAGACTTTAAAGAGGGAAGAAATGTTCAAATTTGTCGTATTTGATTGGTTTGGAACAAATTTAAGAGCAGAGTATTTCACAATAGTACATTACTCTGGCATACATGCAATTCTCTCAGATTTTTTTTTGTGTCTATATCATATGGTTCCCCTTATGTCAAGGGCATTGAGATTGAAAACCCTGCCCACCCCTGTTTTTGAKAAGGCATGAAACTGTTACTGTTTCCTAAATGCCTTTAACGTTTTTTTTCAAAGGATGACGTAATGAAAATTGTTAATTTGGTAAATAATTGTTGCATTTATGTTAATTGACTATGTTTTATGAGATGAATTGGCTTTACAAACAGAAGCACAAGAGACAGTGATTTCAGTAGTCAAGCTTGTGATATACTGATACTTTAAAAAAGCTTGATTTGAATTTTATTAATCCTATACATGCATTTCATTATGAGACTACTGTTTATAGTAATGATATGCTGGTAAGGGCTTATACTAAATAATTATGGAAAAAAAACAGAGCTACAAAGTCATCTGCAGTAGCTGATAGATATGGAAGTCAGCCTCTGTCATCCCTTAGTTTYATTATCACCATGTGTATAACTAAATGGTTTAAAACCAAAATCATGTGACATGAAAGGTCCACAGCCAGTGCAACTTTGGCAATCTGGAGGGCAAAAGACATCTTTGACTAAGCCTCAGTTTTGAATCAGCCACTGAGACAAAGGGAATGCTGCGACTTGTGCTAGAAGCCAGAGTRGTGCCCTTATGTACAGGGTGGTTCTGTTCTTGTCCTCTCTTCTGCTTCACRCTGCCCTGTGCTTCTCTAGGGTTCTTTAACCCTGGAGAAAAGTAAATTGTGTGATAAATGGTACTGAGTCTAGTGGGAGTCCTGTGTCCCTCAGGGGTCAGTACTGGGCCCAGTACTGCACCTGGGAAGCAATAACCCGAGGCATTAGTACAGATTAGGGGTTGACCTGCTGGAAAGCAACTTTGTGGAGAGAGATTTGAGAGTTCTGTTTGACAACAAGTTAACTATGAGGCAGCAGTGTGCCCTTGTGGTCAAGGTGGCCAATGGGATCCTAGCCTGCATCAGGAAGAGTGTTGTCACTCTTCCTGGGTTGTGTTAAGGGTCGGGATCTTGCCCCTCCATTCAGCTCTGGCGAGGCTGCACCTGGAGTATTGTGTGCAGTGCTGGGTTCCCCACAATAAGAGGGACGTGGAACTTCTTGAGAGGATCCCGTGTAGAATGACAAAGATGATGAAGGAACAGGATCATCTATCTTGTGAGGAAAGGCTAAGTGAGCTGGGCCTGTCTAGCCTGGAGAAGAGAAGGCTGAGAGGGAATTTGATCAATATGTACAAATACCCGAGGGGAGGATGTAAAGAGAATGGGGCCAAAGTCATCTTGGTGGTGAACAGCAACAGAGCAAGAGGTAATGGGTGCACATTGAAACAGGGGAAGTTCCATCTCCAGGTGAGGAAGAACTTCACTGTGMGGGTAACAGAGCCCTGGCACAGGCTGCCCAGGGAGGCTGCGGAGTCTCCTTCTCTGGAGGTCTTCAAACCCGCCTGGATGCCGCCCTGTGCCAAGTGCTTTGGGTGTCCCTGCTGGAGCAGGGGGGTTGGACTAGATGATCTCTAGGGGTCCCTTCCAACCTCAACCATTCTGTGATTTTGTAAATTCTCAGCTACCCTTTCGTGCTGTTCTAGAGCTTTCCCAGGACACAGCAGCTGCCAGAGCTGTCTGCATTCATCTGTGTGGGAGGTGTGTGAGGGGACTTGTGCAGTAACTGTGTTGAAATAATTACTGTATTTGACTTGACTAATAATCAAATGGTATTTCTTGCCAAAAAAGAAATATTCTGGACAGGGTAAAGAAGAGGGTTTTGCTCATTAAGCTCTATAGTCAATAACGCCGTCAGGATGAAAATGTAAAATCTTTTGATGAAAAGAAGCATTTACTTTTAAAAGGTGTAGGAAACACTATTTATGAAATTGATATTATTATGTTTTTTTCATTTAAAGTATAAACTCAGAAAATCAAAGTCTTTGGGGAATAAAATGTTAAGTAATTCTGCAGTCTCTTTTTTTTTAATGCTGCAGTTTTCTTGGGTTGCCATGGTAAAGTACATTCTGTGTAATTGCCAAGCTGCTTTACAGTGATGAAAATAAAATAAAGAAGTTGTCACATGTCGTGACCCAGGCTCATATTTCGAGTAGAGATTTATTGCCCACAGACCAGGAATAACAAAGATATCTAGARCCTGCAGGATAAGGAATTTAATGTTCTTGAAGTGATGTAGAAACATATGATAATAAATGTGAAGTCCTGGGTCTACATGTTATAAAGGAGGACTAGAAGCCCTCCCCCAAGCCCACTCCTGCTGAACTAAAATAAAATTCTATATCATTCCTGCTACTCTGAATTCTCACAATTACCCAGTTTAGAGATGGGGCAATTAATTCAGTTCATGTTTTGACCACTTGTTCTAAGGTTCTCTGTGCATATGCATCATCTTTATTCCTTTGTTAATATTGGRTTCTGTTAAATGCCACTCTCTAAATGCCTTATGTGTCTTTGGCTATTGTAGGCATTGTGGAGTTGGACCTATTGGACCTATGAGTGCTTTTTCTTTTTAGAGGAGCTCCTCCTACAAGACCATTTTATTTTTTTGTTATAACTTGAGCATTCCTATTGCTGTCTTTGCTCTTGGTAGACCTCCTTTGGTCAACTTAAATATGGCAGTGAAGTTGCTTCCTTCCCTGCGAGTCATCTTGGAGCTGGCTTATRCGCAAGCTGAGCTCAAATTGCCACTGTATATTAAACTCAGTTCTGAGTTCTGGGTAATAATGAGTTTTAAAGTTAATGTAGAGGCAATTGTAAACGAGAGTTTACAGAACAGTTTCTTCAGTTGGAATGACAAACCCTTAACTGAAGAATATTATTTATTCCATGGTTGAAGCTTGAGGGTACAAAATCCCCCTGAAACAGTGCTAGAGACTTAAGACCTGGGCAGCTGGATCCAGGGTAGTACCATGGTACTCAGGGTACCATGTAGGGTACTGTCTTTTGAGGGTGAACACTAGGCTGAACTGCTCCCCACACCTTACTAAGGTTTTATCCAAGAAAGTTAGCAGAACTGGTCCAAAACAGGAGCATGCAGATAGCTAACAGTAAAGTTGGAGGATGATCACTGCTCTGTTTCCAAGTATGCTCTTAGGTGGCAGCRTGTTTGTGCTCTATATCTTCTCCCATTTCCCCAAAGTGCTGACCCAGGCTGACTGYACAAAATGTGCCTGTGTGTAGGAAGCAGGATGGTTTCTCATTGCTTGGTACATGGGGTTAGTTGCTTTCCTTTTCCCTACACATTTAACTCCAGACAATTAGAATCTAATGTCTCCACACAGGTATTTTTCACTGGGTTCCTTAACCAGTTGTTCTGACTCCTACTTTGTTCTGCAAATTGTGTTTTAAGGCTATAAAATTTCATCTCCCTAGATTATGAGGAGGACTTGTTGCTCGTGCATGCTGCACACTTTTAAMTTCTAGCTTGCTATTAATTTTTGCCTTGGAGGCCGTATATTTCCTTAAAATGAAAGTAGCGTCCAGTTTGTAGAATGCTGCTAAATTCCTCAAAATTTCTCTTCATTCAGAAAACCACAATATAGATTAAAATTAAGTATGTTATAGCTTCATGGGAACCATAATTTTCTTCCATTTTTTTGAGAGGAGAGAACTGTGAAAAGTGAGTGGCTGTATTTTGCATATTTACTAGCCTTTGAGGTATTTTTGCCTTCTCCATAGGTCTTTGCTTTTCTTGAGTGAATGGGCTGTCAGATGGAGCAGCAGAATACAGAAAAGCAATGTCTTCCCATTCCTGTGAAGGAACAGCAAAAGGACAACTGTAAGCTTCTTCAGCACATAAGGTGAAATTCAGAGTTCTGCCGTGATAGCACAGATTTCATTTTTAATATTCAGGACACTCAGCTATCAAAAAGGGGAGAATCTGATTTCTACTTTTCCTTGAAATCTCATAATTAAGAGAACTTTTCTAGTTATTATTAATGRCTGTGTCCATATTCTTTACTAAGACCTTTACTAAGACTGTTTCATTTTTTTTAGATGTAGAAATTRGAAAAAATATGTAGGAATTATGAAAGTCTGCCTCTGAAGGTTGTAAATGCCCCACCATTCAATCAGGAAAATCACAAGAATTTGGAATTGTTCTTATCAATAWTATTTTATGCATCCTATTAAAAAGAACATGCAAGTTCTCTGAGGCAAGAGTGGGTTTTTTTTTGTTGTTGTTGTCTGTATAATGGCACATTGGGCTCCTACTAAATGCTTGCAATAAAAATAATAATCTATAATTGCCATGTAAACTACCCTTAAATAGGAGCATAGAAATTACTATTTTAAAATATAAATATTTTTATAAAATATTTTAAAATATTTTTATAAAATATTTTATAAAATAAAAATATTTTAAAACGGAAGATGAACACTTCTATGAGTCCGTTGGGGAGGAAAAAAAAAAGGGTTTCAAATATATGCAATATAGGAATTTTAAACTACAAACTGAGTTTCTTTTCTCTCTGATTCTGTTCTTTCCTTTGATAAATACACTCCATTTAGCATTCCATCTTCTACTTCTCAAATGAACTGTTGCTACTCAGAAATGCAAGAGGAAATATGAGACACTTTTGCCTCCTGTCAACTCTTACCTCTTCCTCAGCACACAAGCAAACAACTATTTTTCTATTCCACTGTTTCTAAAAATATTTTGTTCCTCTTTTGTAACCTGCTGAAGCAGTATTTTTTTTTTTTCAGCTTGTAGAAAGCATTGAAAATAGTGAAGGAAAGTGGATTTCCAGTTGGCAATCACACTAATAAGTTAAGGATATCTTTCTATAGGACTTCAGTGTATCAGATCTGCTCTGTTAGACAACAGCACTTCAAGACATATACAAAATCAATGTGTGTTTATCTCCCATAAATTTCTGTTACTGCCACTTTTGACAACATGAGTCTAGAACAGAAATACAGATCCTCAGTGTTTTGGGCTGCTGCTAATATCAAATTAATATTTAGTCTTGAGCATTTTACCGTGTTTAGATATTTGTAGCTCCTTCTATACACTGAGCAGGAGACTATTTCTTAACAAGTCATCTCCATGAGTTGTCCTAAAGATTAATTACTGAAAGTGCAGTTCCTGGAACATATAAAATTCCYTGTAAGTATCCATTATTAAATGTTATATCCCCTCAGGTACTTATTCGCATTAGTTTCTCTTACCTAAGTAGCCCCAGTGACATCTGTTCCTATTAATTATTTTTACCATTTGCCATTCCTCTGAAACACAAGCTAAATGACTTTGGCGATGGGAAAGCAAATTCACTACAGCTGCTTTCTTCTGTATTTAAAGTATGTGCAATGTTGTCTTTTTTTCTTTTTTTTTCCTTTTTCTTTTTCTTTTTTCCCCTCAGTTTCCCCTCCTTTTTTTTTTCCCCTCCCCCTCAATACTCCTGTATTCCTTAAGAGAAGTGCTTGAGAAATAAAATCYGGCCTAATAGCAGAAAAACAAAGTAGAAGAGAATGAGGAAGCATCATACACTTTGCAACTTGCAAAAGTTTCATAGTTTTCATAAGTCTAAAAACAACTTCTGCATTTCTTTCTGCAGCTATTGAAAAAAAAAAGTATGTTTTAAAAAACATTTCAATTAKCTTCTTAATAGAATAGCATCAGTTAAAGAAAAGTTCAAATACTGTGTTTAAAATTCATATATTCCTCTCTACCTATTTTTTCTCCTGTCATTTACTAAGCCAATGTCCTATCTTTTGAAAAATTTGCAGACATGAAAGTCCTCTTTTCTGGAGCCTCCCTGTACGTAGAAGGTTCCATTTTTCTGAATTTCTAATTATCTTTTCTAGTGCATTTGCAATGCTGACTAAGTATAATTAAAGTTATCAAAAACTCCTCTATTTCCATCACCTTTCCACTAAACAAATACAATGACTCCCTCCATTAAGCAAATAGATTTTAACCGACTTCTTCAGTTTAATCTGTAAGAGCAAATAGGTAGAGCCACCTAATGTGATGCCCTAAATGAATTCTCCCCCARGAGGGAATATATTTTTCCATAACGCCACCTTCAAGTTAACTTGAGAAGATGAATAGCAAACACTGTCTGGATGATCTCAATTGCATGAAAGGTGCATGAGGCAGCAGTGATGTTTAACGCTGTGTCTCTTAAGTGTGCTTTCACCTTTAGAGAAGCTTGGAATGCCATTTCTTTTACAGCTGTGCACTCAGCTCCTGCTTTGGTGTGTAGAAGTGCCAGGCCTGTACTTTGAATGCAAAGCATTTCATAAATGGTTCTAGGAGGATTTTTGTATTGTTTTAAATTGGTGTAAGGCTAGCAAGTGTAAGTGCCCCAGTTCCCTTTTTTTCCCCACTCTCTAGGAATCTCCTCGCATTCCCTCGTTCCTTGTTGCATCCTCATGGACTTGAAGCATTCAGTCCTTCTTTGATCCATCACCATCTCCCACCTAGAGCTCTGGGCACATCCATGTGGTTCCCCATCTTTYGGCACTTTGCTCCCAGGACAGGCTCACAGATGAGGACATGTCTTTGCAGAGTCATTAAAGGCTGCCATCCAGGAACAGATCTCACTCTTTCACTTCTGCTGTGTTGGAAATAGAACCTACAGCAGCATTGGTCTAGCCAGAAAACTCTCTCCGTGTTAATCCAGTTACACTCTAGATAACCAGCAGGAATGGATAACAGCTTCTGCCCCACTCTTTGGCCCTTAATAGGATCAAGCAATGGAGGCAACTTTTCTTTCCCTGGTTCAGCTTGATCTTAAAATCAGCCTAGTGGCCGCAGTCTGCTGTACAATTAATCCTAGCAAATTTGTCTTTACTGACACGAGCTGGGACCCACAGAAACAGCCTCAGATCCCAGTGCTGCAGCTGGACCAGGTTTACTGCTGATTTTGCTATATTCCTTTCTTAATATCTTAATTTTGTTTGCTTTATGATGTAGCATTTATAGAATCAGTGTACCTTGATATTACTGTAGGAGTTTTGTCCCTCTTTGATTTAAAATAAAGATAAGTCATCATGGAGCTGGTTAATTACTTAGGATATTCAAGCTAGTTCAAGGGGACCTTTGTTCCTGCTGAGATTGAATCTTTCTAGACTGCTTTTTCCAAAGCGCGCTTAATACCTTTCTCATCTTAAAAAGTGCTTAGCAGTATTAGAAACGAATTAAGGCTGAATTCATCATAATGCTTGAGCATGTTCCTTAGCTGAGGGACACGGGTAGTTCTCCTGACCTCATGTACTTATTTGTAGGCATAAATTTAAGTACCTTGCTGAATCAGGTACCTATTATGAAGATGGTAAATAGAAGAAAAATTCATTTGCTCTAAATGAAAGAATATACAACACACATTTGGATATTAGAAAAATTATACAGTTCTCTTCCACTTTGCTGAAAAAAGTTAGCATATTACACTTGACAAGTGCCAAAGTAATATTAAAGACTTATTGCTTTCAAGCTTAAATCCTACCTTTGACTTATTTGAGCTCATAGCTTAGGAGTTGTAATAGATTGTAAAGTGCTCTTATCTCACCTCCGATATGTCCTTGGTAAGGACAAATATACGAGGGAAATATAAACTTTTTTTTTTAAGAACTCTTATTCTGGGATTCTTTAAATAAGACTCTTGTATATTGGCTTTTTAAAATATTCTGTACTTGGGTATCATCTTGTTATGGGCCAGATATACCAAAATGCTGAGCATTTGGAGCTGCCAAAGCTAGTTGAAATTATGGGTACACCAGGGAGAACAACCTCCATATTTTTGAATAAACCATTATATATATGTATCAGTCATATATATATATATATATATGACTATGCAGTTAATGCTCAAGATTTGATATCCTACAGCAGAAATAAACACGTTCTCCTCCCGACCACCAGCTAAAAAATAAAACCTGAGGGGAAAAAAAATCCTCCCGAAAAGATGACTTCAGTAGTTTTCCCAAAACTCCTTCTGCTGCATAACACTTTCCTTCTCTTTTCACATACCAGAGTATCCACACTGTGACAAGGGCAGACATCATGTGGCTTCCAGCAGTGTGGAATACAGTGAAGATGGATGGTAGCAACTCCTAAGGCCAGGAAGCACTGGACTTGGAGAAGAACAGGTGTGGTGTCTCATGTACCACATGCGAAGATGTCTGGGTCAAGATGACGCTAACTGTAGGTGGGTAAGATGGAAAAACCTCACTGTTTCTCGTACTTTTTGGAAATGTATGCTTTATTGAAAAAGCTAAAGAGGAAAGACAGGGTGACAGCACTGAACTATACTATATTTCCTATACTATACTACATTCCTATACTATACTATATTTCCTATAGTATTAGCAGGAGAGAAAAGATTTATGACTGTAAGGCTTCAGCTTGCATCCCTAATAACTTTATCCTCATGAAATAAGAGCTTGGTCTCTGAACATCTCCCTCTTGGGGCAGAAATGACTTGTACTAGGAGTTTTAGTCAACAGTCTGATAGCCCTGAAAAGCTGATACACTTAACAGTTGATATTAACAGGAAGATGCAGGCAGACTACACATTATTACTTATCAGGCTGCAAACCCCTAGAAATCAAGGAGAACTCTCAGGTGGCTGATGCTGGACCATGGTGGATGTTGGTGGTCTGATCATAGTTGAACTATTACTAACTCTACGAAATGCTGATGTCATGGTGTACATGGGGCAGGTAATCTCTTTTGGAAAACATTTTTTTTTATTTGTTTGTTTCTGGATATGCTGTAAGGCATACCTTGTGGCAACAGATAAAAAGGTATTTTTGCTACTAAAAGATTGTTCTTTTGCCTGGCTTTTAAGAAAGATTGGGTTTGTTGCCAGTATCTTGATATACAGCATTCCCCAGCCTTGGACTCCATTCATGAATGCACTTGCTGAGCTCAGTAAATTAAACATAGGATAAACAAAGCCAGTAATGCTCATTGTTAGATTATGAATGAATCCTGGTCGTGTAAGATAGATGGTCCCTTTCCTAAATTTCCAGAAATGCATGAGTCAGTGGAAAAATAGGATCTTCCTAAGTCTATCCTAATATATCTAAATAAATGTTTCATTATACTAAGTTCTTATTCATCATTCTGAAGATGATGTTTATTGTGGCTTGTGAAAGGTTAATGTGAAACAGATTCTTCATATCAAAAGCAAAAAATATGACTTAGTAGATATGTTGCTTTTTAGACAACAGTTTGTGCACACATAATTAAACATTTATTCAACCGTGGGCTTGATTTATGGCAGGCCGACTCAGGAATATACAATCAAGTTTCAGTCTTGGCTGTTTAATCAATCGATGGAAAAGTAACTTGCTGTAATTTAATAATACTGAAAGCATCAAAGATTTTCAGGGTGTTGTTATATATCTTGGGATGCATGATTATAAAGTATGTGAGCTGACCCTCCATATTTCTTGCTGCTGCTGTAGGTCTAAGCTGTCTTTAAGGCTTGCTTTTTTTTTTTTTTTCTTGCTTTTTTCCCCTCCTCTCTCCATAGCATGTCTAAAAGCCTAATTTTTCTCTCTTTTATAGTTCAGAGATTTAAAACTTTCAGACTGAAAGTGCTTTACATCACGAAAACTGAAGTTGCTTTACTGCTTGTCCCTCCTGACATTCTCATCACTATATTTTCTCCTTTCTCAGGCAAAATATGGCTGCTAATGTTATCCTCCTGCTCTATCASTGCTGTTCTTTCTTGGAAGTTCTATATTTACTGAGCATTAGGACTTCTGTTACCTCGTTTTTCTACAATTGTTTGTAGCATTTTTAAGGGAAAAAAGTGCCATGGGTAAAAGCATAACTATTCACTATTTCTTAAGTGATTTGTAAACATTAACTTAAACTCTTTGTGCAAGCATTCTGTGTACTGTATGGTTATGATTAATGAAGAAACAGTCAAAAAGAAGCTCAGAGCAGAAACTGGTGACACAAAACTCATTCTCTTTTTTTTTTTTTAATCACCACAGCACAATCCTATTAAATCATTTTTGCAAAATATTACTGTGTACTTTTCAGCYGAGAAGTAATGTAAATGGTACAGAGAGAAAGGAATAGCTGAAGTAAATGCTTTACTTATTCTTGCTCTTAGGGAAAGGCACAGAGGAATAAACTTTCCACTGTGCAAACTTCTCAGAAAGAATTTGGTGTGGAGGTATTCCTTTTCCTTTTCAGATGTAGTTAAAAATATGAGAAAAGACGAGAAAAGTCTTCATGTTGACAGCTTTCTCAAATCGGATTGGCTGAGCGTACCTCACGTATGTTGCTGGCCAGGATACCCTGAAATATAGGTGGAAAATTATTTGTAGTAGCATCTATAGTAGGAGGTGGTGGAAGGAGAAAGGCAGGATCAGGATAATGCAATAACCTAATTTTCAATAACCTAACTTAAAAAACATTTTTAGGGAAAGACAATAAGATGAATGGGAATAAAATCTCCAAGATGACTGAGCAAAGATTAGCATTGTCCTGCAACTATTTGCTTTGGGAATACAGAGATATAGGAACTATAGTAGTGTAGCCAACTGTGTATGTAAAGCAAATTGTGGTAAAGGATAAAAATAGCATAAATATAAAAAAGAGTGCAAGAATCTAATCTTACTTTATAAGGTCTTTTTTTAACTAAATTGAGTCAGCTATTAATAATTCAGAGACCTACTGAGAGATTCAACCCATAGATGTGATTTACTCTAGATGTGCACAGAAAGCAATGTTTTTAAAGGCCAAGCCAAAGTTTTAGACCTGGGTTGTTCTGTTGAAACCAAAAAGCTCTGTGTGCTTAAGTGATCTTTAACTGGAAGTGGGGAGGGTATAGGCATGTGCTGGGATTTTATATGATATGGGATTCAGGGTGCAGCCTGAATCATCTCGGAAAGCAGAAATTATTGCAGTCTCTGTCAAACTGACTCATGTGTTTGAGCCTCTTCACTGATTGTCACTTCAGATCTTTTAAAAGAATTACTACCTTTTGGGGGTAGTAATGGGTGGTAGTGGGTGGGAGGAAAAAAAAAAAGAAAAGCCTCTGCTCCTGCCTGTATCATAATGCATGTAACATGGGACATGCTAATGGGACATGTAACGTGGGACATGCTATTGCAACCCCGTTGAGTAGTACAACTCTGAATAGAAATAATGTTTACCAAGAGCAGGGCTTGGCTGTGCCACCAGGCCCGCCTAAGTGCCGAGGTAAAGGACAGCTCTTCCCCTCAGTGAAGGGAGAAGGACTTCCTAGGACCATGAAGTTCGTTTCAGTGCTTAGCTCGTTCAGTCAAAACACCTTTTGAAATAAATGGGAATTTTGTCTGCGACGGTGCTTGATAAGCAGTTGGGTCATCACTCTTACACATCTACACACACCAGGTACCTTGGTACTCGTTCAGCAGCCCTATCTCAGATCGATTAGAAATGCAGAAGTGATCTTGGAAAAATTAAAAACATCTGGGCCTGCCTCAGTCTTTAGAAGCACTCTGAGATAAAGGCACTGTTAAATAGTGAGGGTGCTAAAAGCTTCCAAACAGTATTAAAGTTAATATGCTCCCATTCCTTTGGCAAACCACTTGGATAGGATTACAGGGAGAGGCTGACTTTGCTTTAATTGAGACAAAGCAGAAGGCAGGGTTCCTCTGATGTTACTTTAATTACAGCAGAAGGAAAAATAGCAATAGCATAAAGTACTTGAGCAGTAATTTCAGCAGGTGCACCAGCAGTAATAAGAAATCTCATTCTTGGTTATCATTGTCAACAGGGGGGAAATTTTTCCTTCAGCCCTTCGCAGGCTGAATCACCAGATTATCGCAAATCAGTCCCTAAGTGCTATTTTGATAGCGTGAATTTCAGTGACCAGCAATTTTCTGACACACTCTCTATTTGTTCACTTTAAAATGGTTCTTTTCAGGAGATAATATTACAGATGAACTTCCTAGGTCCTCCTGGTGCCATGACAGCCAWATTAACTGTGGGGAGCAATATCTCCCTGGAGTGCCCAGTGCAGTGATATTCAAACACTAAGTGTCATCATGAAAGCTACAGTAGGTGCTATTGTTTTTATTGTGCATAGTGTTTTTTATTTGCTTGCAAGTTATTTTGTTAGTTTTTTTTCTTTAAGATGCTAAAGCACATATCCCCGATGAAAGGGACACAGAATGGCCACCAGATCTGATCCCTGCCTTAATGATGGCATATTTCACATCCGTAGTGTTGTTAAAAGAAATAGTTAATAACAGTTAAAAGAAAGATGATATTTATTTAGATGATATTAGATTTAGATTATTAGATTTAGATGAAAAGAAAGGTGATATTTATTTAACTAATGGTTAAAAGAAAGATGATATTTTCAGGAGGAAAAGAAAAGTTTTGCTATCCTCCAAAGTATCCTAGTAAAACAAATGGGGTTAAAACACCACATCAGACATAATTTATGCTTCTGCATAACATGCCTTATGTCAGAGTTGTCTGAAAGACATTTGAAGAAGCCCTGTAAAAAGGTTAATGGCTTCATTTTTTAAAAAAGGGTTTTAATAGAGTGGAGAATAACCGAGACATAATAAAAATATTGTGTAAAAATTATTTATAATTATCTTAAAGTTATTTATGATGTGTGTACAAAAAGCTGCAATTTTTGTTCAGTGGCACTTGTAGTCTGCAAATAAATATTATATACAGGGGCTGAAATGTGCAGTCCATTTCACAAGAGCTCACTAACAAAGAGAACCCTGAGATGGAACATCTGTTACTTCTCTGGAAGCCAAAAAGATAAAAGATTTTTGCTGAGCCATGATGGCTGAAATTACTAAAWGACTTTTCTATTCATTTATTTAAGTAGAGTGAAAACTGACCTTTAAATGTTGAGAAAGGCCTCAAATGAACACAATTTAGTAATATAGTTGTTTTCAAATAGGATTTGTTGTTTTTATGGCCCTAGTGTGTTTAAAATTTATGAATTTTTTAAAATTTCTTCTACAAATTTATTCCATTTTATCTGTCTAAAGTAGTTTAATCCTTTATTTGACTTAGAACACTTGTTTTTTTTTTAAAGCCTATTCTCCCCCCACCCTTCTGAAAAAGCTATATCACAAAKGCATTATAAAATAAAGTGGAGGTTAATAATAGGATGATGTATATAAGGTTAGAGCAATCAGAACACAGTGATTTTAAAGTGATCTTTTCATACTGATTTTAAAGACAGATTATTTAACACACTAGTTCAACCTGATTAGATCTATTAAAACTTTACATAAAATCATATGCACAACAACTTAATCCAT
Source organism: Nothoprocta perdicaria (assembly GCF_003342845.1). Classification (NCBI taxonomy): domain Eukaryota; kingdom Metazoa; phylum Chordata; class Aves; order Tinamiformes; family Tinamidae; genus Nothoprocta; species Nothoprocta perdicaria. Next base: position 1,033,546 of record NW_020454427.1, on the reverse strand, counting down.
TGAATTAACAACATRATTAAATCTGGTTGAAATGGCTGGGGATACATTTGCTTTATATTCTAAAATGAGTTTTCATGAAAGTCCTACATGAGAATGAAAAGTTAAGTTAATGGCTCTTTTAAATACTCTAGTGAACCAGTTTTAAAACCTAGTGCTTACATTGCATTCACGCCTGCAAAGCACACCTTGCATTTTCATGCAATATTCTCCTGTGTCATGTTGTATAAGCCGCTGGACTTAACTTTAAAGTGTTTTGTGTGACTTGGGTGCACAAATTTGGCAACTGAAGAAGCATATTTCCCAATGACACAAGAATTTTGGGCATAAATGGCTTTGTTTTATAATGTATATTAATATGAKGTAATATGCTGACTGAGAAGATGTCCAGGAATGGAGTGGAATTGTGTGCAAGGAGAGGCTTGGAGACTGAGTTCAGGTAAATGCTTACAAATTTAGATGTTTCTACTCRCTGACTACTTACAGACCTTCTGTTCTGTCAAAAAAAGTTAATAGCTGTTGAGCTTTTATGTGCAATTGGAACTACTGTCCTTGAAAATAATCCACAAAACTGTCCATTAAAATTGGACAATTCTGAAGCAAATAAGGAAAGAGAAAGCGTTACCTAACTTTTCTAATCTTTATTTTCTAAAACAGGATTTCTTCAGGAATGTGAGTATTACAGAGAATTAAAACTTTATTTTGTTATTCTATATTTTTTTCCTGCAGAACACACATCTTCTGGAAACAATCTGTACATGTCTCCAGGATGATTTCGCAGCTTCTCTTGATACTGAGACCTTCTCATTACCTCCATTCCCACTCAGTCATTTCTCCTGTTTCTGTATAACAGCAAGGGAACTCACAGTGGGAGTATTTTTTTTTTCTTCCTGTTTAACTGTGCTAGGCAAGTTTCTCTACTGTCTCTACTGGAGAGAGCATGGTGACCAGGGTGCCATCATGGGAGAGGTGGATCACAATGCTTTTGTTGCACAAATACTCCCATATTGTGCAAAAGACAAAGGYCTTCATATCACCTAAAAACAAATTCCAGGGTGATTTTTAAAGAAGTTGTAAGCAACTATGCTCAGGAGAAAACTCAAGGGTACAATTACCAGGTGGCTGGTTTGGATCTTGCAGATTTCTCTGCCTTTCTGCATACCCTGGGTGCAGAGGTGTTTAACGTGGGGTCCAGGTTCCACTTCAGTTATGTGTAAGATGCAGCCTCAACTGTCCACCTACATAGTGCAGCTTGGATGTCATGACTCTGCATGCATTAACCACAGCAGKGAGTAAAGTTTGGACCGTGTTGGGCCTATTTTTATCCTGGACTCCATAGATGGGGTGATGGTTGAACATGCAGAGAGGGAGACTTGACTCTTCAGTGGAGTAGTCGTCTTTTCCTAAAAAAAGTACACTAAATTAACTCAAATTCTTGAGGCTGTCAATGCTGTTCTCTTTCCTGCTAGGAGCTGACTGAGTGAAGAATTGTGAAACAGTCATACCCCTTTAAATAAATCCCCATTGACAAAGCTCTAATGATGAAATAGGCAATGCTGTCTAAAATATGTAACCCAATTCTCACCAATTTCATGCTGTCTAAAGGGGAATTTTCTGCCTCCAAGCAGATCTGTGAAATCAGACAGTGCAATTAGAGTTACAGACTACATGCAGTGGTTCATTGAAGGCAAGATATGGCTTGGACAATACAGTGGTTTTTAATCTGAAAGGACTATGAGCTCCTCCCCAAAGGGTCTGAGAAATGGAATTAGAAGTGCTGTGCAAGTAGGTTTAAATTCACTATGAATCTCTGCTGAGAGATTTGATTTGCAAATCAAAAAAAAAAGTGATCCCTGTGTTTTTACAGGTATCAGCAGAAGAACTAACAGTCCAATCTGTGAGTGTGAAACAGGGAAATTTTGAAGTGAGCCGAAGACCGGCCTGAAGACATAGAAATGCAGAGGAAGACTACCAACTGACTGCCTTCATCAGCCTATCTACAAATAACCTGCACACTGCCAAGATTCAATGGCATTGTAACTGCAGCATAGTTAATTCCTTGAAGCCTTTCTTGTTTTAAATCTAAACAAAATTCTTTAGCTGTTAGGAAGAAAATGCAGAATTTTTTTCAAGTGTGTGCATTTTTTAGGGAAAGCCTGTGCACATACTAGTCTCCAGGTGGATTGCTTTCATGCTGCAGTTTATTGTCAAAAGCCAAAGTCAGTTTTAGTTGGCAGCAGCACTGGCCTGGGGGTGCCCCTTCAGCCTAAGGAACAGGGCTGATGGATGCAGCAGGACACACTCGGGCATTAGCAGCTCCCTCTCCTGCCTACACGTGAGAATTACTTACTAAGTTTGGAGTAAGAAAGAGTACTGTGCTTATAAAACCAGCGAATCATGTTTTAAACATACTATTTCTGTTGCTTAATTATGGCTGAGGAATTGGAGGTGAGTGGATAGTTGTTACAAGCTAATCATCCCATGAATGCATGAGATGATTACCCATGCATSCCATGTTACAAGCTAATGCATCCCATATGAATAACATCCCACAGTCACAGCAAACTGTCTATTTCTTTATAGCTGGTCTTCCTATCACACAGYGTTTTAAAAAAGAGAGGTCTGGAAGAAAAGTCTGCCTTTAAACTGGGGAGTGCGTCCCCTCTTATGAAAGGAGGGGCAGGGAGGATTTCTGAGCATTGAGAATGGATCTTTGAGCAGATGACCAYATGTGGGAAATCACAGATGTTAAACCCAAATTTGACACAACAACAACAGCATCTAACCCAGCCAGTGAACATTACTCAATGAAGTAAATATTTCACCTTTCACCTTCCACCTTTGTATAGTGTCTTCCTCTCTACTAAAAGGCTCTTCCACTCTAAATTTCCTCGTTTCAATGACACACAACGCAACCCTATGTTCAGGTAYGTTTGAACCTCTGGTTTCTACTTTTAGCCTTACATACCAAAGTTCCTAATTGAATCAGTGAGATAATTTTCTTTCCTTATTATGGTCTTTCATTAACCTGCCTCATTTCTCTGAGATTTATTACCTATTCTTAGATTGCCAATGGTTGGAATATATTTGCCGTTGGATCTTGAAAGGTCTGGGTATAGTAAGAAAGATATGATTTCAATCACATTAATTCTTAAATGACTTAGCTAACCTTTTACATTCATTTTTTATTTTCTTGATMTCTTATGATTTAGAGATGAACTATGCATATCTGCTTAATCAAAGCTAGGCCTAATCAATCAAAATTTTCTCTTGTCTACAATGTATCTATCAAAAATAAAATAAAAAAAACCACCTCATCATGTTTCTCTCCCTGTGATGGAAAAAGTAAATATTTCGGGGACTAGCATTTAAAAAAAATCCAGTCCTCTTTTGTTTCAGGTATCCAAATACAATAGTTTTGTTCACACATTTATTGAACTCCTATTTAGAAGCGTGGTGAACCCTTTTAACCCATCTTGGTTTTTAGAGGTGRAGGCTACTATAGAGGACAGTTGCACTAATGGTTCAGAAACCCTACTGAATTGACAGCCTTTTTTATCTAAAACCTGGTACATGCATAGCTGTTTCTATACCAGCATTAGCATTTAGTTTCAATAGCTGTAAAATACCTTCTCTTCTTTCATAGTTCTAGAATAGCTCTTCCCAATTCCTTGTTTACTTCCCTCCAGTTTATTTTCCTAGGCTAAACAATATAGCTACTTTTCAGTTTTACTTGGTAGAAAATCTCTTCATTTCTTGGATTGCCCTATGATTCCTCTCTGGAAATTCTTGCAGTTTGTCGAGAGGGTTGAAAAGCCTCGTGGTCATGTTCACCTAATTTCCAAGGCTTTGATAGTTCCCAAGCTGCTTTTCAATATTGATGATACAGTGCTTCTCTGAGGCAATAGATGAAACTGGTTGCATCATGTGAGGTGGAATTCAGGCTATTGTGAAAAATTAGGTGCGAGCTACCTGAACAAAAGAAAAAAAAAAAAAAAAAAAAAAAAAAAAAACCAAACCTGTTAGGTCCTACTAGAATTTCAGAATTGAGATTTTGGAGTTGTGTTCTTTGCAACATAATTTAAAGCTTCTCAAGTTTTGTGCAAGCAGTGTGGGCCAGGGAATGATTGCCATATTACACTGGGACAAAACCAAACCTTTTAAAGTGTAAACAAATTGTGAGAAACAATGTGAGTATAGGTAGAACCTCCGTTTCAGAGTCCCTTCTGGACACGCATTCCTCCTTCCCACATATTTGGTTTAAGAACTGATCCTTGTTATTCCTGACGGGGTCACACAAGCATCCTATATAAAGATATTAAAGCTTGCTTTCTCCAGCAAAATATTCCTCATACCTCTTAGGATCTCATTTGCTTTTCATTGTCGCTTTACATCAGTGAGTCAGAATGGTTGGTCGTCTCTCTTTATGATTAATGAATCCTGAATCTAGCAACACTATACGAGGAATTATTTGACATAAGTGGGGGACACTGCAGATATAAGAATCTGCCACCATGGAGCACGCTCTAGGCTCCTCATCTAAAGCATACRGCAGCATACCTACCTTGTGCATGTGCTCCTTCAACTTGAGCTCTGTAGCCATGGCCACATTCATACTGCAGTGGTAGTGGTCAGTATTTCTTGATCTTAATAGATCTTATCCTTCCATGAATACACTGACGGATCTCTTCTTTCTATTTCCTATMATTTTGTATGTATAGATTTAACTTATTCCATATTCCTCTTGCCTTTGATGTTCTTGCCTTCTGAGAAGACTGTAGTCATTCACAAGGTCTTAACTACTCAAGGCATAAATGCTGCATTTTAAACTGTTACCCTTGAAGTCTTTGAACCACCTCCAACTCAACATTAATTTTCCTGGGTTACTCGCCTTGAGTTAATTAGTTCTCTGTACTGTCTGCCCACATCTTTGATTTGTTTTATAGCTTTCCTTACTTGCACAGATAAAAGATTTCTTCTTTTTGTATGTGCATGAAGTGAAATAATGGTCTTCATTATTTTGCAAGATTATTAATTCAGGAAGTTGAAAATCATATTGTCATTCTCTATAGAGAAACCTATTATTATATCACCGTTTAGTACTGATTAAATATACATTGTCCTTGTATAAATATATTATGCTGATAGTACTTCCATGATCTTATAATACTTCAGGATCATTCCAAAACTAATACATATAGAAAACGCCATTTTTTTAATTGAAAATGTGCTAATTTTCTTCTATGTAGATCAGCAGGTATAGGAGTGGAGCACAGGCCAGACTTTGGATTCCTGCTATAAGCATCAGATAATTTTTGCAGATTTGTCTTTTGAGACAGCCAGGATGGTATGCAATGTTGAATCATTTTAACTAAGCAGCATGAGTACTGTCAGATCTAAAACTGTGGTTATCTGAAGTTACCTCCTTCCATGCACTCACTCTGTTATCTTAAAAGTGTCTATTTTACTATGCAACTTTTGTAGCTCATATAGCCACAGTCTATACAGTTAATAGGATCTGAGCTAGAATAAAGCTTCCTTCATTTTTCTGTATAAMTAAAAGCAGTGTAGTGATACTGTCACTCAAACATAGCTTCATACCAACACAGGACAGGTATGTGGGTGGAATAATATGATAGTCTCTGTCTGAAGCCATCTCTGTCTGTAAAAGCTATCCAAAGGATTTATCCCAAAATCASTCTCTGAATTGGGAAGTCTTGGAAAGAAATTTGGATGTATGGAAGTCAAGAGAATTGGTTTTGATGGGATTGGGATTTTAACACTTAAACTTGGTTTGCAGGATGACTAAAATATAGCAATACATTAGAACTCCAAAAGATATAGTAATAAAATGCAAGTGGATGCATGTGATTAGTATGTAAAAAATAGTCTGTGCATTAATATGACAGTTGGAATAGAAAACAAAATAATCTCAGGAAAATTGAAAGCTAACAGATACTAACATAGGAGTGATATCCAGGATCAACTTGTATTTATTTTGCCATTTTCAATGAAAGAATTTTTTTTGAATTGAGTGGAATTACATGGTTTTACATATATGGTCCACTTTTTGATATGTATGTTTTCAGCTCTTCTCATGTATTAATGAGTTACAAAATTCTTCAATGCAAGAATATTTTTCAGTTTCTTTTAGGTGATGGAATACCAAAGAAATGCCTCTTCTATTTAAATAATATACACAGAATGAAAAAACAAAAAGAACACTTTGAAAAAWTCGTTTTTCCAAAGTATTTATGATGTAACAGAGAAGCAACGTGGGGCCTGTGACTTCTTCCTTAAGACAGAACTGCCTGGCMGAAAATACGGAATGTGAGAAGAAAATGATCCTAAAGGAGGGCAGCAGTTGGTAAGAGAGGCACATTTAAAAAAAATATACAGTCTTTTGTGTAGTTCAATCCTTTTTTCTTTTTTTTTAATGGTCTAGACAGAATCAAGAAAATGTKATGTTTACATCTGAATAAAAGACAGATTTGATGCTGTGCAGAACAAATGAATTTAATATCCTATATTTCCTTAATGTACTGGTGAGGGTCTGGATTAGGTAGCACAAAAACAGTTGTTCTCTGCAATGCAAAATAGTCCAGTGAAAGCGTGTGAAAGTTACAGGTGTGCAGAAAATTGCGTATCATGTAAATCTCTAATAGACTTGCAAAGACAGTGCACAAAGCATGCTTTGCAGAATTTATCCATTTTTGCATGTAAGCTGTTGGGGGTTTCTGTCAGACTGACACAATACAGTCTTTAGGCTCAGAGCAATAGAGAAGTCTTTATGCAAACAGATCAGCTGTTTCTTTAGATTCCAGCTACATTTTTTTTCCYGAAGTATGATTTGTAACCTTAACAACCATCCACACATTTCTGTAGAATTAGTCCTGCTCAGCAAATATGTATTTCAAAAAAAAAAAGAAAAAAAAMCCAACRCACACAAAGATTCAAGTATATGATATGAGGTTACTATTTGCCTATAATAAACTGGAAGCAAAAGAAAGGAATTCTGTGAATGGGGAAGACTGTGACCAGGTTCTGTGTTGGGCAGTGGAGTCTCAGCGAGACCTCAGAGCACAAAGCCAGGTACCGTAGGGGCTGTGAGAAGGGCACAAATCCTTTCTTTTCAAATAGTTTTGGGGTCATTGAACAAATTCTTGCCCTCATACTTGTCCCRTGGAAGAGTTAAATAGCTGCTGTCCCAAGTGCTGCACAGACTTTTCCTGTGACACTTTGTAAGCAGTAAGGCAGTATTTTGCAAACAAACGCTCTGTTGCTGTCCTGTGTCAAGCAGTGGATATGCAGATGCTCACAAGTACAATATTGTATTTTGACACAAACTAATTATCCGCCCTGTGCAACTATTTATACACTTTCACTATGTGAGTGAGATATGAGGACAGATCCATTTTGCCCTTAGAAATCCCTATGCATTTACAGGGAGTTTTGACCCAGTGTTATGGAAATGGACGTTAAAATGTAGCCTGGGTTTCTCCCCCTCAAAGCACATAAGGCTACTGCAGAGTGCCACCTGAAACAGCAAGCATGCTTTGAATTCCTTCAGTGAGTCATCTCGATTTTACTGGTGATTCATTCCTTGAAAGGASAGGAAGGAAGACCCAGCCTGTTTACACCAAGTGTGATCTCTTTATCTATCTATTTATTTATTTATTTATTTCAGCTCAGAGCATTTTCAGAGCACTTCACTGCTGCAGTGTGGCTGGATCGATGGCTTTCCAAGTCTGATGCCTTTGCTTGGCCCCAGGTTCTGCCTGGCACCTGTGCTTACAGAAGCAAGCAGAGAAGAAATGGGGAACCCTCATCCACGTAMAGGCCAGGTACAGTTAAGCTCTCCTGCACGGAAGCTGGGAAGAGTGGGGAAAGGGCTTGCACTGCTAGCTTAGGGGTGTATGTGTGTGCTAAGAGCGTTTTGGATTTCTGCATCACTTGATGCAGCCCCCTCCTGCAGCACGAGTGGCTGCAGCCAGCACCGCGGGAGCTGGGTGGTTGTGGTCTGCTCAGCTAGGGAGCTTCCTGATCTACCATTGTGTCTCCTGGTGCAGTGAGTGGCAATGTAGGAAACCCCGGTGCCCGGAGAAGGTATTGTGCTCTAGCAGTTCGTTTATGCAAGTGTCTGTACTGTCATTTAGTTTTTCATTCTGCATAATATGTCAGCTGCATTGTGAAGAAAAGCCAAGTCCTTCTTTTAAATGCACTATAATAGCAATTACTTAAACCAGATTTGTTTATAAATAGTCAATATGCTTGCAAAATGTAAGGAAACTCTCATCAACTACAGCTTGCTCCATAAGCAATTGTGGTTTATGTTCTATTTCTTTGATAAACATGGGGCATAGCATAAACATGTCCTTACTTTCTTTTGAATTTTACCATATAGACTATACAGAAAAAGAAATCCCATTGCCTGGAGTAAACGTGGAATAATGTGGGATTCTGTTGTTGTTGTTGTTGTTGAATCTAGGTAAGACATCTCATGTTAGAACTGTCTTTGGATTATTTGCTGTTTGTGACAAAGGAACACCTTTGCATGTGTTTTAGCTAGTGTTAGTCAGAGGCAGGAGGGAATCCTTTGAAGTTGCAGGAGGCAGAATCATTTTTAAAATGCAGATTTTTTTTGTCACCCAAGATAAGGTAACTTTGGAATAGCAACAAATGCTTTTCTGAACTATGAACATTTAATGGCCAGATTGCTAAATGTATTTTGGCCATCCACTTGAATAGCAATGCAATTAGGGCAAGGATGATTTTAAAAAAATGTATGTCTCATGGAAGCATCTTTTTTAATTCAAAAATAAAATGTATTTTTAGCAGGAATGTGAAAAACAGCTTCTTAAAATCTGTCACTGTCAGATCTACCAATTTCGCTACTTTTCAGCCAATTTTAAGGTCTGGATCATGCTTTTGTGAATAAGCACATGTTGCTATGAAGCAGGAAGACTATACCTTGCTAACCGGTTTGTCTTGAAAAATCATTCCTCGTTAATCCCGTTTTTTGTTGTGCTATATTCCGTTTATTTATTTTTCTTGTTTTTAGCATTCCTGCATGTTATTGACTCTCAAAAAGCAGAATTTAACTAATTAAATAATCATAGAAGTATCTGCTTGTGCAGTTGTCTCATGTCTGCAGACTGTATCATGGGGCTGGGGAAGGGTGCACAGAAGCACATCCTCTGGAAGTTGTCCAAGGCCTTGAGACCTAGGCAAGTCCCCTGTTCATTCAGTGTGCACTGAATACCATTGGGAAGGCCAATATTAGCCAGTGACAAGCAGAGATGAGACTTTTGCAAGAGCAAATCCTGAATTTCTGCTGGTATTTCTAGGTTGCAAAGTCAACATATGGCAATTTTGTGGGCAACAGAAGGTGGCAGATGTCTAGTGTCTATCCTTGCTGGAATATGGTTAGACATAATCTATGTCTATAAAATTTCCCTAAAGGTCAATTGCATAGTAGCAGTAGAAGAGTATTTATGTCTTTAAATTTGAAAACGTATTCAAAGAAAACGAACCTCAAAGTAGCTCTGTGTAGCCATGCTGACTTTCAGAAATGGCAAATATTTCTAACCCTCCCATAAATGAGGTCTTCTTGACTCAAGCTGGGTGCTTGTGATATGAAATATCGATGATTCACAGTCATTTATGTGGAAAATATCTTCAGAGTCTAAGGAATAGTTAACAGCTGAAAGATAAACTATATTAACAAGTAACACATATGTAAAGATATTTTTTAAATTATTTTATGTTTGCATTTCTGAGTGTTGTCTTCTCTACTCAGATCAAAGGTCGTGTTTTGTATCAATACTTTTTACTTTGCAGCAATGCTTGTGGTCTGCTGTGATAGGTGAGCTCCTTGTAGCTGTGAAAAGCAAACAAGAAATCCAGAGCTGGAGACAACTTACTGCTAAATTAGTCATGCATTCTTCAGAAAAGCAGATCTTCCACTCAGACCAAGAGTTATGAGTCAATGTTACTGCTGAGCTTTGCTACCGCGTCTGGTGTGTGTTGCATTGCCCTCTGCTGCTTGCCTTGTGTTTGTCCTGCCAAGGAAAAACTACTCTAGAAATGTATGATAAAAGCCTCTCTGCTGCCCTACAGAGCCTGCTCAGCCTGTCTGCATCTCTCTGTCTGGAGAAGCCTAAAAATCCTAATGTGATTTTTACAGTTAAAAATTAGGGGGTGTGTAACCTGTGGGGGACAGACACTGATTAATAAGTAAGCTGGGAGTTTTGGAAAAGCTCATTTCAGTTTCCTGTTTGAGAACCTTCTGGGTGAATTTAGGAAAGCAACTAAAGGATGGCAACGCACTGTTGAAATACAGCTGGCACTGACTATTTACTGGAGTAGATGCTCAGKCTATTTGGAGTTCAAGCTTTAAAATGGGTACATTATCTCTTCCCAGCCCTGGAGTGTCACAGGAGGAGGAAATAGCTTAAAGATTGTAAGTTGTTCGAGCACTACAGTAGTAGGTCACACTTAAGGCCCTTTTGCTGGCTTGCTGAATAGTGCTTTTCAAAATAATTTCCCCTTACTGAGGGATCAGTGGCACTATTTTGCAGAAAACGGTAACTCGGGGGTTTGGACACCTGAGTCCCATGGAGTTTAGTTAGCATTTTCTATAAAAATCTTACTTAGACAAATCTTACATCCACAAAGTAAACTTGGAGACAGCCCCTCCTCTTTTTCCTTTTTTTTTTTTCTCTTTTATTTTTATTTCTCCCCCCCTTTTTCTTCCTCATATTAGCATTCATGTGGTGGTATGATGAAGCAGTCCAGGGAAGTGATCCAGCTAAAATCATCCCCCCTTCACAACTTCTTAATTTGTCATTATTCACATAAATAAAATGACATAACAATTACTTATATTACATAGCCATTGTATCTTGGTAGCATACTTTAACTTTTAGATTTTATCATGATTGCTTAACTATTTAATTACCACAAAAATAAAATTTACAGAGCTAAATAAAATAATCTTTTGAATACTTGATACAATAGRAATTAACAGACTGTCTTTTCAGAGGTAAACACATTTATTAAAAAAGCATACTTCATATGAAAAAAAAATCTGATAGCAAAAAAAGTCTAAAATACTGGCTCAATTTTCACATAAATGCATCACTTTACTGAATCTCAATGATTGTTGTTTTTTCTTAGAGCTAACGAGTGCTGCTGGCCCAGATAGAGGAATACAGAGTATTCTCAAGCAGTGCAAAACATATGACAGCTCCAACCTGCCAAAATCGTATGGAACTAGTATTTTCCAGAACATACCCAGATTGGCATAGCTTGTTAAGTACTGTTGACATTACTTGATTATGCCCATGGTAAAAAAAAATGATTACTGCCAGCTCCCTAATGGCACAAATCTAAAGTATTGTTTTTATGCATTTTTTTCTGCCTTTAGGGAGTAACTTTGTTATCCAAATTAACCTGAATCTTTTAGGCAAAATGTTAAAGGAAGCATTCATTTTAATATTTTGCAATTATGAAAACAACTGGTTTGAGCTCAGCCTCTCCTGTGGTTGTAAACCACTGTGAACTGGAAGTGTTCATGAAAAGTCACATACCTTTCCTGCTCTTCAACTTGTTCTTGCAGGGGAAGACTTTTTAACTTTAAAGTGAAACATCGCTTATCAGCATATATAAAACTTTCAGATCCTTGGCAGGAGCGAATAATAAATGGAATTGCCAGGTTCTTAATAACAAAACAACAAAATGCTTACTGCCAGCTCCCTAATCTATTGTTTTTATGCATTTTTTCTGCCTTTAGGGAGTAACTTTGTCATCTAAATGAACCTGAATCTTTTAAGCAAAATGTTAAAGGAAGCTTCTTAAAATAGCATTTATTTCAGCAAATATAGCAGAAAATAAACACAACCTTTTCAATAAAATAACTTCTGTGTACTCTGAAAACAATCATTACTAAACTGCCATCTTCTGATGGGCAGATCCAACTCCCATGCAAACCTGTGGCATGACTGCCTCCCAGGGCATACCAGGACTCAGGAGAGTCTCACAACCAGGAGCCGTGTTGGACGCTGCACGTGTCTTAGAGAAAACTGAAATTCAGAAATGACTAATAGCATTCAACACCACCTAGCAAGTAAAAACACAGAATGGAAGGGATGGTTCCCTGCTGACTCTGCCTCTGAGGAGGTTCCAGTGCAGTGTTTCTGACCAGACATAGCTGACATACCCAGCAAGGGTGACACCTGAGCCATTCAAACACATAATTCAACAATAAAAATCCAACAATATCCCAAATTTATCCTCAAAATCCTTCCAGGTCATCAGCAGTGCAGTTTGTAAACAAGGGGGACTGTCATAAAGAACCTTTTCTCTCTAGTAATAATTATATTGCTTCTGATCTCTCAGGTACTTTGGTATATTTTCCCTACATTCAGCTTCCCTGTGATTTGGGATGCCATATAGGGCTGGCCACACTGTCTGAGAATGTGAATATGGAGTTATTCTCAAATTTCTGATACTTCAAGGTATGTGCCTTACCTGAAGTGTTACTTCAATGCATGTAACTAYGGTAAATCTCAAGAATATCACAGGTAAATAACTGTGATTATTCTTTTTATATATAAAATAAATTGCAGTCAAAAGCCTTGCATATTTCTCTGGGAAATGCCCTGGAGCACAGATTTGTTGGAAATACATGCCWTGTGGCTTTTGGAGAATGGCGGTATACTACCGCAGCAACAAGAAGCCACTGTGCCTCCTTTCCCTCAAAAATGTGCTTTTGTATTTTTTGATGCAGCTCACAATGATTAGAATCTACTTATATAATATTTATTTATAATCTTTAGGTGAGGGACGTGGAGCTTCTGGAAGGGGTCCAGTGGAGAGCGACAAAGATTAAGGGACTGGAGCATCTACCCTATGAGGAAAGACTAAGTGAGCTGGGCCTGTTTAGCCTGGAGAAGGTTGAGAGGGGATCTGTTCAATATGAATAAATACCTGAAGGGTGAATGTATGGAGGAGGGGGCCAAACTCTTCTTGGTGGTGGCCAGGGACAGGACAAGGTGTTAACAGGTACAAACTGAAACCCAGGCAGTTCCATCTCCGTGTGAGGAAGAACTTTCCTGTGAGGGTGACAGAGCCCTGGCACAGGCTGCCCAGGGAGGTTGTGGAGTCTCCTTCTCTAGAGATCTTCAAACCCGCCTGGATGCCGCCCTGTGCTCTGGGTGTCCCTGCTGGAGCGGGGGTTGGACTAGAAGATCTCTAGGGGGTCCCTTCCAACCTCAACCAGTCTGTAATTCTCTGATTATAGTTAATTGAAGTTACAGTTGGGAAGAAATGACGCAAACATCCATGAGAAAAAAAATTACTCTGCTTCTACCATGCTTTAGAATAAGTCATCAAGGCTTTACTTTTGATAATTTTTTTCTGTATATTAATATTTATGAAGCCACCCTATCTTAAGGATAGGTAGTCAAAACTATTTCTTTACTGCAAAGGTTGTTATTGCTTTTACTACCAGTTGTTAATTCTGCAGAGTCATTTATAGTCAGGTTTTGCCATTCTTATTCTCAGTCTGTGGGGTCTTGCAGGCAGATCCCCCAAAGATTTCGGGGGACTGTGTTTAAGTGATCAGACAATGAAGATTAGTGGGCAGAGGGCACATCCAGAGCTGCAAAGGAGAGACGAAKGCCTCCTACCGTAGGCATTTCTGGGATCACATGGCTGCTGAACAACTGTTCTTTGGATTCCAACTGCCAAATTTATTTATTTATTTAGGGATGACACTGTTGTTTCTTACCATTGACCATTTTACAGGTCATTTTATAACATGGAAATCCAGCATGATCCCTTTCTCTTCCAGGCCTTAGTGCAGGTTATGAGGAAAAAAAAAAAAAAAGAAAAAAAAAAAAACCAACCCCAAGCTGGAAGAAAGAGATCATTTTGACAGCCCAAGCACTTTTCTTCGTTTTTTTTTCTTCTGTTAGGCCACTAGGAGAGAAGGAAAATGGGAGGCATCTAGTAGCAAACAGTAACAAATTAGAAAGTGCAAAGCAGGAAAGGAAGTAAGAAATAATCCCAGATTTTCTAGTTTTGTAGTTAACTGGGGGGAAAGTGATTTTTTTCCCCCACGAAGTTTTGGCATGCAACTCATGCTAAACCTGGTAATGATTCAGACGCAAGTCGAACCCTTCACTCAGAAATGCAATAAGCAGGTAGGCCGGTGACGTGAGGARGATAAGTGAAAGGGTTTTTTTTCATACAGTTTAAAAGGAGAGAGGGGATAGATAAGAGATTGGCTTAGAGAAAAAAAAAGAATTTAGGAAYGCAGCAATGTTATTGCTGGTGGTATTTAATTATTTCCAAACTAAGAGTGAAAAATGAGGGTAAACTGAATTTAAACCTGTACGTTCAATTCTCAAGCTTGTCATGATCCACTTGCAGCGGGAAAACCTAAAATCGATGCCAATGAACCGCAGCGGCAGCCCAGCTGCTGAGAAAGGAGGGCAGCGGGATTTAAAAGGCAACGCCATGGAAAGTGTGCAATCTGGGCAAAAAAATAAAAAGGAGAAAAAAAAAGGAGAAAAAAAGGATGAAAAAAACGGGAGGAAAGAAATAGGTTTGTTTTCCTGCCACCCTCACGCCACGCTCGCTCTGACAGCTCTTCCTTCTGCCTGCATTTCAATCAGGCAATGCCAGTGGGCAAGTGGGGAAGGGAATATTAATGACAGCGCGGCGGGGGCAGCCGGGAACCGGCAACTCTTCACCCTGCAGGCAAAAAGAAAGGAAAAAAAAAAAAAAAAAAATTTGGAGGGTGACGGCTGGAAAAAGCCCCGAGGAATCGCTGGTTTCGGCCGCGCCGAGCGCGCACCGGAGGCGGATAAAAGGTTAAAACGGGCGGCTGCAGCCGCGGCGGAGCGTTCCGGCAGGCAAAGTTGAGCCTCCTGGCGGGCCGCCCGCCCTCAGCCCCAATTCCGCGGCTTCTGAGCCCAAAGCGGCAGCGTGACCCGCGCCCCCCCCGCGCC